>NC_042999.1:19979764-20004764 GCF_006345805.1 Octopus sinensis
ATTTCTTTAGCAGGTTGAATGTGAAACACAGAGTTTATTTGGACTCACTGAAAATTCTTTTAAAAAACATATTCACTCAGCATATGTATAGGTACAGGTGTGGCTATGTAATAAGAAGCTTGATTCCCAACCACATGGTTCTGAGTTCAATCCCACTGTAAGGCACCTTGGGCAAGTGTCTTCTACTATAGCTTCAGGCCAACTAAAACCTTGTGAGTGGATCTGGTAGATGGAAACTGAAAGAAGCCCATCATATATATATATATATATATATACATACAAGAGCTAATGGTGTCATTGAGACTCAAACGCCTTGGTTTTTTTTCATCTTATTACGCAAAAATTCTTATATATATATATATATATATATATATATATATCTATGTATGTATGTATGTATGTATATATGTATGTATGTATGTATGTATGTATGTATGTATGTATGTATGTATGTATGTATGTATACATATGTATGGATATGTTTTTGTGTCTGTGTTTGCTCCCCCACCATTCTTTTCTACTGTAGGCACAAGGCCTGGAATTTTGGGTAGGAAAGCCAGTCAATTAGTATGCAACTGGTATTTAATTTACTGACCCCGATAGGATGAAAGGTAAAGTCGACTGCAGCGGAATTTGAACTCAGAATGTAAAGATAGACGAAATACCGCTAAGCATTTCACCCAGGATGCTAACGCTTCTACTAGCTCACTGCCTTAGGTCCCTGACCATCGCTTGGTAACCAATTTTGGTATGTTTATGTCCCCATAATAGTACCGGTTCGCCAAAAGAGACTGATAGGGTAAGTACTAGGTTTACAAAGAATAAGTTCTTGGGTCACTTTGTTCAACTAAAGGCAGTGCTCCAGCATGGCTGTAGTCAAATGAATAAAACAAGTAAAAGAATAAAAGAACAAAAATACATTTAACCAGAAAGATGCTTTACTACTTCACTATCAAAATATATCCGGAGGCCAAAAGATGAAAACTTGCAAGGTGAAAGTTACAAGAGAAACACATGAAGGTTGGCATTATAAGAGAACCAGTGTTTTGGTGAAAAAGTATTGAGGGCCGTGGTTAATGTAGGCCTCGTATGTGGACACAATATAAGTGATGAGAGAGATGATTAAGGCAAGAATCTCTGAATGGAGGTGACATGAGAATAGCAAGAGATCAGAGACAATTGCAATAATCCTTTCTATTTTAGGTGCAAGACCTGAAACTTTTGGGAAAGGTGGGGGTGGGGGCTAGTCGATTACATCAACCCCAGTGCATAACTGGTACTTATCCTATTGACCCTGAAAGGATAAAAGGTCAAGAATTTGAACTCAGAATATAATGATGGACAAAATTCCACTAAACACTTTGCCTGGCATGCTAACAATTCTTCCAATTAATGGCCCAAGGTAATAATCTTTTCTGTTATAAACACAAGGACTGAAATTTGGGGTAAGAGAGACAGTAGATTATAGTGATCCTAGTACTTAATTTATTGACCCCAAAAGGATGAAAGGCTAAGTTGACCTTGGCAGAATGGGAACTCAGAACACAACGACAGGCAAAATAGTACTAAGCATTTTATACAGTGTGCTAATGATTCTACCAGCTTGCCACCTTGACCAGAGGTAATAATGGCTGACAAAGATGTTAATATTTGACTAATGTATGGAACAGGAAATGCATGTTTGTTACAAGTTCCGAGAATCTTGTTTCTCTTGGGTTGTCTGGAAAGTTCATGCCGATTTTTAAAGGAAAGAAAAAAGTCAATAAATACTTGCCATTACATTTTTATTCAACCAAATATGAACCATTTTCTTGCACAATGCGTCTCCATCTTTCCTTTAACTTGAAAATACCCTCTTCCCAGAATTGAGGTGGTTTCATGGCAAAGAATTCATCAAGGTATCTTTGTACGTCATCCAAAGAATTGAAATTTTTACCATTAAGACTATTCTGCAGAGACCTAAATAAATGGAAATCCGAAGGAGCAATATTTGGTGAATATGGAGGGTGGGGGTAAGACATCCCAGCCGAGCTGCAGCAATTTTTGTCTGGTTCCCAAAGCATCAAGTGCCGAAAATGAACTTTCTTATCTTCCATTTTAAAGGGTTACAGAATTAACACAGGTTATAGGAACATAAACCTTCTTCCATGAAAAGATAGCTTAAACTGTGCTCTAAATGGAGGTGTAGTGAAATCCTATTTTATGGACTCAACCATGTTCTAAAATAAGTCGAAATGTAAGCTACTATAAATCGGCATGAACTTTCCGGACAACCCAACACATATTTAAATTGTTGAAAAGAGGCAATAACATCTTTTTGTTTTGTTTTGTTTTTCTTTGTTGCTCTTCAGAAAAAAAATTATGCACCCAAGAACTATAATAAGTAGTGGAAAAATTTATTGATTAGAAAAATAATTGATGTTGAATAATTATAGAAATTAGTAAAGTATTGTGAAAACAACATGTTTTCCTTGAAAATTAGAAAAAATATAAGAGTAAGCTTTAATTAAAATTTTATATTTGTTTATAGTTTTGCAAGTTCAACATGAATTTAAACCATCTTTTGATGCAACACTTCCAAGTGATTCATCTTTCTTTGACCAACTGAAAATTATCAGCATTATTTTTTAGCCAATTCATGTGATTTTATATATTGTGTATATTCATGTATAAGTTACATTTGTTTATATGATACACTCCTAATTTATATTAACCCCCCCGCTACAAAATCTTTTCTTTTCATAATTTTAGCTTTGCTCTGTGTGTAAGTCACACCCCATTTCTGCTATTACAATTCAAGAGTAAAGAACCACCCGAACGAAAAAAGCACCACCCGATCATGGCCGTTGCCAGCCTCCCCTGGCACCTGTGGTGGTGGTATGTAAGAAGCACCCACTACACTCACGGAGTGGTTGGCATTAGGAAGGGCATCCAGCTATAGAAACACTGCCAGATCAGACTGGGCCTGGTGCAGCCTCCTGGTTTCCCAGACCCCGATCGAACCATCCAACCCATGCTAGCATGGAAAACGGACGTTAAATGATGATGATGATGATGATAATGAAAGCAGCATTACTTTTACACAAGTAAACAGATGTTTAAAAACACATGTAAAATCTGGGTGTGACAGGTAAAAAGAGATATAATTACTCCAAATACAAATTGGAAAGAAGGGTCCATAGTCTTGTCCTCCTAATAGGGTAAAACCCCCTTGTCATGAATGACCATGGGATTGCACTTAGAAGGTTCACTCTGAGGCACAAGTCTTAGCAAGGAAGTCTGAACAAGGTGGTTTAAGGAAGATCAGCAGTCATCCATGCATACCCGCCTTCACTCTCCATGCTACCAATGTTATCCAAGGATTTGAAGGCTAAAACAATGTGAAACACATTGTGACCAGCGATGTGTAACAACCTCTGATAGCCTGGTCGGTCACGGTGGTCACGGTGATATCAAACATACTACCTAGCCTGGTAATTATTTAATTGGCATCAATGTCCACCTGGCTGCAAAAGATATCACTGGAATGCAACCTAATATAACAGTGGGTTTCTTTGATATATATGTATGAATATATATGTATACATATGTATGCATATACGGTTCTCTCCACACTATTGCATGTTACCAGATAACAATGTTAAGGTACCGGCAAATCTGAGGAAATATAGAAGATACCAAAGGTGTCATAGTGTGTGATTTAACTTGGAAATGAGTGGTAGAAAATAGAACTATATAACCAGAGAGAACCTAAAAATGAGCAAAGTTGTCTGCCTTCCCTTCATCATCATCATTTAATGTCTGCTTTCCATGCTGGCATGGGTTGGACGATTTGACTGAGATCTGGCAAACAAGATGGCTGCACCAGGCTCCAGTCTTGATCTGGCAGTGTTTCTACAGCTGGATGCCCTTCCTAACGCCAATCACTCCAAGAGTGTAGTGGGTGCTTTTTACGTGCCACCGGCATGGGGGCCAGTCAGGTGAGCAGAATCGTTAGCACGTCGGGTGAAATGCTTAGCGGTATTTCGTCTGCCGTTACGTTGTGAGTTCAAATTCCGCCGAGGTCGACTTTGCCTTTCATCCTTTCGGGGTCGATAAATTAAGTACCAGTTAAGCACTGGGGTCGATATAATCGACTTAATACCTATGTCTGTCCATGTTTGTCCCCTCTATGTTCAGCCCTTTGTGGGTAATAAAGAAATAGGTACTGGCAATGATTTCGCTCGAATCTTTTTACACATGCCACCAGCACAGGTGCCAGTGAAGCGATGTTTGTAGAATAAAATTCTCTGAAGGAAAGGAATAACAAAATGGATATGAAGTTCCAGCTGAGAATATAGTAATTCATACATTGTATAAAAACCACTGCATTGATAGGAACAAAGCTCTCAGTTCTTTTATCTAGTCTTATGAAAACCTGGGAGGATATAGGCAAGACAGATCTGAGAGCTAACACAGAAATGCATAAAGCGGTATTGTATTGTAGACACATCAAACCCATGGTAGTCTTCCAAATTGATGTTAAATAGAAAAACAAAATATTGATGTATACGTTTTCTGGGGAAAACTGCAATAAAGAATCTTTCTTCTCCTCACAATGTGCTGTTCGTTAAATTCACTGTTTAAAAAAATAAAAATGCAAAACATAAAACAAACAAAAAAAAAAGAACCAAATTGATTCCCAACAGATTTATCCTATCTTAGCAGTTGCTTCTCCTGTTTATATTTGGTGCTAATATAATTATTTGCATCCAAGAGAAAGTTAAAAATATTTTCAAATCGTACCTTGGAATCTATATTTTATGCTATTCTGAGAACAAATTACATTTGGTTAAAAGTCTTAACCAAAAGATTCAGTGTATATAAATATTGTAGTTTCAGAAAGTCTTTGTTTTATGATTTCTTAGAGACAAGAAAACTACTTGTGATAAGATATTTCTTCCTGTTCAATGAGATTTTCATTTGACTTCCAACTTTATCGGAAGTTTATTTTTAGGATGAGACTTGTAAGTGGGAATAGTAACTTATTTATCAATAAAGGTTCATAAACCATATGTGACAAAATAGAATAAATCAATAGATTTTTGGTTATTCCTGACTGTGTTCTTGTATAATATACTTATTCTTTCTTTGGTTCTTTCTCGTAAAGCCTGCAGTGTTTACTGAACCTAATAAACATAGCGAGCATATGGATTTTGAAGATGGTTGCGGAGCATATTAATTGGTACTCTGAGATAAAGAAGAAGCACAACAAATAAATAAATAAATAAATAAATAAAAGCATACAAGAACACAACACAAAAAAATAAGAATATTAGCATCAAAAACCAAAACAAAAAATAATTAATAACTAACTATATATGAAGACAAATCTGAAACGCAAAATTTTGTTCAGTCATTATACATCATCTCAACGATATAAATCTGTAATATTTGACTTTCCACCTGCATCTGTATATTCTTCATTGATATGTTGTTTCCATGAAATTGTCTTTTTAAGCATAGTCTTTCGTTTTATGGAATATCAATGATTTCTGCTTGAGATTTCTCTACCAACTCACAGTATTTTTTTCAAACTTTAGATCAAATTGTTAATAACCAAACATCTAGTTGCTGATGTCGCTATTTAATATAATATATTGAAAATTATAGAGTTATTTAGAGGCAATCTTTTCACGACTAACAACAGAATCTCCGTGTCTGTTGCTGAGTAATGTCAATATATTTCATTGGCGTTTGATGGTTGTTATCACAGTGTATATTCTGTTGTAGAATCTTCTCTATTGCTCTCTTGGCAGAAGGCATCATCATCATCATGATCGTTTAAACTCCGTTTTCCATGCTGGCATGGGTTGGATGGTTTGACTGAAGTTTGGAGAGCCAGTGGCTGCACCAGGCTCCAATCTGATCTGGCAATGTTTCTACAGCTGGATGCCCTTCCTAATGCCAACCACTCCAATTGAAGGATGCGATATTTATGTGTAATTAGCTGCCAATCATTTCCATTTAATCATCATCATCGTTTAACGTCTGCTTTTCATGCTAGCATGGGTTGGATGATTTGACTGAGGACTGGCAAACCAAGTGGCTGCACCATGCTCAAATATGATCTGGCAGAGTTTCGACAGCTGGATGCCCTTCCTAATGCCAACCAGTCCGAGAGTGTAGTGGGTGCTTTTCGTGCCACTGGCATGAGGGCCAGTCAGGTGGTACTGGCAACAGCCATGCTCAAATGGTGTTTTTTACGTGCCACCTGCACAGGAGCCAATCCAGCAGTACTGGTAATGACCTCACTCAAATGTTTTTTCATGTGCCAGTAAGGTGATGCTGGTAATGATCCCGCTCGAATGCTGCTTTTTACATGCCACCAGCACAGAAGCCAGTTTGCTGCTCTGGTAATGATCATGCTAGGATGGTGCTCTTAGTGCTCCACTAGCACAAATACCAGTCATCGAATTTGATTTTGATTTCACTTGCCTCAACAGGTCTTCACAAGCAGAGTTTAGTGTCCAATGAAGGAAAGGTACTCATAAGTTGGTTGATTACACCCCTGGCATAGGCCACGAGGTTATGGTTACATTTGGCTTGCCGGGTCTTCTGAAGCACATTTCTTTAAAAACATTTTCAAGTTAATTATATACAGTAGGGATGAAATTTTATATTAGATTATATATTGAAATCAAAATCAAATTCGATGACTGGCATTCATGCTAGTGGAGTGCAAAGATCACCATACGAGTGTGATCATTACCAGCATTGCCTTACTGGCACCTGAGCCCCATGCTAGTAGGATGCTAAGAGCACGACACGAGCATGATCGTTGGCAGAACGGCTAACTGGCTTCCGTGCTGGTTCCACATAAAAGGCACCATTCAAGTGTGATTGTTACCAGCATCGCCTTACTGGTACCTGTGCCAGTGGCACGTGTAAAAAGATTCGAGCAAGGTCATTGCCAGTACTGCTTGACTGGCCTCCGTGCCAGTGACACATAAAAGCACTCACTAAACTCTCGGAGTGGCTGGCATGAGAAAGGGCATCCAGCTGTAGGAACTCTGCCAGATCAAGATTGAAGCCTGGTGCAGCCATCTGGTTCGCCAGCCCTCAGTCAAATCGTCCAACCCATGCTAGCATGGAAAGTGGACGTTAAATGATGAGGATTATGATGATGATGATGATGATGATGATTGAACTACTTCTTCATGAATCATGAGTTCAAATTTACTACGAACATCTCATTGCGTTCCTAAGCAGAAATGTGTACTTCGTTTTTAGTTCAAGGCAGTATTATGTACTGGCACGATTTGGGAACCAGGATGGCAGAGCTCCAGATAATAAGTTTACATTACGTCCATTTATATTCTATGTTCATATCCATTGAGGCTCACTCTGCCTTTCAACCCATCTAAGATCAATGGAGTAAATGCTGGTCACATAATGATGATGTCTAAATAAACCACATCCCTGAAAATAATGGCCTTCATATAAATACATTTCAAAATACCCAGTATTTCCAAAAATGTTTGAAGATATTTCTTTCACTCAAGTAATCACGAATTTTCCATTTATCTACATTTCTATCCATCTCTCTTTCTAGTTCTTAATCTCTCCCACTCTCTCTTTCTTTCAAGTAAGTATTTAAAGGGAAAAATTTGACAAGTCAGTCAGTCACTGGCTGACACTCGCTGACGATTCATCGAAGAGGCCAGGGAACAGAAGAAAGAAGACATGCACCCAACACCAGAGCTGAAGTCACCTCCAAAAGGAGGGACCCCGCTATGTCAAAATGGTAGAGGAGTAAGGGCCGAAACCGGAAGTGGTTCCTCCTGATGATGTCTTCAGCTAACTGGATCCTATAAAGGAGCTCTTGTGGTAGCAGACCACGAAACACGGTTGTAATTCCTCTATCTTTCTATTTATCTACACCTGGTCCATAGATGTGCTATCTTCTCTCTCTACTATTTCTATTCCCACTACAATGAACTCTGATCCTCAGGGATGGCTACTTTCCTGCTACATGCTCTCAATCACTTCTTATTTTCAAACTAACTAATCTCTTCTCCCTTGTTATTGATATTGTGTCATGTAGTCTTTGCTTTATTAAGTTACATGTAAACCTTTCTTCTGTGAATATAAGTCCTGTGGAATTCCTTGCTTGCACAAGTTTTTCTTGCAACCATTGACTCACAGTTTTTTTAAATTAAACATTACAGCTTTACTGTCATTGGAACTTCGAGGGGATGCAAAACATCAGACACCCATTTTTTTCCAGAATATTTCCCCCACCTCTCTGTCCATTCCCATGAAAGCTACTCAATTGTCCTAAATCATTTTCTTCATCAAGTCACCCTAAACACAATGTTATATAAAAACATAGAAAGAAACCTCTATGAGGTCAATGAAACTTCTAGAAATGTCAGCCAAATTTATCTATCATTGTAAAAAAAGAAAGGTCACATTAGATCATGTTGTTTGGGATACACAAAATTGAAATAAAAATAAAAAGATTATTTTATCATAAGCCTTCTTAATTAAGGTCAACTAGTAGCTAAACAATTTTATCATCATTTCACATCTCTTTTCCATGTTGGAATGGCTTGGACAGTTTAAGAGAATTCAGCAAGCTGCAGGGCTATGTTTATCACCAATATCAGCTTTGGCATGGTTTCTATGGCAGGACATTCTTCCTAAAGCCAACAAATTTACAGCATATACTGCGTACATTTTGTTATATGAATTAAAATGTCATTCAATTACATCTTCCTTTGCTAACATAATGCAATAGGTGCTTTTAAGGAAACACTGGCAATAATTTTTATACTACAAAAGCTTGACAAATTAAAAATTTAAACATCTGAAAGTAATTCAATATAATTTCTGCCATTGTTGTATAGTTCAAAGATCAAATCAAATCAAAGACTTCCAAGCTTTAAATATCCCACCTAGTTCGACGATTGTTTACTTCAAACTACATTAACCTATATTTCTTCTTGGTATGATGGAGATTTTGGGTGCTTTTTCTAGCAAGTTATGCAACAATGTGTGGCTTTCTCATGGTGTTCATTATACTGATATCATATTCAGGGTATTATACTTTTAATCATTGAATTTAATTTTTGTTTTTAAATTCTATAAAATTCTATAAAATTCTATAAAATCAAGTGCTCTGTATCTGAGATATTTCTCTGGGTTCTCTAAATAGCAATGCGATAAAACACCATATCTTCTACAATTTATAAAGATGAATTATCTGAAAATATTGACCTTACTGTTCAATAGGAACATATCATTTTGAAGTGTCAGCATTGTTTTCCAAAGGATATAGAAAGAAAAATAGGAAATATTTTTTTTCCTTTGAAAAGCAGCTGTTGTATCTTTGAGTTCATATGAAAATTGAATAATATTTTTTTTAACATTGTTAAAATTTTGTCTTAATTATCATCTCAAATAATTAAAATATTTTACAAGCTTCTTGCTTGTATAAAATTTCTCATTACAAAAAGAAAAAACAAGAAGAAAAGAGAACAAAGAAAAGAGATTTGTTTTCTCTTTCGCATTTAACTCTAATCTTTGAAGCTCAAAATTATTTATTTATTTATTCTAATAAATGTGTGTATGGTTGTCAAAACTGAAAGGCCACACTCTGATATTTCTAATTTTAAAATCTAATTAAATTTGTAAATAATATTTGTAAAGTGAATAATTATTGTGGAAAATTTGATCATTTATTATAATGCAACACTATTGTTTTTTCTTTTTTTTTTTGTTCTTTGGTATTCTGATTGTTGGATTTGCTACAGAAATGTGAAAGCTACAAAAGCCCCATGTATATCAAATGGAAAGGCAAACAAAATATAGAAAAGAAAATAATAGAAAGTAATGTAACTTGATATTTTTATTGTATATTTTACAATAGATTTGATTCATGGTTTGATATTTGATCCATCAACACACTCTTATGCATAGAAACTGCAATGAGAGTTGAATGGAGTCCTTTGTCCTTGGGTTTTAAATCTACTTGTTTTCAAAATCATTAATTTTATGTAATAAATACAAGTTTTATTATCTCTTATTAATTATGTCAGTGGATTGGCAGAACCATTAGAGCATCACAATAAATGATTTGTAGTATGTGTTTCGGAGTTTTGCACTCTGAGTTCAAATCCTACTATGGTCAACTTTGACTTTCAACTTTGTGGGAATAATAAAATAAATAACCAGTCTGGTAACTGGGGTCCCTTTAATCAACTAACCCCTCTCCTTAAATTTATAGGATTGTGTCCATTTCAGAAACAATTATTATTTGTAACAACTTTACAGAATTGCGAACACACCAGACAAAATGCTTTATGTTTTGTGTTCAAATCCTGCTGAGGTTGACTTTGCCTTTCATGTCATGTGTCATGATTCATGAACTACGAAGTTAAATTTTTTCCCTGCTAAAAATTATATATTTTCTGTCTTTCAATTATCTATTCATATGTATTGATTAATGGTTTGACTTTAGTAATCTCAAGGCTTAAGTGAGACCCACAATGGATTGTTGCGCTCATACCAAGGAAGGTGCTGCTGTTATCATCACCAATCTAATACAAATCCAAGTTGGTACAGAACCAATATACATTCTACAAATTGTTTCAGAGACTAATTCATTCCAAAGACAAAGACGGAAATCTTTTCATGAAATACAGATTAGATTCCTCATCAATAATTACATACAGGTATGAATGATTATGACCAACAAATATATGCAAAGACCTTTCGTAGCCCAGATATGAACAAATAAATGAAAGATAACAAGAACACCAGATATTCAATGTCCTTATTTAAACCTAATAATATGGTAAAATTTATTTAAACTTAATAATATGGTAAAATTAAAAGAAAATAAAAATAAAAGAAAAACAAATCTTTTGTTTACAAAATAGCCTTCTACATGCAAAACAGAACAGCAAAAGAGAGAGAAAGAGAGAGAGTAGTATCAGTGAAGGGAGAGGAGAGAAAAAATAATGCAGTGAAGGAGAGGTGGAGAGAGTAATAGCCATGACTGAGAGAGTGAGGGAAAGTAATGACTGTTTGAGAAAGATGAACGCAGAGTGTATCTTCTGTTCTCAACACATGAATGCGAAAGGAAGGGGTGAATAGAGTAACAGATAGCCATTCAACTCTGTGTGAGTATATGTGTATGCATGTGTAAATGAAAAAGAGCGGTATGTGAATGTGTGCATGTCTGTGTGTGTGTGTGTATGTCTGTGTGTGTGTGTGGGAATGTGTGAGTGAGTGCGTTCAAAATGGAAACATTTCCATGCATGCATAATGGAAGCGTACAACTCTGAAGATAAAAACTGATATCATTCCAAATTTGTTTGAGTAAATGTATGTATGTGTGTGATTGGGAAGTATTTCAATGCTTGTATCTGCGATTTTGTATCTTGTTTAAATAACAATTAGCCATCAATTAGCCATTAATTATTAACGGCTAATTATATTAAGAAAAGTGTTTCAAATCATTACCATTCCTTTAGGAACAGAAATAAGGCTCTTACTAGTCTTAATAATTTAATCTGGAATCTTAAAGATAACAGTAAAACGTACTTTATTGAATGGAGCATTTTAAGGGCGGCCCTGGCTTATAGGATTGGTAATAGGTTCTGCTCTCTTTGTTCTGAAGAATTATTTTTGCTTCTATTTTCGAGAAGAATACTTCTAAACTCTAAATCTTTATTCTGCGTTCATAAGAATAAATGCATACTCTTCAACTATTTACTCTTTTACTTGATTCAGCCATTTGACTGTGACCATGCTGGAGCACCGCCTTTAGTTAAGCAAACCGACCCCAGGTCTTATTCTTTGTAAGCCTAATACTTATTCTATCGGTCTCTTTTGCCAAACAGCTAAGTTACAGGGACATAAACACACCAACATCGGCTGTCAAGCGATGTTGGAGGGACAAACACAGGCACACAAACATATACATACACATACATATATACATACATATGACAGGCTTCTTTCAGTTTCCGTCTACCAAATCCACTCACAAGGCTTTGGTCGGCCTGAGGCTATAGTAGAAGACACTTGCCCAAGTTGCCACGCAGTGGGACTGAACCCGGAACCATGTGGTTGGTAAACAAGCTACTTACTACACAGCCACTCCTACTCCTGTTTAAAATTTTAAAATAAAGTTGTCTATTATAAGTGTTTTATTAGATGATTTAGTTGTTTTTGAGAGTTTGATAATTTCAGTTTCACCCTTTGATTTTTTACTACTCTAGTTGGTTCCTGTAGTTTCTTTTATTTTTTGTTAATTTAATTTTAAGATATTGTGAGTATTTTAATTTTGGTCCATCAGTGTTTCTGAGACTGGATTTTTACATTTAATTCATTTAATTATCTTACTACTAAGTAAAGTATATTTGCCACTTGAATGTGGCTAACCACTAAGGGTGAATGCTGCTGTAGCTTGTAGTCCCAGGAGAACACCTTCTCCAGCTGGCTGTCAATAGCCAGCTAGAGAAGCTGTTCTCCTGGGGCTACAAGCTACAGTAGCATTCACCCTTAGTGGTTGGGCACATTTAAGTAGCAAATATACTTCACATTGTCGTGCAGCTACTGTTTATACTTCGTTCAGAGATTTATTATATCTTACTACTGTTTTTGTTATTTCTATAATTATTAACTGACCCCGTGCTGTTCATAATTGATGGCTAATTGTTATTTTAACAAGATACAAAATGAAGTTCAGAACAATCCCAGATACAAGCATTCAAATATTTCCCACTTGCACACTTACATACACACACTCAAACAAATGTGGAATGATATCAGTTTTTATCTTCAGAGTTGTACATTGAAATAAATAATATATAAAATATCTGAGCTGTCTGCTGCCTTGCTGTACTCAAGAAGACCTATGCCCCATAGCAGGAGTGTTAAGACATGTCCCCCCTGCTGGGGAGGATTGACCTGCAAGGGTTCTGTGCCAGTGCCACGTAAGAATCACTCATGGTGGTGTCACATTAAAAGTGCTTATGCAGTGCTATGTAAAAGCACTTGCACGGTACCACATAGAAGCACCCATATGGTACCATGCAAAAGCACCCATGCGGTATCACATAAAAGCAACCATGTGGTACCATGTAAAAGAGCCCATGCAGTGCCACATAAAAGTACTCATGCAGTGCCACACATAAACATCCATGTGGTACCATGTAACAGCACCGGAGCAATGCCACATAATGACACCCAGGTGGTACCATGTAAAAGCACCTGTGCTGTGCCACATAATAGCACTCATGTAGTACCATGTAAAAGTACTTGTGCAGTGTCACATATAAGCATCCATGAGGTGCCATGTAAAAACACCCGTGCAGTGCCACATAAAGGCACTCATGTAGTACCATGTAAAAGTACCTGTGCAGTGCCACATAAAAGCATCCATGAGGTACCATGTAACAGCATCCGAGCAGTGCCACATAATGGCAAATGTGCAGTACCATATAAAAGCACCTGTGTAGTTCCACTTAAAAGCACCCATGTGGTACCATGTAAAAGCACCCATGCAGTGCCACATAATAGCACCCATGTGGTACCATGTAAAACGACCTGTGTAGTTTCATGTAAAACCACCTGAGTAGTTCCATGTAAAAGCATCCATGCAGTGCAACATAATAGCACCCTTCCATGTAAAAGCATCCATGTGGTACCATGTAAAAGTACCCATGTGGTACCATATAAAAAGTACCCATGCATTGTCACATAATAGCACCATGTGATACCATGTAACAGCACCTGTGCAGTGCCACATAATGGAACCCAGGTGGTACCATGTAAAAGCACCCATGCAGTGCCACATAACAGCATCCATGTGGTACCATGTAAAATCACCTGTGTAGAGCCATGTAAAAAGCACCCATGCTGTGTCACATAAAAGTACGCAGTATACTCTGTAAAGTGGTTAATGTTAGGAAGGGTATCCAGCCATTGAAACCATGGCAAACCAGACAACTGGAGTCTGGTGCATCTCTCCAGCTTGCCAACTCTGGAGAAACTGTCCAAACCCACGCCAGCATGGACAACAAACGTTCAGTTATATGATGATCATGATGATGACATTGATCATCTAAGTGTAAAAGAAAAAGACACAGCAGTAAGACTAGAACACCTTTTGTTTTCGTCAACTGAACACCACCTTGACTACAACCTGCTTTTTAAATGGCCAATTTATACCTATTGATTACAATATTAGTGATGTAAAATAAAAGCAATTGGAATAAATTTCACAGTCTGACTTGTTTTATTATTTGGAAAAAACTTTATCCAATACACTATATCTGATTACTCAAGGGACATTTAATTAGTTTCTCACTGTAATTAATGTATGAATATTAAAATGAAAATGTCATAACATCTTCATATTTTACACCCAATAATCTCCAGAGACACATAGAATATTCCCATAAATTTTTGTATTCTCCTCATCAGAATTTACAAAAATATGATGCAGTCTTAAGATTGTATGAAATTGAGAAACATGTACAGAGTTCGGAATCATACACACTTCATTATCAGGTTTGAAGAAAAGCACAATATTCCTCATACTTAAATCTTAAAATGATCATCACAGGAGGGGCTGTGTGGTAAGTAGCTTGCTTACCAAACACATGGTTTTGGGTTCAATCCCACTGTGTGGCACCTTGGGCAAGTGTCTTCTACTATAGCATCGGGCCAACCAAAACCTTGTGAGTAGATTTGGTAGACGGAAACTGAATAAAGCCCATCGTATATATGTATATATATATATGTATGTATATGTATATGTTTGTGTGTCTGTGTTTGTGCCCCAACATCGCTTGACAATCGATACTGGTATGTTTACGTCCCCGTAACTTAGTGGTTCGGCAAAAGAGACAGATAGAATAAGTACTAGGCTTACAAAGAATAAGTCCTGGGGTCGATTTGCTCGATCGACTAAAGGTGGTGCTCCAGCTTGGCCACAGTCAAATGACTGAAACAAGTAAAAGAGTAAAAAAAAGAGATCACTTTTAACATCTACATTTCATATTTACATGGGTTGGCAGGGTTTATTCAGGTAGATTTTCTGTGGATGGATACCCTTCCTGTCACAAATCCATATCAGTTTTCTAGTGGGGTAATATTTCTCTATGGCAAGGTGGCAAGCTGGCAGAAACGTTAGCACACCGGGTGAAATGTGTAGCCGTACTTCGTCTGCCGTTACCTTCTGAGTTCAAATTCCGCTGAGTTCAACTTTACCTTTCATCCTTTTGGGGTTGATAAATCAAGTACCAGTTACCCACTGGGGTCGATGTAATCGACTTAATCCCTTTGTTTGTCCTTGTTTGTCCCCTCTATGTTTAGCCCTCGTGGGCAATAAAGAAATAAGAGATGTTAGCACACCGGGCGAAATGCTTAGCGGTATTTCATCTGTCTTTACATTCTGAGTTCAAATTCCATTGAGGTTGAGTTTGCCTTTCATTCTTTCGGGGTCGATAAATTAAGTACCAGTTGCATAGTGGGGTCAATCTAATTGACTGGCCCATTCACCTGACCTTACTTGTGCTTGTACCACATAAAAAGCACTACTCACCTCGCCTATGCTTGTGTCACAGAAAAAGCACTAAGTCCACTCTACTGAGTGGGTAGTGTTAGGAAGGGCATCCAGCTGTATAAATCCTGCCAAAATAGTCACAGATGTCCAATGCAGGCTTCATCTTGGCCTGCTCTTGTGGTACCAGCCCACCCATGCTAGCATAGAACACAGACGTTAAATGATAATGATGATGATGATGACGATGACGATACAGGATAGATGAGGAGATGTTGTTTATTTTGGTCTGCATCAAGCAATCCATCTAATGTCTTATAAGCTCTGTTAAATGTTTGGCAACAGGAAAGGCATGCTACCATAGAAACTATGTTGTGAATTGGAAGATAGGGTTGTGGTCTCTACAAGCTTTATTACCGACTGATCATCTAAGATTTCATCAGCAATGAGTAAGGAAAGGTACGGATTACGTGGGCAAAAATTTCTCTATCCAACAAATGCCGGATAAATGGATAACAGTGGTGGTGGTGGTGGTGGTAGCAATGATGAATGTAGCGGTAGCGAGGATGATGGTTTCGATGATAGTGATTGAATGGAAACGAAAATGATGACTCTATTGTCACTGCCAATGAGAGTGACAATCATGAAGATGACCAAGATGATCATCATCATCATCCTCATAATGATGATGATGATAACAATAATGATGATGACGATGATGATGATGATGATGATGATGACGACGACGACGACGACGATGATGATGATGATGATGATGACGATGATAACAATGATGCTAATGATGATGATGATGATGAACGATGTGATGATGATGATGATGATGATGATGATGATGATGACGATGATGATGATAGCGATGATGATGATGATGATGACTACGACGACAATGATGATGATAATAACAATGATGCAAATGATAGCGATGATGATGATGACGATGATGATAATGACAATGACGACGATGATGACGATGATGATGATGATGATGATGATGATGATGACGAATGATGTTGTTGATGATGAGGTCATATATCGTATGCATCAACATGGATGCTTTCGAACTTGAAAAGTTGTGGGTTTCATGTCACAGAGACAATATGCATGTAGGAATTGTTGCACCAAGAATTCGAATAGAAACATCCATCTCGAAATTTATTCTATCCTTAGCAAAAATGGATGCAAAACTCCATCTTTGTATTTTTATTATTTCTTAATCTGCAAGTTGTCTTGCTTCCAAAATACTTTACATATGATCTGAGAATGATAGATATTTTTTGGTGCAGATTTAAGATTACATGCACATACAGAAATACATGTATGAGAAGAAGGAAGAGAAAGGGGTTGAGAGAGAAAGTACAGCAGTTCTCTTCAAAGACATGTTCAGAAAAGGGGAAAAAAAGAGAGATTTGTTCCATATTTTTTTAATTTTTTATTTATGTACGTTTTCTGTTACTAATCCTAAAAATTATTTTACCATCCTCTCAGCTAAAAATGCATCTTAAACAAAAATAGCAGCTTGGATAAACTTACATGTGCATGCTGTGATGTCATGTCACACAGCATACCGAGAATATGAATATATGCATAGATGAAAGAAAATTTCACCAAATTCTTTGTGGCATTTTTTCTTGTTTTTTTTTTTGTTTTTTTTTTCTAAAAAAGGAAGAATTTTGAAATAGGTGAAAGTGCAGTGGCACAGTTGTTAATGTACAGTCTCTTGTCCAATGGTTTCACTAAAAGTCATATAAGAATTATTACGCATAATTTCTTTGAATTTTGCTTACTTGTTTAAAATTATGCAATAAGGCACAGGAGTTACTCTGTGGTAAGTAGCTAGGCACAGGAGTGGCTGTACGGTAAGTAGCTAGGCACAGGAGTGGCTGTGTGGTAAGTAGCTTGCTTAACAACCACATGGTTCCGGGTTCAGCTCCACTGTGTGGCACCTTGGGCAAGTGTCTTCTACTATAGCCTCGGGCTGACCAAAGCCTTGTGAGTGGATTTGGTAGACGGAAACTGAAAGAAGCCCGTCGTATATATATATATATATATATATGCTTGTGTGTGTGTGTGTGTCTATGTATATGTTTGTGTGTCTGTGCTTGTCCCCACAACATTGCTTGATAACCGATGCTGGTGTGTTTACGTCCCCATCACTAAGCGGTTCAGTAAGAGTGACAAATAGAATAAGTACTAGACTTACAAAGAATAAGTCCTGAGGTCGATGTGTTCGACCAAAGGCGGTGCTCCAGCATGGCCGCAGTCAAATGACTGAAACAAGTAAAAGAGTATTGGAAGTATATTTAATTAACAAGGATGCATAGCCTAATGCTTAGGGTATCACACTTATAAACGTCAGATCATGGTTTCAATTCCTAGACGAGGTGATGCATTGTGTACTTAAGCAAAACACTTCATCTCACATTGCTCTGCAATCACTTTGACACCTGATGCATGATACACCATTCACCTGTTCAGATAACATCGATATGATGGAGAATGGGAGTTAAAGTACAGTGCATACATTTAATCACAAAAAGCAAATCATTTGAGAAGATTGTTCCATGAGAGCTGAACACGCGTATGTCATGTTCAATGGGAGAATTCATCAATCAATTAATGTATTAATTTATATTTTTACTGTATTTAATTATTGCATATGGCCCTGCTGGAGCTCTGTTTTCAAAAATATAAATTATCTTACATTTTTTACATTATTCACATTATTTACGTTTGACGGATATTTGTCCTCATCTTGTTCGTTAACACGTTTCAGCTGTTATACCCTCCAGCCTTCATCAGGTGTCTTGGGGAAATTTCGAACCTGGGTTCTCATTCCTAAGGTATTTTTTTATGGTGTTGTTGTTGTTGTTATTATTATTATTATTATTATTATTATTATTATTATTATTTATTATTATTATTATTATTATTATTATTATTATTATTATTATTATTATTATTATTATTATCATCATTATTATTATTATTATTTCTATTATTATTATTATTATTATTATTATTATTATTATTATTATTATTATCATCATCATTATTATTATTATAGGACACAACAACCTCCTAAGCAGACCGAGTGCATATATGAATAGCATATGGGAACCGGTATTAAGGAAGGACAGGAAAATATTAGATTTATGAGCCCTAAAATTCACTCCCATAATTGCGCAAGAGCATATGGCGTATTGGTTAAGGGACGGGCTACTAACCCCAAGATTTCAAGTTCGATTCCAGGCAGTAACCTGAATAATAATAATAATAATAATAATAATAATAATAATAATAATAATAATAATAACAACAACATCAAAAAATACCTTAGGAATGAGAACCCAGGTTCGAAATTTCCCCAAGACACCTGATGAAGGCTGGAGGGTATATCAGCTGAAACGTTGTGTCAACAACAAACAAGTAAAGGACAAATATCCGTCAAATGCAAATGATGATGATGACGAGGATATGAATGCACAGGTACTCCTGGATACTTTCTGGAATTACAGTCAATAGCAGTTTGTCAGTACCTTTGACAACTTCATGTGCTGAGTCTTGTGGAAGGAAAGGAGAAGGTTATCCTCTAACTTGAGAGCTAGCCAAATACTTGCTTGAAAGTAGACCCTGCTAACAATAACCAAAAGCCTACCAAATGGCAGTATTAAACTGAGTGACAGATATACACTTAGTATAAGAAGTTGGAATGTCTGGGCAAAATATTTAAGGAAAGTAACACATCCTCTTTTACTTGTTTCAGTCATTTGACTGTGGCCATGCTGGAACACTGCCTTTAGTCGAGCAAATCGACCCCAGCACTTATTCTTTGTAAGCCTAGTACTTATTCTAACGGTCTATAAGTTACAGGGATGTAAACATACCAGTATCAGTTCTCAAGTGATGTCGGGGGGACAAACACAGAAACACAAACATATACACACACATACATATATATATTTATATATACATATATATGACAGGCTTCTTTCAGTTTCAGTCTACCAGATTCACTCACAAGGCTTTGGTCGGCCCGAGGCCATAGTAGAAGACACTTGCCCAAGGTGCCATGCAGTGGGACTGAACCCAGAACCATGTGGTTCGTAAGCAAGCTACTTATCACACAGCCACTCCTACGCCTATAAGAATATACAATAAAACGAATGTGGCTTACGCCCGCAGAGGGACTCGAACGCGTGACCCTCAGATTACTTCTAAGGTTGACCTATAAAAGTCTGATGCTCTACCGACTGAGCTATCAAATTAATCAAAATAATGTCACTTTTGAGTCTGGCATGTCTAAATTGTTTTGTCTGCAGTCATATTGCAAATGTTTCACATACCGCCATAGACTAAAATCTTACAAACTTATCGACGAACTTCCTACCTTTGATAAGCCTAAACTTCAAAATACATAAATGTCAGAATTTATTTAATAGATCATAATAAACACCAACTACAGGTATTTAAATGATATATATTTCTGAAGCCTTTACCATAACTAAAGTTTCTAAAATACTTACACCTTGACATACACAAATCCAACTACAGAAATGTACTAAATACATTATTAAATGCAAAATGACTTTTGAAGATGCTAATATATGAAGATACAGTAAAACTAGTAGATGATGGTATTTGAGTCAATATGATGTGTTTTATACAGTCAGAGCAAAATATCTGAAACTGATTTAAGTACTTGACTGATGTGTTTGTTATGTAATGATAATCATGCTATACGAGGTGGTATCAGAAGGCCTTCAGACTAGTTATGTTTAATAAAAAAAATAACTTATTTACCGAATACAGTCCTTTATTTAAGAGATGAAGAATTACGTACATTATTTACATTTGACGGATATTTGTCCTCATATTATTTGTTGTTAACACAACATTTCGGCTGATATACCTCCCAGCCTTCATTATGATAATAATAATAATAATATCGTAAAATACCTTAGGAATGAGAACTCAGGTTCGAAATTTCCCAAGAAATATATATATATATATATATGTGTGTATGTATATATATATATGTATATATATGTATGTATATATATGTATATCTATACATATATATACATATATATATATATAAGGCGAAGGAGTGGGTGTGTGGTAAGTAGCTTGCTTACCAACCACATGGTTCCGGGTTTGTTTCCACTGCGAGGCACCTTCTACTATAGTCTCGGGCCAACCAAAGCCTTGTGAGTGGATTTGGTAGACGGAAACTGAAAGAAGCCCGTCGTATATATGTATATATATATATATATATATATATATATATGCATGTGTGTGTATATGATTGTGTTTCTGTGTTTGTTCCTCCAACATCGCTTGACAATGGATACTGGTGTGTTTATGTCCCCGTAACTTAGCGGTTCGGCAAAAAGGCTTACAAAGAATAAGTCCTGGGGTTGATTTGCTCAACTAAAGGCAGTGCTCCAGCATGGCCACTGTCAAATGACTGAAACAAGTAAAAGAGTAAAAGAGTAAAGGAGATATACATACATGCATACATATATATTTAATATGAATATGTGCATGCATGTACGTATGTACATAAGTAGGTGTGTGTGTGAGTGTATGTTTATGTACATGTGTATCTATGTCAGTCTATAGATTTGCATATACATGCAGATGCATGCAAAAAATTGTACGCACATATGCAAATGGATAGAAATGCACACGTTTTAAAAATATTACTTCAAGAACATCACTTTTACAACAAAGTAATTTCATGGGAAACGTTATTAGTGACAATGCTTGTATGAAGTTTAAGATGTTTGGTGCATTCTCAAGAGAGCTACAAACAAAATGAAAAAGTGAGCTTCAAACAGCGGTTTTTGCATGTGCCGTTCAAGGACATCTTTATTAAGAAAAAATAAACATCCATAAAAACATAACTTTCATACAATAATTCATAGGAGTGGCTGTGTGGTAAGTAGTTTGCTTACCAACCACATGGTTCCGGGTTCAGTCCCACTGTGAGGCACCTTGGGCAAGTGTCTTCTACTATAGCCCCGGGCCGACCAATGCCTTGTGAGTGGATTTGGTAGACGGAAACTGAAAGAAGCCAGTCGTATATATGTAGATATATATATAAGTGTGTATGTGTGTGTGTGTGTATGTGTGTGTGTGTACGTGTGTGTGTGTGTTTTGTGTCTGTGTTTGCCCCCCTGCATTGCTTGACAACTGACGCTGGTGTGTTTATATCCCTGTAACTTAGCGGTTCGGCAAAAGAGACCAATAGAGTAAGTACTAGGCTTACAAAGAATAAGTCCTAGGGTCGATTTGGTCAACTAAAGGCGGTGCTTCAGCATGGCCACAGTTAAATGACTGAACCAAGTAAAAAAGTAAAAGGGTAATATATTCAAACAACAGCTTTCGGGGTCGATAAATTGAGTACCAGTTTCACACTGGGGTCGATGTAATCAACTTAATCCCTTTGTCTGTCCTTGTTTGTCTCCTCTATGTTTAGCTCCTTGTGGGTAGTAAAGAAATATATAATCAAACAACAGATATTTTAAGGCGATGCAGGCTCAGAGTGGCAGGTGAATGATCAGAATCATCTGACCCAGGATACCGGAATAATGATCCTTTCAGTTATAAAGTGTTATACAATATTCTACACTTATGTACAGAGTTTTGATACTGTTTCTTGGTGAATCAACAAAGGCATGCAAAGAGGCTCCCTAGTTTGATGAGAATCTGTCATTATGTGTTATTTCCCACTGCAACAATCCAAAGTTCATGCTTTATCCCTCCTAGTCTCAGTTTGATGATACAAGAGAGTCTATAAAGGGTCATGGTTTCCTTCTTTCTCTGATTAACCCTTTTATTACCAACCTCTGGCTCTGAGTACAAATGTCTAGTTTTGATAAGATTTGAATTAAAGTTTTCCACCAAATGTTAATAAAAATTAATTTTCCTAACACTAGCTGAATGATAACTAAGTTATTTTACTAAATTCTTTGTTATATTTAAAGTAATTGAAAGAAACACAGAGCATCTCAACAAAAATATTGTAACAAATGGATTAAGATATATAATAGAGAAACAATTATTAACCTTTTCGATACCAACCTAGCTGAAACTGCCTCTGGCTCTGTAATACAAATGTCTTGTTTTCATAAGTTTTCAATTAAAATCCTTCACCAAACCTTAGTCACAATTTATGTTCCTAACTCTAGCTTAATGATAACTAAGTTATTTTACTAAATTCTTTGTTATATTTAAAATTAATTGAAAGAAACACAGAGCATCTCAAAATACATACAGTAACGAAAAGGTTAATATATAATAGAGAAACAATTATTAACCCTTTCATTGCCAACCTAGCTGAAACCACCTCTGGCTCTGTAGTACAAACGTCTTGTTTTCATAAGTACTGAATTAAAATCTTCCACCAAACCTTAGTCACAATTTATGTTGCAAACACTAGCTTAATGATAACTAAGTTATTTTACTAAATTCTTTGTTATAAGATTAATTGAAAGAAAAACACAGAGTATCTCAAAAGAAATATTGTAACAAAAGTATTAAGATATATAATAGAGAAACAATTATTAACCCTTTTGATACCAACCTGGCTGAAACCGCCTCTGGCTCTGTAGTACAAATGTCTTGTTTTCATAAGTTTTCAATGAAAATCTTCCACCAAACCTTAGTCACAATTTATGTTCCTAACACTAGCTTAATGATAACTATGTTATTTTACTAAATTCTTTGTTATATTTAAAATTAATTGAAAGAAACACAGAGCATCTCAAAATACATACAGTAACGAAAAGGTTAATATATAATAGAGAAACAATTATTAACCCTTTCATTACCAACCTAGCTGAAACCACCTCTGGCTCTGTAGTACAAATGTCTTGTTTTCATATGTACTGAATTAAAATCTTCCACCAAACCTTAGGCACAATTTATGTTCCAAACACTAGCTTAATGATAACTATGTTATTTTACTAAATTCTTTGTTATATTTGAAGTAATTGAAAGAAATACAGAGCATCTAAAAATAAATACAGTAATGAAAGGGTTATGAAAGTTGAAAAACAAAACGAAATAACTATATATTTTGTGATCAAATTTTGCCAGGATTTTCAGAGTTATTTATTCATTTATCCAATATGATCAAAGTCCATACATTGAGATTTGTCATAATAAAATATAGGTTCTATCTCTTACAAAATTGCTCCTCCTGGAGTTTGTTCACACCGCTTCTTTGCTCTTTGTAGGCCATGATTTCCACAGAGCTCCCAATGAATCATTCTTGCCACATTGTCGTGGTGTCTTTTATATTTGTGTTGTGCCAATTTTGTGCATTCGATAATGATGTGTCATACCGTTTCACTCCTGTCACCACACATTCTGCATTTGTCACTATCAGTACTATTGTCAATTCTGCACTTCATATAGTTGGTCCTTAACACTTGATCTTGAGCTGCTCATATGAGACCATCTGTCATTGTCTTCAGGTCACTCCACCTCATCCATAGCCACTGGTCCTCAGTATCAGTCTTGATATTCAGATCTCTTGCAAACTGACCATACATTTTCCTTTCATGCTTTTTTTTTTTGTTCATTTCTTGTTTAAATTTTCTCTCGTTACACAGTTTTCAGTTTTGATGATGCTGGCTTTCTTCGTGTATTTCAACAGTAGCTTCACAACATTTTTTATATGCCACCTATTACTATTATCATTGTCATCATCATCTTCATTATTATCATGCCATCAAAGTGACACTGGGTTAAAATATACGAAGCCCAGTATACCCATCATGACTACCTGTCTGATAAGGGTGCACCAGGCACATGCATCACAGCCATATGTGCGCAACATGATTTCATATCAAGATAAACAGCACATGACCTTGCAGGTGGGTTCCAGTTAGAATTTTCTTCAGGTCGATTAGCCCATCCTGCTCAAAAGGTCCCTGAATAAGGATTGTTTAAGGATATTGAATGAAACACCCATGTTTTCAAAGGTGAATTCCTTTCAACATACGGCTATGTTGCTCCCTCACTACTTCTGCTCATGATCAGAGATGCACATATCGTCAGCCACTAAGGGACATGCTCAACTGGTTAAGTTCAAACAACTGACAAGCAAATCTGTGGTATTGAGCAGAATATTTGCTGTAGCCCATCTTTTATACCAAGACAAAACAATGTACATGATAACACTTCCAATCAGTTAAGATCAGAAGCCATGAGGGCCACTGCCTGGTACTGCATCAGGGCATATATTCTTCTTCTTCTTCTTCTTCTTCTTCTTCTTATTCTTCTTCTTCTTCTTATTATTATTATATGTTTGATTTTTGCTTTACATTTGCACAAGTTGGCTCCAAGTCTCACCCAGAGACCTCAAGAGACAACAAGTTGGAAGTCCATGTTGGTGTTATGCCTAGG
>NC_042999.1:20009764-20064764 GCF_006345805.1 Octopus sinensis
TTAATAAAGCCATAACTGAAGACAGCCACAGAAAGAAGAAAGGCCTTAGTATGGCCTGGATTAACTACAAAAAGGCGTTTGATAGCATCCCCCACACATGGATCCTCGAAACACTAGCCATTAACAAAGTAGCACCAACAATCATAAAATTCATAGAGCACTCTATGAATAAATGGCAAACAGCCATACACCTCCAAATAAAAGAGGGACTCATGAAAACCAAAGACATCCCCATTAGAAGAGGAATATTCCAGGGAGACACGCTCTCTCCACACCTTTTCTGCTTGGCACTGTCACCTCTATCTGATATACTAAATAGAACTGGATGCGGATGTAAATGTTACGGCAAAACGATCAGCCACCTTTTATATATGGATGACCTAAAACTATACGCTGCAAATGACAAACAGCTGGAAACACTATTAAAGACAGTTCATGGATTTACCAAAGAAATAGATATGAAATTTGGATTAGAAAAATGCACCAAAGTAACCATGAAAAGAGGAAAACTAGTTAAGAGTAACAACATCACACAAGATAAAACCAATGAAATAAAAGAATTAGACCAAAGCCAAACTTACGAATACTTAGGAATCCATGAACTAGATAAGACACAACACACACAAATGAAAGAGAAAATAAAAAAAGAATATTATAGACGTGTTAGATCAATACTAAAAACAGAGCTCAATGCTAAAAACAAGATAATAGGTATCAACACTTTAGCTGTCCCAGTTATAAGTTACAGCTACAATATCCTTAACTGGACGCGAAATGAACTGACCAAAATAGATAGGAAAACAAGAAAAATAATGACAGGATCTAGGATGCATCACCCAAAATCTGACATAGAAAGACTATATATACAACGTATAGAAGGTGGTAGAGGCCTTATACAGCTGGAAAACTACTATAAAATAACCACCATAGGACTGCAAAAATATCTACTTCAGAAGGAAGGAAAACTGATCCAGATAGCGGCAAAACACGAGCAAAACAAAAAACTGTTCTCAGTATTTAAGGAAGCTGACAAATACAAACAAGAAATCATACCACCTAATAAACATGAAGAAGAAGAAGAAGAAGAAGATGAAGAAACAACAAAAGCCATAAAACAAATGAAATCCAAACTAAAAGTAGAACAGCAACGAACCATGTAAAAAGGATGGCAAGAAAAGCCCCCTCATGGTAAATACTGGACTAAACTAAACGCAAAAGAAATAGACAAAGAAAAATCCCAGCAATGGTTGAGAAGCTCGGGACTCAAAGCAGAAACAGAGGGATTTTTAATTGCAGCACAAGACCAAAGCCTCCCCACCAGAAATTACCAAAAACATGTAATGAAAAGAAATATTACAAGTAACTGCAGAATATGTGGAGATGGACAAGAAACAATAAATCATATTATCTCTAGCTGCCCAGTCCTGGCTAAGAAGGAATATATTCACAGACATGACAGAGTTGGAACCTACATACATTGGAAGCTATGCCAACATTATGGAATAACAACAGAAAAAAGATGGTATAGGCACACACCAGAAAAGGTCACAGAAAACGAAAAAGCAACCATACTCTGGGATATGCCGACACACACAGATAGAGAAATTAAGGCCAACAGACCAGATATAGTTGTCAGAGATCATGAAGAAAAAAAATGCTTTCTAATTGATGTATCAATACCGGCAGATGACAACGCGTCTCTAAAAGAAATGGAGAAACTCTCAAAATACAAAGACCTGGAAATAGAGGTAACTAGAATGTGGAATCTGAAAACAGAAACAATTCCTATCATAGTAGGTGCATTAGGCATGATAAAAAAATATTCAGACAAATACATAACAAAAACACCAGGACTTACAAACACATATAACATACAGAAAATTGCACTACTAGGCACTGCACACATCCTACGCAGAACACTTTCCATACAATAACCATCAGAGCATCACAACAAATCACAGCACATACCCAAGGCACACAGAGCTGCGCTCGGTAGTGAAGTGAAAGCACGCTATAAAAATAAAACTACTGAATAATAATAATAATAATAATGATAATAATAATAATAGTAATAATAATAATAACAACAGCAACAATAATAATAATAACAACAATAATAATAATAGTAATAATAATAATAATAATAATAATAATAATAATAATAATAATAATAATAATAATAATAATCGGAGCTCAGGGCTAAAAGCAGAGAGCGAAGGTTTCATCCTGGCTGCTCAAGATCAAAGCCTATTAACCCGGAACTACCAGGCCAATGTGATGAAAAATGGAGCAGACCCAAAATGCCGATTCTGCAACGACATGATTGAAACAGTGGACCACCTAATCTCTGGATGTAAAGTCTTAGCACCAGTGGAGTATAAATTAAGACATGACAGAGTTGGCCAATATCTCCACTAGCTAATAAGTCGGCATTACAATATCAAAACTGCCGACAAGTGGTATAATCACCACCCTGAGGCCGTAACGGAAGGAGAAAATGTAAACCATTTGTGGGACTTTCCAGTAGATACAGACCGAACCATCAAGGCCAATAAACCAGATATTGTTGTGAAAGACCAAAACAATAAGTTTGTTATTGATCGACATGAGCATCCCCTGTGATCATAATATCTCAGCGAAAGAGTTTGCAAGCTCAGAAAATATAAAGACCTACTCATTGAAAATGAGAAAATGTGGCATCTCAAGGTCGTTTACAATACAAGTGATCGTAGGGGCACTAGGAATGATCAAGAAGGGAACCAAATTATATGAGAATGATCCTGGCTTACCATCCCCCTGCAAGAAGTGCAAAAGATTGTCTTAACTGGTACATCACACGTATTGAGAAGAGCATTGTCGATGTGAGAACTGTTGCTGCTCATGTATTTTAATTAACTTAAAAAAAATTAAAAAAATGAACGAACTACTGAGTTTGGTTAATGGCCTACCAAAGTTTACTATGAGTTTCTTTGCCCTAGGAGTCGGGAAAACCACTCGGCAAGAAATGGAAGCAAATTTGAAAGAAGAAAAAAAAAGTAATAATAATAATAATAATAATAATAATAATATTGATGATGAGGATAATGTGAAGTTCATGTAATTTGATTAAGTGAAAGATTAACTCTTTCACCTTAGTATTGATATGAATAAATAGTCAAGTGTTATTCTAGTAGTTAGCTTTGTAATTTGTTTATATTATCAGACACAATGTTGATCATAAAAACGGATTAGATTTTCAATTTTATCAATTACTGCATAGAATCACAAGAACTTGTAACACTTCAGATGTGAATATGCATGATGATGATGGTGATGACGACGATTACAACGATGACGACGACGACGATGATGATGATGGTTATGACACTGGCTACAATCATGATAATGGTAATTAAGTTAATGATGAAAATGCTTCTTCCACTGCAACAGATAATGCACGGAGAATTTACAAGGACAAATTACAAACCTACGGAAGGTTCGCATAGAATGCCACTATATTACCACAAAAGTAAACAAACAGAAGCAAATAAGACAAAGATATATATGATGACGATCGATATATGTCAAAACCATAGTGATATCTGGAGTGGCAGCTGATGATGGAGGTATGTTGGATTTTGGGGGTGGCTGTTATTGTATGCTGGAATGGATTTATAAGACAATCATTGATATATAGCATATATATATAAAGTGTACATACGCCGCTATATATATATATATATATATATTATATATATATAGATATATATAAAATACAAATGTAAGAAGACGCAAACATCCGGACAACTAGGTGATACAAAAAGGGACAACAAAACATCCAGATGGACGTTACAAAAAAAAGGACGGGTCATTCGAAGCTTTTTATCCTCAGTCAAGAACCGGATCGTCCACTCAATTTCGGCTGATTAATCTTGAGATTGCTCCAATTTGGCCAGCCCCAAGGAAAAACTAAGCTAAGAGCATTAGATTCCTTGGAAGAAAGCATCGAATGTATATGAAAACAGACAATGTTACACGAATATAATAAAATAATAATGATAATCATAATAATAATCATCATAATAATAATAATAATAATAATAATAATAATAATAAAGGGAACAAAATATCACTGATGGTGATGGTGATGATGGTGATGATGATAATAATGATAGTAATAGTGCTGATAATCTATCTATCTATCTACACACACACACACACTCACAGAGTTCAGCCAACACAAACCTCACCTCGGCTCTTTAGATGTTAACCAAATATGAAAGTATTATTTGACAGGCAAGAATTCTGGCGTTGAAGACAGCCAGCCAGCCAACCACACAGCCAGCCAGCCAACCACCCAGCCAGCCAACGAGACAGACAGACACTACTGTGATTGTGATAATGATAAAAAACAAAAATAACAATAATAAGATAGTGCTGTGACTACACATAAAACAATATCATTGATGATGATGATGATGATGGTGATGATGATGATGATAATGATGATAGTAATAGTGGTGATAATGATAATAGTGATAATAATGGTGATGATAATAACAATAATAAGCCAACTACGGCTGCTATAATGGTACGATAATAATAATAATAATAATAATAATAATAATAATAATAATAATAAAATAATAATAATAATAATAACAGGACATAACAACAGGTATCTTTCAACTGGGGACGAATTGAATTCAGCTGGCATCTGTGGAAATGAAGCTGTAAGGCTTCATTTCCACACACGCGAGCTGTGTGATTTCAGGTTTAGTTCTATTGCACAGCATCTAGGGCAAGTGTTTTCTACTATCACTTCAGGTTGACCAAAGCTATGGGAATGAATTTGGGAGATAGAAACTAAAGGAAAACCGTTGTGTATATGTGTATCTGTATTTGTATGTATGTGTGTGTGTTTGTGTGTTTGTTTACATTCATGATGGCCTGTATGAAAGTTACTGTGGGTGGTGTTGTTATTGTTAGTTCCTTCAATAAATCTTCTGGCCACTTATACCTTCAAATTTGTGTAAAATAAAAGATCCCTAACTTGATAAATAAAAGATAAGGGTTGCATCAGAAAGAGGCATCTGGTTTTGAAACAATGCCCCAAATAACATATTATTTTAATCCTTAAAATAATAAAAATAAATGCGCCCTTTTAAAGCCTAGCCAAGCTCATGGGACTAGTTTCCCGGTTTCTATGGCATATGTGTTCCCCAGTTGGATGGGAAGCCAGTCCATCGAAGCGTTACTCATTTTTGCCAGCTTATTTGAATTGAGCAACATGAAATGAAGTATTTTGCTCAAGAACACAACACATCGCCCAATTCAGGAATCTAAACCACAATCTTATGATTATGATGCTGACACCCTAACCACTAAGCTATGGGCTTCCACTATTTTAATCCATGCAATATGGCAAAATGGATGTAAAATGAATGAACGAATACGCAATAAACTTGTGACTCGCTTACGTCATTTGATCTCCACATACAGACAAGAGAGCAAAAAACGTTAGCTGACAATGCAAAACTTGAAGCAAAATAGACTAATCCAATATATTGGGCTTCAGAATCCCTTTAACTGCACAGAAATACATGCAAACATGAGTGAACTGCAATTGACAACAAAATCAACATGGTGCATTGAAGTAAACAACATTGTGTAAGCATGTCCGATATCTGATGCAAAAGACAAGGAATAAAGTGTTGACATTTGAAAAGTTTATTGAGATTGTAAAACGATTTGATCTAGACATGCATGTCAGAAGTTTGCTTTGCTCTTTTAACACCAACATTCTCAAGTCTGTTGTTAGTACTATGATATTTTTATTTTTAATTTTTCAATTTGCAAGAAAAAAAAAGACCTCTCAATTAGCACATATACCAAGGGCCTTTAATTGTTACCAGTATCGCTTTACTGGCACTTATGCCTGTGCTAGTAGGGTGTCAAGAGCACCATCCGAGAGTGATCGTGGCCACAGCGGCTAACTGGCTTCCGTACCCGTGGCACGTAAAAGGGCATCATTCGAGCGCGATCGTTACCAACGTCGCTTCACTGGCACCTGTGCCAGTGGCCCGTGTAAAAAGATTCGAGCGAGGTCATTGCCAGTACCGCCTAACTGGCCTCCATGCTGGTGGCACGTAAAAAGCACACACTACACACTCGGAGTGGTTGGCGTTAGGAAGGGCATCCAGCTGTAGAAACTCTGCCAGATCAAGATTGGAGCCTGGTGCAGCCATCTGGTTCGCCAGCTCTCAGTCAAAATCGTCCAACCCATGCTAGCGTGGAAAGCGGGTGTTGAACAATGATGATGTTGATGTAATGGAAGGGAGGTAACCAAGATGAACTTAGTAATTTCACTAGATATATGGAATTTATGCAATAGTCATAGAAAATTTTAAAAGATTGTATTCCACTTTATTCAAATTATTTATATTATTAAATTACTTAATAATCTATGTAGGTTAAATAAAAACTAGTAGGGTATATATACATATATATACATACATACAAAATGGAAGTAAAACATAAAGCATCCAGACAGTAAGGCGGTAACAGAAAGGGATAACAAAACATCTTGTTGTTAGTGCAAAACAATTTGATGTCAATTTAATTTCCAGGTAGTAGCTTAAGAATAACAGTTATTTTATGAAATACTTCATTATTTTTAAAATTAATTGTATCAAAGATTGTGCATGCCAACAGAAAAGTACTGGTTTCGAATTTTAGCACGAGGCCAGAAATTTCTGGAAAAGAGGAAGATTAATTACATTGGTACTTATTTTATCAAAAGGGTGAAAGGTAAAGTCAACCTCTGCAGAATATTTCTACAAAAAGAAGGCGGCAAGCTGGCAGAATCGTTAGTACGCCAGGCGAAATGCTTAGCGATATTTCGTCTGCCATTACGTTCTGAGTTCAAATTCCGACAAGGTCAACTTTGCCTTTCATCCTTTCGGGGTCGATTAAATAATTACCAGTTACACACTAGAGTCGATGTAATCGACTTAATCCATTTGTCTGTCCTTGTTTGTCCCCTCTGTGTGTAGCTCCTTGTGGGTATTAAAGATATAGGTATTTGTCTGCCGTTACGTTCTGAGTTCAAATTCTGCCAAGGTTGACTTTGCCTTTCATCCTTTCGGGGTCGATTAAATAAGTACCAGTTACACATCCCCTCTATGTTTAGCCCTCTATAGGCAATAAAGAAATAAATATTTCAGCCAAAAAATATTAACAAATGTGCTAGCAAACAAGTTACGAATGTTGAATTTATTTTTGTTTCACTCCAGAATTACTGAGCAGGCTTTTGATAAAAACTATCAAACCTTGGCATTCTAATATTTTGGTATATTCAAAAGTATATCATCCTGTGTGTTCTTATTCTTTTCAAAACAATAGAATGTAATTTGAAAAAGATTCAGTTATTATTTCTAGCAATATATATCTTCTTCTAAGGGCGTCGAGCTGGCAGAATCATTAGCATTTTGTTCATCTTAACATTCTGAGTCCAAATTCTGCTGAGGTCAATTTTGCTTTTCATCCTTCTGGGATTAATAAAATAAGAACCTGTTTAGCACTGGGTTCGATGTAATCAACTTAGCTATTTCCTCAAAATTACAAACCATGTGCCAAAATTTTAAACCAGTATATGTATTCCCATTGCCTTTACTTAATAGCTTTGATTGATAATTGGCACAAAATCTGCATCTGATAGTTTTCAAGATGTCTTTTACCAGCTAATACTGTCACATGTATGTGCTCACTATTACGTAAATATAATGAGTTAATGGTACCGCTGATACAGATCTTGTATTGTAAACATTCAACTGAGTATTGTACATCATTTCCAATTAAACACAGGCATTAAGGAGTTCCCTTTTCAACAACTCTGCTTTGGTGTTTTGGGTTCGATCCCATTGTGCAGCACCTTGGGCAACCAACTTCTATTATAAGTAGGTGATATCTTGGACGTAAATTTAGTTAATGAAAAACTTTGTGCTGAAGCCAGTTATGTGTGTATGTGTATCATTGCAAATAAATGGCCAACTGTACTCTTTCTTGTTGACTTTAACTTATTCAAATATATATATATATATATATATATATACACACATACAAAATGGGACAAGAATGCAAAACATCCAGACAACTAAGTGATACAAGATTGAAACAACAAAACATCTGGATAGACGATACAAATAAAACAAGGACGGATCATTCGGAGTTTTCTTTCCTCAGTCGAGTTCCAGATTATCTTTGCAATTTTGGCTGGTTATACTCGAGGCTGCTCCAATCTGGCAAGCCCCAAGGAAAAACTAAGCTAAGAGCATTAGATTCCTTGGAAGAAAGCAGCAAATTTATACGAAAACAGGACAGAAGAAAAAATCGGAGAATGTTACACAAATACAAATAACAGGACATAACAACAGGTGTCCTTCGACTAAGGATGAATTAAATTAAGCTGGCGTGTGTGGAAATAAAGCCTTATGGCAGGGATACTAGATTTCACAGGCACAGGGAAGAATATAAATGTTGTATGGACAGCGGCCGAACCAAGAAATAAAGATGAGGTTTGGCCGAACACTGCTCACGTGGGCAGAGAAGAGAGAGAGGTAGAGGCAGAGAGACAGAAGAAATAAGGAGGACCAAGAAAAAATGACAGGGACACAGTGAATTGAAAAGAGGAGGGAAAGTGAGCAAGAAGAGAAGACAATGAAATATGGGAAAGGGAAAATGAAAGAACGAGGAGTGGAAGGAACGACGTAAGCAGGAAAGGGCTGATAGAAAGAAGGAAAGACTAAAAGAAGAAAGAATAATAGAGGAAAAGAAAAGAAAAGAAAAGAAGTTGTACAAGATTTAGATAAATATATACTTACATATAAGTGACCAAAGTGTACGTACGCCGCCATTCATCTAAATCTTGTACGACTTCTTTTCTTTTCCTCTTTTCTTCTTTTTTCTTCTATTCTTTATTCTTTCCTTCTTTCTATCAGCCCTTTCATATTTACGTTGTTCCTTCAATTCTTCGTTCTTTCATTTCCCCCTCTCCCACATTTCCCAAGACTGGTATTTAGGCAGTGTGTTGCAATAATTACAGGGTCCCGATAATTACAGGTATAACCCTGAACTTGTAATCTGAATAGAGTAGCTGTAGATACTTTCGTAGCACAGCATATGTTGTGTATGTATGTATGCATGTATGTATGTATGTATGCATGTATGTATGTATGTATGTATGAATGCATGTATGTATGTGTGTATGTATGTATGTATGTATGAATGCATGTATGTATGCATGAATGCATGTATGTATGTATGTATGCATGTATGTATGTATGTATGCATATATGCATGTATTCATGAATGTATGTATGTATGTATGTATGTATGTATGCATGCATGTATATATGCATGTATGTATGTATCTATGTATGTATGCATGAATTGTATGCATGAATTGTATGTATGTATGTATATATACATGTATGTATGTATGCATGCATGCATGTACATATATATGCATACATGCATGTATGTATGTATTCAGGCATGTATGTATGTATGTATGTATACATTGTATGTATGTATGTATGCATGCATGCATGTACATATGTATGCATACGTGCATGTATGTATGTATTCCTGTATGTATGTATGCATGCATATATGTATGTATATATTTATTCATGTATGTATTCATGTATGCATGTATGTATGAATGCATGTATGTATGCATGTATGTATGAATGCATGTATGTATGCATGTATGTATGTATGCATGCATGCATGCATGTATGTATGCATGCATGTATGTATGGATGGATGGATGTTAGTATGTATAGATCTAAGTGCATATAGCTTTGTGTTGCAGGAATGTCGCTTTAAGTCCCTGTAACTTAACAGTTTGAGAAAAGACACGCGCAGAATAAGTATCAGATTAAATTAAGTACTGCAGTTAATTTATTTTACTAATCCTACAAGAAAGTGCACCAGCATGGCCACAATCCACTGACTGAAAGAAGTAAAATAGTAAAAGAGTACGGAAACACTTTGCTATCGTGTATATTCTAGGAAAATAACTTGCTTTTGTATAGAAAATTTCATACAAAAATATAAATTTTAGGTTTGGTCCTTTACTCTAAAGAATATATCTATTCTTGTTACTAGGCATAGGAGTGGCTGTGTGGTAAGTAGCTTGCTTACCAACCACATGGTTCCGGGTTCAGTCCCACTGTGTGGCACCTTAGGCAAGTGTCTTCTACTGTAGCCTTGGGCCGACCAAAGCCTTGTGAGTGGATTTGGTAGACAGAAACTGAAAGAAGCCCGTCGTATATATGTATATATATACATGTGTGTGCGTGTGTCTGTGTTTGTGTGTCTGTGTTTGTCTCCCCAATATCGCTTGACAACCAATGGTGGTGTGTTTATGTCCTCCGTAACTTAGCGGTTGGGCAACAGAGACCGATAAAATAAGTACTAGGCTTACAAAGAATAAGTCATGGGGTAGATTTGATTGACTAAAGGTAATGCTCCAGCATGGCCGCATTCAAGTGACTGAAACAAGTAAGTGAGAGAGAGAGAGAGAGAGTAAAGAGAGTTACGTTCAAATGAGGATTTCTTTGCTAAGCAGGTGTTTCATGTTCTGTGTGCATTTGTTGTGTTGTTCTTTTTGCATTTGCAATCTGTTTTTAACTGCGTTTCTTAACGAAGTACTCAGATCATACGTATTGCCCCAGCTCCTTATGGAGCCTATTAAATTTGGTGATCATGTTTCTGCTTTGATACTGTTATTTTTAATAACAATCAGCTTCATTGATAATATGAAAAGATTTACCACTAACTGGCAGTAGTGATTTTACATGAACAAAGAAACCTTTAGGAGCCAGCTTTCTGTAGAAATTAGTGAATATGTTTGTCATTTTAGGCCAGAAAGCAAAGAGCATAAGAAATCCTAATTCCTTTTGTTACTAAAGGTCAGCAAAACATACACGTGTGCACTGTAAGAAACCTAGAGAATCATCATGCTTCTCTGCAAAAGATAATTACTACCAAAATATTATTACATATGTTGTAGATAGAGGTGGTTGAATAGTACGTAGCTTGTAGTTCCTGGTTCAAATTCAGAACCAAGTTGTTAACATAATGGGTTTTCTTCTTCCTAGAAGATTCAAGTCTTTGGCTTAATGCCCAGGATGTCTTCATTGGGGTTTTTCTATAAGTATTTCCTTGGTCATTACTCTGACCAACTGGGTCAAGTACCCTCTTTCTTGACCTTCAATCATTTAGTATTTAAAGTTTTGCCGAACTGCTAAGTTACGGGGTCATCAACATACCAGCATCGGATGTCAAACGATGTTGGGGGACAAACACAGACTAACAAACAAATACACGCACATATATACATATATATATACATATATACGATGAGCTTCTTTCAGTTTCCATCTACCAAATCCACTCACAAGGCTTTGGATGGCCCTAGGCTATAGTAAAAGACACTTGCCCAAGGTGCCATATAGTGGGACTGAACCCGGAACCATGTGGTTGGTAAGAAAGCTACTTGCCACACAGCCACTCCTGTGCCTTAGCATGTTCTTATCCTGATGTTGTTCAAATTTTTTCCATAGACTAGTTCAATGAACTCTCTTTTATTTTTAGCTTTAATTGATAATGGATAGTAGAATTGCCTTGAAGCATTGGACAAAAATTCTTTGCAGTATATATTCCTGCTGTTTACATGCCGAGTTAAGATCAAATCAATGCAGTTTTCTTTCATCCATCAAGAGTTAATAAAATAAAGTAAACTCAAGCTTGGGAGATGATACCATCAACTGAACACGTACTGCCAAATCTCAGGCTATTTGCTTGTGTTAGAAACAACTTATATACCTGTGTGTGTATATGTGCACACACACACATACATATATATATATATATATAATATATATATATATATATATATATATTATATATATATATAATATATATATATATATAAGAGACCAAAGTGTACGTACGCCAATATATATATATATTGGGGCTGGCCAGATTGGAGCAATCTAAAGTATAATCAGCAAAAATTGCGAGGATAATCTGGTGCTTGACTGAGGAAAGAAAACTTCGAATCACCCGTCCTTGCTTTCTTTGTATCGTCTGTCTTGATATTTTGTTTTCCCGTTTCTGTATCACTTTGCTATCCGGATGTTTTGCGTTCTTGTCCCATTTTGTATTTTATATATATATATATATATATATATATATATATATATACATACATTGTAAGCTTCACAAATCTAATATTAATTTGAGAAAACTTAAACTAGCTGAGATTAATCGAGAGACCACAAGACAAGATCTTTGCCTTGGAATGATTAAAAAACAAAAACGAATACCAAGGGAGGCAACCCTAAAAAGATCAGTTGGCCAAAATTTTAAGATAGTGTAGACAATGGCGCAGGAGTGGCTGTGTGGTAAGTAGCTTGCTTACGAACAACATTGTTCCGGGTTCAGTCCCACTGTGTGGCACCTTGGGCAAATGTCTTCTACTATAGCCTTGGGCCAACCAAAGCCTTGTGAGTAGATTTAGTAGATGGAAGCTGAAAGATGCCTGACGTATGTGTATATATATATATATATATATATATATATATATTAATCAACATAAGGGTAGCAAAAAATTCAATAGAAATTTTTTCGCCACCAGCGGTCCAGTGAGAAAGAGAAAATAGTCACAGACATTTACCCTTTAGTTAGTTAGTTAGTTAGTTAGTAGTTAATTTGGCTCAAAAGCAAATAGCAAGGCCATGTAGGGGGACATGGAGTTAAGTACAGGGTGGTGTTCATGTAAAGAGTTCAGGCCACTTGAGGTCAAGGGAGGCTTTGAACAAAGCGGTCGTCGGCATCTTCACCATCTCGTCTGGCAACTTGTTCCACGGATCCGCAAACCGGACGGAGAAAGCTCCTCTCCTTCGATTGAGATGAAATCGTCGCAGGTAGAGCTTTTCGGAATGACCCCGCAGCCGACGCTCTGGAGCAGGAGTGAAGAACAGCTCTTTCGAGAGGTTACACTTTCCGCTTATGATGTTGTGGGCGAGAATGAGATCACCACGGCGACGGCGTTTTTCTAGAGAATAACGGTCAAGCGTCCTCAGCCTTTCTTCATAGGACAACTTTTGGAGACCATGAGCCATGCGGGTAGCCAGCTTCTGGACTCTTTGAAGATGCTGTATGTCTTTGAGGAGATAAGGAGAAGAGGCTTGAATCCCGTACTTCAATATGGGTCTCACAGCGTGACATAGAGCGGTAGGAATATGGCTGCTGTGAGCATTCCGAATGACCGTCGAATCAAGAACAGAATTCCGCGTGCTTTGTTGGCAGCATGGACACACTGGACCGAAGGCGAAAAGGAGGAATCCACCAAGATACCGAGGTCCTTTACCTGATCGGTCCTCTCCTGCAGCAGACGACTCGGCTCGAAATTAAGTTGAGTTGCAGGAGGAGAGCCAACAGGCAGATGACAGCACTTTGACACGTTCAGACACAGGTCCATTCGTTAGAACACCTCCACCGCGAGGAGCGACCAGTTTGATATAGTCGGCAAATAGAAGGGTGTGTTGCGTGAGGTCGTCGGGCAAGCCATTTATGAAGACTAAGAACAATAAGGGCCCAAGCACTGAACCTTGAGGCACGCCACTGCTCGCACTGGAGACGTCGGACCGCGAACCATTAACTTGGACTTGGAAGGAGCGATCTGAGAGGGAGGCACCAACCCATCGTACAATATCCGGATGGAAACTATATGCTTGAAGCTTGACAAGCAATAGGCGGTGGTTTACCGAGTCAAAAGCTTTGGCAAAGTCCAATAAAACGATGTCAACAGCATCACTATCATCGAGGATGCGCGTCACCAATTCTTCCATTACCAGTAAGTTGGTCAAGCATGATCTCTTCGGCACGAAGCCGTGTTGGGAATCAGAGATAGAGGCTGTGTTTTGGAGGTGGATCATCATACTTTTCTTAAGGATTGTTTCGAGCATCTTGCTGATTATTGATGTAAGGGAAACCGGTCGGTAGTTAAGCGGGTCTTCGCGGCTCCCTTTCTTGAAAATTGGGCAGATTATCGCTGTTCTCCAGTTCGCAGGTATAACACCCGTCGCCAATGACATATTGAATAGACGTGTTAAGGGCTCGCAGATGATCGGAGCCAACGCTTTGATAACCCGGGGGTGTATGCCGTCAGGGCCGTGACCCTTGTTGACATCGAGGCCTTGAATAACACGTTTGACTTCGTCCCGCGTGATGACCAATCGAAGCATTGGAGGTACCGATCTATCAAATGGAGGGGGTTCACGACCATCATCTTGTTTGAAAATAGTTGAAAAAGCCTCGGCAAATAATTGACCTTGTTGATAAGGGTCCTCAATCGATACGCCTGTTGAGTCTACCAACGTTGCAATCTGGTTGTTCAAGCGGGAATTCCGTTGGACATGGGCAAAGAAGGTTTTTGGATTGCTACTGGCAATTGCCGCGATTTTGTATCCATAACTGAAGCGTTCTTCCTTTTCAATTTTTACCTTTTAATTTTCCTTTGATTTCTGAATTACTTCTATTTAGCGGTTTGAGTTTGACTGCTCTTTCTAGTGAGTCGAATGGCCTATCAGGGCCATTCCTTAATATTGTCGATATTATATATATATAGTCTGTGACTATTTTCTCTTTCTCACTGGACCGCTGGTGGCGAAAAACATTTCTATTGAGTTTTTGCTACCCTTATGTTGATTAATTAATGATTTTTTGACTAATTCTGAAATTAACTCAGCAGTTTATATTTGCTGCTGATAAGTTGGCGCGATTACGGTAGATTTTGAAAATTTAGAGTATATATTCCCGAGGCATCGATGCGGCTGCCTCGTGGAATATTTATTCCTCCTGGCCTCCTTGCCGATGAGACGAGCCAGTGGTAGATTGACTTGATTAAATTAAATTTAATTTAATTTAATTAGGCTGGTTTGCCAAAAAGTACATCGAAACAATGCATTGTCCAAGGATGATTAGGGTAAATGTTTTTAATTTTCCTCTGATATCTGAATTACTACTATTTAGCGGTTTGAGTTTGACTGCTCTTTCTAGTGAGTCGAATGGCCTATCAGGGCCATTCCTTAATATTGTTGAAAAAAATATATATATATGTATGTGTGTGTGTATATGTTAGTGTGTCTGTGTTTGTTCCCCCAACATCGCTTGACAACAGATGCTGGTGTGTTTACGACCCCATAACTTACCCGTTTGGCAAAAGAGATCGATAGAATAAGTACTAGGCCTACAAACAATAAGTCCCGGTGTCGATTTGCGCGACTAAAGGTGGTGCTCCAGCATGGCCACAGTCAAATGGCTGAAATAAGTAAAAGAATGCAAACAAGAGGTGATCTGGTTTTTAAAACTAACTGGTGATAACGACATTGATATCTTAGTTACAGACATTAGTACCCAAATATTCTACACAGTTGGCAAGATTTAGAAGTGGTCAATATAACTATATATAAAGAAAAATATAGGAAAACATGTTATAAATATCAACAATATGGCTATGGGAGAATGCCATAGGGCATGTTATGTATACAAAAGTAAAAAAGAGTAGTGCATCCCATTTCTGAAATAATGAATTATAAAATTTTGATCAACTAACGGCATTCAAATATTAACTAGCTGAAATCCCTTCAACAGACGTTTAAAACCAAAAATCATAAAACAAGGGGGATAATTCTAGTAAGATCAGTTGAGTGAAAGAGTTAAGTTATAATGTCAATAAAGATTTGATAAGATCTATGTATGTATATATATATATATATATATAGTTATTCTTCTATTTATGTATTTGTCTATTTGTCTATGATATATAATACAAACATATATTCATGTTATGCATCATGTTTGTGTGTGTGTGTGTGTATCGTACACATTTTAACAGTCACTGAATTGTTGTTTCTAGTCTCCTGGGTCATATGATCTTAAACTCTGGCACAGACATTTTGTTCATAAACATTCATTGACTTCATTCCGCATTAGAATCTGCATTACTTCTGCTTATGTTACCAGTCTTCATTAAACTGTAACAGACTATTTCTAGCGCTCTATTATTTCCTTTCTGATTCACCATCTCCCTCTTCACAGTTTTGCTTTCTTTCTCTCTCGCTCACTCACTCACTCGCACTGAAGTTCCTTCTCTCTCTCTCACTCTCTCGCTCTCTCTCTCTTCTCAGACTGGTGATCTCTCATTCTTTCCCTTACGTCCATGCATAAATTAACTTTATTCACAAAGATGTTCAGAAACTGATGGTAAAATCAGTTAATAATTTACTATGTATCAAACATGGTGAATAGCTATCAGTTTCACATCTTTATAGTGTCTGGACACTTTTATGGTCTAGTTCAGAAAGTAAGAGGGATAATTTGACAAATATATATATATATACATACATACATATTTACACACACACACACATAGATATTAATATAATTACATACACACATATTATTATTATTATTATTATTATTATTATTATTATTATTGTTATTATTATTATTATTATTATTATTATTGTTATTGTTATTATTATTATTATTATTATTATTATCATTATTATTATTATTATTATTGTTATTGCTATCATTATTATTATTGTTATTATTATTATTATTATTATTGTTATTATTATTATTATCATCATCATTATTATTATTATTATTATTATTATTAATATCATCATCATTATCATCATTATTATTATCATCATCATTATCATCATTATATTTATCATCATCATTATCATCATTATTATTATCATCATCATCATCATCATTATTATTATTATTATTATTATTATTATTTTTATTATTATTATTATTATTATATATATATATGCATATAGGATATTTTTTCCTTGTAGATGAAACACGTTGAAACACTAGCATAACTTAATCCTAAAGATAGGCCTTCAAAGGTCAGGAAAAATTGGTGAGAAATTTTGGAACTCACCAAGCACACTACAAAAATTTCAAGCAACACATGGCAAAAACTGTGATAAATATAAATCTATTATTCATGTTTGCAGTATATAGATACATTCAAGGACATATGTGTCTATAATCTGTATGTATCTATCTGTCTGTCTATATGTTTATCGATCTGTTTGTCTATCTATCTATCTATCTATCTATCTATCTTCTATCTATCTATCTATCTATCTATCTATCTATCTATCTATCTATCTATCTATCTATCTATCAATCTATCTATCTATTTATCTATCTATCTGTATATCTATCTATCTATCTATCTATCTATCTATCTATCTATCTATCTATCTATCTATCTATCTATCTATATATCTATCTATCTATCTATCTATCTATCTACCTACCTGTCTGTCTGTCTGTCTCTATCCATATATATATATATCCATCTATTTATCTGTCTACTTAGCCATCTGTAAGTGTGTGTGCTTGTGTGAGTGTGCATGTGTTTGTATGAGTGTGTGTGTGTATACGTATGTGTACATGTGTGTGTGTGTATATATATATATATATACATGTGTGTACACGAATGTGTATATGAATATATGTTTCTGTATTACGCAAATAGTAAATATGCTTGTTGAAATATATGTCATACTTTGTAGAAAATCATAATTTTTTTCAGCTGAGATGTGTCTGACAGTATTCAGCTTGATAAGCATAATATACTGGAAGGGAGGAAATTATCTCGATCTTGTTTTTTCAGGTTTTTACTAAAACAAATCCACATAATGTAGAATTTTGTTGAATCTATTGAATCTATGTTCTTTAATGAGTAAAATACAGAGGCTGTGTGGTAAGAAGCTTGCTTCCCAACAACGTGGTTCCAGGTTCAGTCTCACTGCATGGCACCTTGGGCAAGTATCTTCTACTATAGCCTCAATCTGACCAAAGTCTTGCGAGTAGATTTGGTAGATGGAAACTGAAAGACGCCCTTTATACATACATATATATATATATATATATATATATACATATATATATATATATATATATATATATATATATATTGATATATATATATATATATATATAGAGAGAGAGAGAGGTAATGGTGTCAATAAGACCCAAAGATGTCAGATAATATATGTATATATATATATATGTTTGCCCCCCACCATAAGTGATAAACTATGTTGGTGTGTTTATGCCCCTGTAATTTAGCAGTTCAGCAAAGAGACCAATAGAATACGTACCAGGCTTACAAAGAATAAGCCCTCTGCTCGATTTATTCGAACTGAAGGTGGTGCTCCAACATGGCCGTAGTCAAAATGACTGAAACAAGTAAAAGAATAAAAGAATAACTACAAAATCATTGGATATTTCTTTGAGTAGTAAGGAAAAGTTTGCTTGCCATGAAGAGGGAAGATTTTGGTACGTTGGAAATTTGACCTACATCAACAGAAAACAAGTGTATAGTGAAATACCGTGTGTGTATGTGTGTGTGTATGTGCACATAGGTATATGTATATACATAAATACATACATATACATACTCACACATATACACACATACACATAGAGACAATGTATCCCTATGTCTTTCGCTCTTCTTATCTCTATATTTGAATCTGCATTCTGATGATGTCTACCACTACAACAGGTAAGCAGAAACGATCGTAAATGTAGTATTACTACCACTTTTCTTTATTAATAATTTAAATTAATGGCTTGCTAGCACAAACGACCAACTTCTTCCTGAAATTTTTCCTCCAATTTTCTTCGTGAAAATATGTATGTATATTCATATACGTATCTATATATAATTGTTTAAGAGGACAACAAACGTTAAGGCACGGTGAACATCTCAAGTCAAATACAATATTATTATAGGAAAAAAATTCAAAGTCTTACAGCTGTTTCTGGGATATCCCCAGAGTATAACCTTGGAGCCCTAGTAATCTGTTACAGCACTTACCTAGCACACCTAATCATTTAGATCACCTGTGAACTAAACCTCCAGGAGATTGGGAAAAAATGTTGGCATTATTTATTCACCATGATACAAGTTTCATTTCGTAATAGGAGTTACAAAATTGTACATGTAGGAAAAACATGTAACATATCTCCTCTTAGAGATTCTTCAGACAAAGAATCAAAATATCAAATAGTACAAGAATATGCAGATGTAATTTGCAAGGACACAGCTTGGATTATAACCCCATCTGCATACGATATATAGTATATATTTAAAACTAAACAAAGCATAAGAGATTGTTCAAAGATATTAAGTTGCACATCTTATGCATAAAAATGATTATTAGCTACGTTTAATGTAAATTACATAACCAGAATGTATTGTCAAATCATCAGAGATATGTAAACTTTATATGTAACATTATTGGATTATTGACAAGAGTTAGTCATATCGAGATGTCATCATCATCATCATCATCGTCGTCATCATTATCATTGTCGTCGTCATCATTAAACATATTTTCTACACTGACACAGGATAGACAGTTTGACAGGTGTTGGCAAACCATAAAACTGCAGCAGGTGCAATTGTCTACTTTGGAAACGATTTCTATGACTAGATGCCCTTCGCAGCACTAGCCCCTTCGTAGAATGTACAGGGTGCTTTTGGCATGGCACTGGATAGAGTAACAAAGAAATTATCTGTTATGTTATGTTGACAGACAATTGATGAACTTGTCATTAATTAATTTTTTTTCTACAGACAACGTAATGTGTACATGAGCAAGGCATACAATTCTTCTCTCTGTAGTTTTTATGATTGATTAAAATAATGCTATAATTCTTTCACAGTTGCGTGACTTGGCAGCAATAAGAGCATCCAGCTGTGAAACACTTCCTTAAAAAATGATCATCTCACCCAACCAAGCATTAGAACAAAAAAAAATGGAAATTTTTAAATAATAATATTAAAAATATTATCAAAAATAATTATGTCAAAAACAATAGTAACAACGACAATAGCTGTTATAATAACAGTGATGATGATGATGATATGATGGTGGTGGTGGTGGTGGTGGTGGTAGTGGTGGTGGTGATGACAATGATGACGATGATGAGGATTATGACGATGGCAATGATGTTGATGATGATGATGACAACGATGATGATTATGACGATGACGATGACGGTGATGATGATGATTATGATGACGATGATGATGATGATTATGATGATTATGATGATGATGATTATGATGATGAGGATTATGATGATTATGATGATTATGATGATTATGATGATGGCAATGATGTTGATGATGATGATGACAACGATGATGATTATGACGATGACGATGATGTTGATGATGATAATGATTATGATGATGATGATGATTATGATGATTATGATGATTATGATGATTATGATGATGGCAATGATGTTGATGATGATGATGACAACGATGATGATTATGACGATGACGATGATGTTGATGATGATAATGATTATGATGATGATGATGATTATGATGATTATGATGATTATGATGATTATGATGATGGCAATGATGTTGATGATGATGATGACAACGATGATGATTATGACGATGACGATGATGTTGATGATGATAATGATTATGATGATGATGATGATGATGATGACAACAATGATGGTGGTGGTAGTGGTGGTGGTTGTGGTAGTTGTGGTGGTTGTGGTAGTTGTGGTGGTTGTGGTGGTGGTCTTGGTGGTGGTGGCAGCAGTGGCAGCGGTAGTGATGGTGATGATGATGATGATGTAGACAGTACAAGCAGCATCAATATTTAGTAATGGCACCGGAATGACTTTGTAAACCAAAAAAATAAATGTGTAATGATGAAAATCCATAGAATGTATAGGAATCAGTCTGTGTTTAATCATTGAGAATATATTACCATTAATTGTTAGAGGAAACATAATAAATATCTTAGAATGTTTGGGAAGCACAGCAAAATCGAAAGCATAGAAATGAATCCCTCAGAATCTGCAGAATGAAGAAGATTCCAAAATCTAAATTGAATGCAGGAAACATCATACATGCAATCATCGACTTGAGGGCAAAATCGCTAATAAATTGTTGAGCAGGAATTATTGAATGGAGAAAGGAAGAACTGAAGGATATTGACAGGAAAACAAGAAGGCAAATCACAATGCACAAAAGCATGCATTCGTCATCTGATGCAGACCCGTTGTGTAGAGAAAAAGCAGAAAGTGAAAGAGGTATATTGTATGTTGAAAAGGATCAGAACTAAAGAAGTCAAGTCTAGGTTCCTATGTAGATGTAAAAGAAGGTGCTATTTAAAATGGTTACGATCCCTTTTTGATCGAAAAACCTACTCCACCTTTTAATTTAATTTTTTTAATTTTTTAATTTTTTTTCTCCCCAAAAAGAAAAGCTCTACTTTGTAATTTGTCCCCTGAGTGGCTAATAAAGGAACATATTTAAAATGGTATTAAATTCAGGTTGGTATCGAAAGAGTTAATGTTCAAACTGGTCAGGTTTGACCTCACTCACTAACCCTACAATGTTGTCCTAAAAATTAAGGGTTTCTACATCAAAATCTCAAAGCTACAAGATGATGCAGAATTAAATCAAAGCAATAAATGAAAAATGATTATATTTGATATAAAAATGTGAATGCTAAATGGTTAAATGCATAGTTATTTATTAACCCTGGGCGACAATTTCAATCACAAGTTATTGGTCAGTGTAAAGCTACTTTTTAAATTCTTTTATTCATTTAGAACTGTTTAGAGTATGTGCAGAGCCCAAAAGGGAAGAACAGGAAATGGAAAAGAAGAAATAAAACATTAAAAGAAAGAAACTTCATTCAATAATTATCAAGCATATGAATGAGATAAAGGATGAGGACTACTGACTGTGACAAGTACAACTGACAAAAACGAAGAAGGAAGAGGTATAATGAGTGCTGAGGAAAGAGTAGAACTTATCTAGGTTCCTATCTCAAAGTAAAAGTCACTGTTTAACCCTTTCGAGGAATTTCAACCATGTGTCGTGGTCTGCTACCACAACAAATCCTTTATAGGATCCAGGTAGCTCAAGACATCATCAAGAGGAACCATGTCCGGTTTTGGCCCCTACCCCTCTACCGTTTTGATGTGGCCCCCCCCTACCCTTTCAGAGGTGTCTTCAGCTCTGGTGTTGGGTGCATGTCTTCTTTCTTCTGTTCCCTGGCCTCTTCGATGTAGTGTCAACGAGTGTCAGTGGGCGACTGACTGTTTTGTCAATTTTTTTCCTTTAAATACCTGCTGCTAGGCTCCAGCAGGCAGCCCCAGCAAGTTGTCACGTGACACTGTCTCAACTTTAACTGACCAATGAAGGTGTGTAGTCTCAGCCCACACATTCCCTAAACGATTCAGATTATTCTCTCAAATGTAACGCTTATTTATCCACATTGGTTTTGAATTAATCATGTATTATCTTGTAGCTTTAAGATTTCAATGGTGGTGATTGCATATTTAATAATGGAGGGCAAAGTTTACGATATTAGAGGAATATCATTTCCTTCCATCATCTTCTTTTGTTCTTCACGTAGTTCAGTCTTTCGGCAGGCAAAGAGAAAAGACTTCGAGTATATCTGCTATTTACAACTGGTTTATTTACAGGAAAGGTGAAGTGTGCTGCTCTCAGCTACCATCTTAAGCTCTGATAGTGTGGGCGCATTGCCTCTGGAGATTGACAGGCAGAAACCCACAGCCAGTGATGTTGTTCAGCCAGTGCTGCTATGTAGTGGCACCAAAGAAGAGGAATTCGAAGAGGGTTTTCCCTTTATATAGTTTTCTCCACAACTAACCTTGTTGTAATCTCATGAATGACAAATGGATGCAGAGCAGGTCTCTCTCCAGTCTCGGAGATGACAATGGCTGCTGCAAAATCTCATCAAATATGGTGCTAGCTGCTTGTGCTGCTACACATATTTCTAAAATAACATTGTAGGATAGGTGGGAGAGTTTGGATCTGGCCAGTTCGATCCTAAAACAGGTAGAATTTTTTAGGAGAATTCATGAAAAAAACAAAAGACGACGACAGGTTGTGTAGAAAACAAACAGATGTATTAGTATAACGCTCAGGAATTGAAAAAGTATTTTATGTTTCGAGCCTACGCTCTCCACAGAAAGGAACACAGAAAGAAACAAGGAGAGAAAAAAATGTGTGGAGCCTGATATGACCAGTTTATATGCTAGTGGTTCAAAGTGATGAAAATGTTATTTTTCGAAAAATTAACTTCTTTTGATTTTGTTGTCCCTTCCACTATTCCCAGATATTAATATGTTTCCTCTATATTTAACCCATTTGTTACCAACCCGGCTGAAACCGGCTCTGGCTCTGTAGTACAAATGTCTTGTTTACGTAAATTTTGAATTAAAATCTTCCAGCAAACCTTAGTCACAATTTCTGTTCCTAACACTAGCTTAATGATAACCAAGTTATTTTTTAAAATTCTTTGTTATATTTAAAACAATTGAAAGAAACACAGAGCATCTCAACAGAAATATGGTTACAAAAGGGTTAAGGGCACTATATTCTCAACATGAGATCTATCAAGTCTACAAGGAAAAGCAGCAAATTTAGATGCTAAGAGCATGTTGTCTTAAACAAGAAGGACTCATTTGAGAATTTTGGAAAATGAAGTAATGGTCACAGTATATCACCTTTATATAGGTTTGTTTGTTCAAGGCCAGCTTAGAGCTAAACAACGGCAACTATAAGCCAGAGAAGCACCAATTTTAAGATGCTGTTCTTTCCTGCTGTACGGTGTTGTTTACTTGGAGTGGCACCTACTTTCTGTTAGCCAGATAGACCACTCCATTTACAGTTAAATATTTTGGCCGCAGATTTTGAAGTACTGATGACAGATTCAAAACTGTTGTGACTCAGCACTTCTGGATGGAAAAAGGTCGCATCAACTTAAACAGCAGTGGCTCTCAAGCACAGTTTATATATTTTATAACATATAGATACTCTAACATTTGTCGGAAAAAATCAATAACCAGTGTACAACCATTTATTTCTCAACATATGTGTGATTCCAGAGAAAGACTTGAAGGCCTCGGTTTACACTTAATATTTTTCTTTCTTAATGGACATAGAACCAAATAGCTATGTATAGGAAGCTAATCTCCTGTGTAGAGTGATTCTCATTTATTCCCACACAAATATGTGCATTGAACATTGTGAATTGTTGCCATGGAGAGAGGCTTGATCTCATTGTTATTTTGTCTTTGATGGTGAACATTGATGGAGAATGATAACCCTCATAGAGGTAATTAAAGACGAAGTGTTTGCAATTTCAGATATCAGTTCATAGAAAAAGCAAAACAAACCAGTTCATCTATTTATCTATTTTTATATTTTATTCTGTAGCTGAATACATTTTCTGTTTATTTTATTTTATTTTTATTTTTAAAAACCAATCTAGCCGAAAGTTGTAAAGATATTTAACCAGGTAACCCTAGGCTACAAATACAGTACTTAGTGACCACTCAGTAAATCTTGTAATATTGATTGTAATGCTGACATAAGCCTCAAATTTGTGTTGGTGAATAATCAGTCAAATCAACCCAATGTAAGATTAACATTATTTTATCTTTTACACAAGAATTCAGATAAAAAGTTTATTCTGCTTGATTTGAGCCTATATTTCAAATACAAAGCTAAATGCTGAACGAAGGGTATTTAAGTCCATCTCTCTACTTTACATACCTTGGTATAACGATGTTTCCTGAAGACTAAAATAATATATAAAGTTATATACATATGTACATACACACACACACACACATATACACACGTATATATATACATGTGTATATACACAAACATATATATGTATATATAAATATATATATATATATATTTATATATATATGTGTGTGTATATAAAGTTTTATTTGTGTATGTGTATATATATATATATATATAATATATATATATATATAGGCGTAAGAGTGGCTGTGTGGTAAGTAGCATGCTTACGAACCACATGGTTCTGAGTTCAGTCCCACTGCATGGCACCTTGGGCAAGTGTCTCCTACTATAACCTTGGGCCAACGAAAGCCTTGTGAGTGGATTTGGTAGAGGTAAACTGAAAGAAGCCCGTCGTATATATATGTATATATATATATATGTATATGTTTGTGTGTATGTGTTTGTCCCCCCAACATCGCTTGGCAACTTATGTTGGTGTGTTTACATCTCCGTAACCTAGCGGTTCCTAAAAAAAGACCGATAGAATAAGTACTACGTTTACAAAGAATAAGTCCTGGGATCGATTTGCTCGACTAAAGGCGATGCTCCAGCATGGCCACAGTCAAATGACAGAAACAAGTAAAGAGATATAAATATATAAATATATATATGTATATGTATATATATGTCAATCGAGACAAACACTTTCCTCTCTGGTCAATCTCTCATCAACTTCTTCAAGTACCGCTTGAAAAGGAAAGTGAGAGTAGAGAGGCAAGTTTTGTCTAGCGAATGTTTTAAAAAAAGATGGGTGAATATAGCAAGGATGGCACGTATGAATGACGAAGCCACCTTGAACATAATCCTATGAACCCAGAAATTGAAAACTGAGGGTTACCCACTTGCAAACAAATGTGGTAACATATAACAATATTGACCAAGGTTACCGTGGTCTTTTTCGTAGGCTTTTCTCCCCATGGATAAACCTTACTTGCTTTCCCCTTTACACTATATATCATAACACTGTGATACACGATCCCTATTGATCGTTCTTTTTTTCCTCTTCCCCTTTTTTCCCCCTTTTTTCTTCTTTTTTCATTTCTCTTTCCTTTTGTTCCTTTTCCTTTCCTTTTTTTTCTTTTTATTCTTTTTATTTTATTCAATTTTTTTCTGTTTTTGTTCTTTTCTTCCCTTTTACGATCCCTCTTGATCGAAAACCTACGCCACCCCTTTTTTTTCTTTTGTTTTTTGTTTTCTTCATCCCCCAAAAGAAAAGCTCTACCTTGTAACTTGTCCCATCTGTGTGCAGCCCTGTGTGGCCAATAAAGAAACTTATCTATCTGTATATGTATATAAATATATATATATATATATGTGTATATGTATACATACATATATATATATACATATATATATATATATGTGTGTGTATATATAAATACATATATATATATATACATATATATATATATATATACATATATATATATATACATATATATATATATATATGTGTGTGTATATATAAATACATATATATATATACATATATATATATGTATATATAAATACATATATATATATACATATATATATATATGTATATGTATATGTATATGTATATGTATATATATATATATATACATATATACATATATGTATATGTATATATACATACACACACACATATGTGTGTATCTTTATATGGATATTTAAATATAGATACAAACACACACACACACGCACACACACACACACACACACCACACATATATATATATATATATTATATATTTACACACACTATACACATATATGTATAGTTGATTTAATACATTTATGTAACTTTATTTTCATTGGCAGGAAAAATACATCGTAGCCTGTAGTGGAATTACAGACTCACCAAACTTTTAAATAAGCTCTGTCTGCACTGAAATAATACAATACAAGAAAAGCCAAAAAATATTTCCATTATTCGAACATCTTTAAAATTCTAGTTTTACATGCTATGTTGTCCATTTTTTTCTCTGTAAAATATGCTATAGATTAAGAATATTAAATAACATCTTTACATGTAAGAATTATGGAATCTCTAAATTTTGGCAAGTGTGATTCTTACTTTTCTAAAGATATTCTTCATACAAAATGTCATTGCGGGTATGTGAATATTGAATGACCAACACAATTTAGCGGATGCGGATAATGGTTTGAAATTTTGGCGCAAGGCCAGTCATTTCAGAGAAAGGGTTAAATCGGTTACACCAACCCCAGTACTCAAATGGTCAACTGTTGCTTATTTCATCAACCCCTAAGAAGATGAAAGGTGAAGTTGGCCATATCAGCATTTGAACTCAGTATGTGAAGATGGATAAAATGCTGTTAAGTATTTCACACAGCGTGCAATCAATTCATATTTCTTTATTGCCCACAAGGGGCTAAACATAGAGAGGACAAACAAGGACAGACAAAGGAATTAAGTCGATTATATCGACTCCAGTGCGTAACTGGTGATTAATTTATCGACCCCGAAAGGATGAAAGGCAAAGTCGACCTGGGCGGAATTTGAACTCAGAACATAATGGCAGAAGAAATACCACTAAGCATTTCACCCAGTGTGCAAACAATTCTTATTTCTTTATTGCCCACAAGGGGCTAAACATAGAGGGGACAAACAAGGACAGACAAAGGGATTAATTCGATTACAAAGACTCCAGTGTGTAATTGGCACTTAATTTATCGACCACGAAAGGATGAAAGGCAAAGTCGACCTGGGTGGAATTTGAACTCAGAACGTAATGGCAAACGAAATACCACGAAGCATTTCACCCAGTGTGCAAACGATTCTTATTTCTTTATTGCCCACAAGGGGCTAAACATAGAGGGGACAAACAAGGACAGTCAAAGGGATTCATTCGATTACAAAGACTCCAGTGTGTAATTGGCACTTAATTTATCGACCACGAAAGGATGAAAGGCAAAGTCGACCTGGGTGGAATTTGAACTCAGAACGTAATGGCAAACGAAATACCACGAAGCATTTCACCCAGTGTGCAAACGATTCTTATTTCTTTATTGCCCACAAGGGGCTAACATAGAGGGGACAAACAAGGACAGTCAAAGGGATTCATTCGATTACAAAGACTCCAGTGTGTAATTGGCACTTAATTATCGACCACGAAAGGATGAAGGCAAAGTCGACCTGGGCGGAATTTGAACTCAGAACGTAACGGCAAACGAAATACCACTAAGCATTTCACCCAGTGTGCAAACGATTCTTATTTCTTTATTGCCCACAAGGGGCTAAACATAGAGGGGACAAACAAGGACAGACAAAGGGATTAATTCGATTACAAAGACTCCAGTGTGTAATTGGCACTTAATTTATCGACCACGAAAGGCTGAAAGGCAAAGTCGACCTGGGTGGAATTTGAACTCAGAACATAACGGCAAACGAAATACCACGAAGCATTTCACCCCGTGTGAAAACGATTCTTATTTCTTTATTGCCCACAAGGGGCTAAACATAGAGGGGACAAACAAGGACAGACAAAGGGATTCATTCGATTACAAAGACTCCAGTGTGTAATTGGCACTTAATTTATCGACCACGAAAGGATGAAAGGCAAAGTCGACCTGGGTGGAATTTGAACTCAGAACGTAACGGCAAACGAAATACCACTAAGCATTTCACCCAGTGTGCAAACGATTCTTATTTCTTTATTGCCCACAAGGGGCTAAACATAGAGGGGACAAACAACAAGGACAGACAAAGGGATTCATTCGATTACAAAGACTCCAGTGTGTAATTGGCACTTAATTTATCGACCACGAAAGGATGAAAGGCAAAGTCGACCTGGGTGGAATTTGAACTCAGAACGTAACGGCAAACGAAATACCACTAAGCATTTCACCCAGTGTGCAAACGATTCTTATTTCTTTATTGCCCACAAGGGGCTAAACATAGAGGGGACAAACAAGGACAGACAAAGGGATTCATTCGATTACAAAGACTCCAGTGTGTAATTGGCACTTAATTTATCGACCACGAAAGGATGAAAGGCAAAGTCGACCTGGGTGGAATTTGAACTCAGAACATAACGGCAAACTAAATACCACGAAGCATTTCACCCCGTGTGCAAACGATTCTTATTTCTTTATTGCCCACAAGGGGCTAAACATAGAGGGGACAAACAAGGACAGACAAAGGGATTCATTCGATTACAAAGACTCCAGTGTGTAATTGGCACTTAATTTATCGACCACGAAAGGATGAAAGGCAAAGTCGACCTGGGTGGAATTTGAACTCAGAACATAACGGCAAACTAAATACCACGAAGCATTTCACCCCGTGTGCAAACGATTCTTATTTCTTTATTGCCCACAAGGGGCTAAACATAGAGGGGACAACAAGGACAGACAAAGGGATTCATTCGATTACAAAGACTCCAGTGTGTAATGGCACTTAATTTATCGACCACGAAAGGATGAAAGGCAAAGTCGACCTGGTGGAATTTGAACTCAGAACGTAACGGCAAACGAAATACCACTAAGCATTTCAACCAGTGTGCAAACGATTCTTATTTCTATATTGCCCACAAGGGGCTAAACATAGAGGGGACAAACAAGGACAGACAAAGGGATTCATTCGATTACAAAGACTCCAGTGTGTAATTGGCACTTAATTTATCGACCACGAAAGGATGAAAGGCAAAGTCGACCTGGGTGGAATTTGAACTCAGAACGTAACGGCAAACGAAATACCACTAAGCATTTCACCCAGTGTGCAAACGATTCTTATTTCTTTATTGCCCACAAGGGGCTAAACATAGAGGGGACAAACAAGGACAGACAAAGGGATTCATTCGATTACAAAGACTCCAGTGTGTAATTGGCACTTAATTTATCGACCACGAAAGGATGAAAGGCAAAGTCGACCTGGGTGGAATTTGAACTCAGAACGTAACGGCAAACGAAATACCACTAAGCATTTCAACCAGTGTGCAAACGATTCTTATTTCTATATTGCCCACAAGGGGCTAAACATAGAGGGGACAAACAGGACAGACAAAGGGATTCATTCGATTACAAAGACTCCAGTGTGTAATTGGCACTTAATTTATCGACCACGAAAGGATGAAAGGCAAAGTCGACCTGGGCGGAATTTGAACTCAGAACGTAACGGCAAACGAAATACCACTAAGCATTTCACCCAGTGTGCAAACGATTCTTATTCTTTATTGCCCACAAGGGGCTAAACATAGAGGGGACAAACAAGGACAGACAAAGGGATTCATTCGATTACAAAGACTCCAGTGTGTATTGGCACTTAATGTATCGACCACGAAGGATGAAAGGCAAAGTCGACCTGGGTGGAATTTGAACTCAGAACGTAACGGCAAACGAAATACACTAAGCATTTCACCCAGTGTGCAAACGATTCTATTTCTTTATTGCCCACAAGGGGCTAAACATAGAGGGGACAAACAAGGACAGACAAAGGGATTCATTCGATTACAAAGACTCCAGTGTGTAATTGGCACTCAATTTATCGACCACGAAAGGATGAAAGGCAAAGTCGACCTGGGTGGAATTTGAACTCAGAACATAACGGCAAACGAAATACCACTAAGCATTTCACCCAGTGTGCAAACGATTCTTATTTCTTTATTGCCCACAAGGGGCTAAACATAGAGGGGACAAACAAGGACAGACAAAGGGATTAATTCGATTACAAAGACTCCAGTGTGTAATTGGCACTCAATTTATCGACCACGAAAGGATTAAAGGCAAAGTCGACCTGGGTGGAATTTGAACTCAGAACATAACGGCAAACGAAATACCACTAAGCATTTCACCCAGTGTGCAAACGATTCTTATTTCTTTATTGCCCACAAGGGGCTAAACATAGAGGGGACAAACAAGGACAGACAAAGGGATTAATTCGATTACAAAGACTCCAGTGTGTAATTGGCACTTAATTTATCGACCACGAAAGGATGAAAGGCAAAGTCGACCTGGGTGGAATTTGAACTCAGAACGTAACGGCAAACGAAATACCACTAAGCATTTCACCCAGTGTGCAAACAATTCTTATTTCTTTATTGCCCACAAGGGGCTAAACATTGAGGGGACAAACAAGGACAGACAAAGGGATTAATTCGATTACAAAGACTCCAGTGTGTAATTGGCACTTAATTTGTCGACCACGAAAGGATGAAAGGCAAAGTCGACCTGGGTGGAATTTGAACTCAGAACGTAACGGCAAACGAAATACCACTAAGCATTTCACCCAGTGTGCAAACGATTCTTATTTCTTTATTGCCCACAAGGGGCTAAACATAGAGGGGACAAACAAGGACAGACAAAGGGATTAATTCGATTACAAAGACTCCAGTGTGTAATTGGCACTTAATTTGTCGACCACGAAAGTATGAAAGGCAAAGTCGACCTGGGTGGAATTTGAACTCAGAACGTAACGGCAAACGAAATACCACTAAGCATTTCACCCAGTGTGCAAACGATTCTTCTTTCTTTATTGCCCACAAGGGGCTAAACATAGAGGGGACAAACAAGGACAGACAAAGGGATTAATTCGATTACAAAGACTCCAGTGTGTAATTGGCACTTAATTATCGACCACGAAAGGATGAAGGCAAAGTCGACCTGGGTGGAATTTGAACTCAGAACGTAACGGCAAACGAAATACCACTAAGCATTTCACCCAGTGTGCAAACGATTCTTATTTCTTTATTGCCCACAAGGGGCTAAACATAGAGGAGACAAACAAGGACAGACAAAGGGATTCATTCGATTACAAGACTCCAGTGTGTAATTGGCACTTATTTATCGACCACGAAAGGATGAAAGGCAAAGTCGACCTGGGTGGAATTTGAACTCAGAACGTAACGGGAAACGAAATACCACTAAGCATTTCACCCAGTGTGCAAACGATTCTTATTTCTTTATTGCCCACAAGGGGCTAAACATAGAGAGGACAAACAAGGACAGACAAGGGATTAATTCGATTACAAAGACTCCAGTGTGTAATTGGCACTTAATTTATCGACCACGAAAGGATGAAAGGCAAAGTCGACCTGGGTGGAATTTGAACTCAGAACGTAACGGCAAGCGAAATACCACTAAGCATTTCAACAGTGTGCAAACGATTCTTATTTCTTTATTGCCCACAAGGGGCTAATATAGAGGGGACAAACAAGGACAGACAAAGGGATTAATTCGATTACAAGACTCCAGTGTGTAATTGCACTTAATTTATCGACCACGAAAGATGAAAGGCAAAGTCGACCTGGGTGGAATTTGAACTCAGAACGTAACGGCAAACGAAATACCACGAAGCATTTCACCCAGTGTGCAAACAATTCTTATTTCTTTATTGCCCACAAGGGGCTAAACATAGAGGGGACAAACAAGGACAGACAAAGGGATTCATTCGATTACAAAGACTCCAGTGTGTAATTGGCACTTAATTTATCGACCACGAAAGGATGAAAGGCAAAGTCGACCTGGGCGGAATTTGAACTCAGAACGTAACGGCAAACGAAATACCACTAAGCATTTCACCCAGTGTGCAAACGATTCTTATTTCTTTATTGCCCACAAGGGGCTAAACATAGAGAGGACAAACAAGGACAGACAAAGTGATTAATTCGATTACAAAGACTCCAGTGTGTAATTGGCACTTAATTTATCGACCACGAAAGGATGAAAGGCAAAGTCGACCTGGGTGGAATTTGAACTCAGAACGTAACGGCAAACGAAATACCACTAAGCATTTCACCCAGTGTGCAAACAATTCTTATTTCTTTATTGCTCACAAGGGGCTAAACATAGAGGGGACAAACAAGGACAGACAAAGGGATTAATTCGATTACAAAGACTCCAGTGTGTAATTGGCACTTAATTTATCCACCACGAAAGGATGAAAGGCAAAGTCGACCTGGGTGGAATTTGAACTCAGAACGTAACGGCAAACGATTCTGCCAGCTCACCACATTTAGGCCTTCAGCATTCAGATTATATTTACCCCCTTTAGTCATGAATTATCATGGGATTGCACCTTGAAAGTTCCCCTCTGAGGCAAAAATCTGAGCAAGATTGTTTTATGGATGACCAGGAGTCACCCATGCATACCACTCTTCCCTTCAATCCCATTAATGTTGTCCAATGGTAAAGCACGGGCCGATACAATTTGGCACCAGTGACATTGCAAACCATTTCTACAGCTAAGTGAACTGGAACAAAAATGAAATAAAGAGTCTTGCTCAAGAACGCAATACACAGCTCTGTCTGAGAACTGAACTCACTCCCCCATGATTGTGAGTCCAACACTCTGACCATTTATTCATATTGTTTTGAATTAATCATAGTTTTCCTCATTGCTTGGAGATTTCAACGATGTGATTGTTTATTTTTACAATGATATTGTAGGTTAAGTGTAAGAGGCCGAATCCAGCTAGTTTGTAAATAAAAAAGGGAGAATATTTGAACCTGATATGCAGGGCCGTTGCTCAGCCCTTGCGACCCTTACAGTTGCAGGGGTCCTTCGCAGTTGAGAGCCCCCATGTTAAGATCAAAGTACCTAGATGAATTATTTATTTACTTTGGTTAAGAATTTAAACAAGAATTAAACGTTCTATGTTAACTTAAAATTTAAAACAAATTTTAATCTCGTAATAATACATCGTACCTGCAAAAGTTCTTGTAAAAATATTACATTGTCCCACGAACGTGTACAAGATTTTGTGAATTGTTTATGATATCTGTTGAACATGATTTCATGAAGCGAAAAGTGCACCGTGTTTGTCTTTGAAGGTTGGCTGGATTATAAAAGTACTCTTTTATTCATATCTGGAAGTTTTACTTATTGAAATTTGTAATAGACCTAAATAGATTTAAATTGTTGTACTTTTAAAGATGTTCTTTAGGATAATATGAAATATTGAACTTCAGACAGAATAAAGTAGAATATAGCTAAGAATAAAAGGAGCATAGATTATGAATTTTGATTGAAGGGATTGAGCCTTGAAACAAAAAGTTGCAAGGGACCTCTAAAAGTCATGCGACAGAGCTGCTGACATGGCTGGGTTAAATACTAAAGAATTAATCATCATCATCATCATCATCATCAACATGGGTTAAAGTCCGCTTTCCATGCTAGCATGGGTTAGATGATTTGACTGAGGACTGGCAAACCAGATGGCTGCACCAGGCTCCGATCTTGATCTGGCAGAGTTTCTACATCTGGATACCCTTCCTAACGTCAACCACTCTGAGAGTGTAGTGGGTGCTTTTATGTACCACCGGCACGAGGGCCAATCAGGTTGTTCTGGCAACAGCCATGCTCAAATGGTGTTTTTTACATGCCCCCTGCACAGGAGTCAGTCCAGCGGCATTGGCAACAACCTCGCTCAAATGTCTTTTCACATGCCACTGGCACAAGTGCCAGTAATATGATGCTGGTAACGATCACGCTCGATTTTTGCTTTTTACGTGCCACCGGCACAGAAGCCGGTTAGCCACTCTGGCAAATGTTCACACTCAGACGATGCTCTTAGGGCTCCACTAGCATGGATGCCAGTCATCAAATTTGATTTCGATTTATAAAGAATTAATAACTGCAGATATTATAAAACTGAAGCACATCAAAATTTATTATCCTTGTACTTGGTGAAATAATGGTTTTTCATTCAATGCCAGCAATTTTTGAGGTGGGGAGATTAGATGGTGCCATCACTCCTATTAGTACTTGACTTGTACTTCAGTTTCCATTGACATCGAAACAATGAGAGGAACCTGATGAAATAATGAACAAAATATTTCTTTCCGTGTGATTTTGAATAATTAACAGTTAATGTTGGCTGATATTTCAGTTTTCTTTATCATATAATTAATTTTAGTTAACTTTTCAACACCTCTTGCATCCAGTATATGAACATTAAAATTACTTTGTGTGTGTGTGTATGCGGTGGGGTCTGTGTTTGTGTCTCTGTGTGTGTTTATCTGTGTGTGTAGATGGTTTTCTTATAATTATTTATTTTCTAAACGAGGTTATCTCTCTTTGTCTAATCTGTTCTAAATGGGCCATATGAGACATTTATTTTGTAATTCATCAATCACTATTTTGGCAAGTATGGTGAACATTATACTTCATGGATGAAAAATGCTTGAAGTAGTCTCCCATAGTTGCCAAAACAATTAAAATGAAAAAACCGAATATTAGTTATTGTCTAATATTAGTTCGACATCACCACATGATTATTTCAAATTAACATTTAAATTCGTCCTGCGTTAACACTTTTGCATTTAAACTCACCATATCCAGCTTGTTTCATATTCTAGCTTGTTTCATATTCAAATCAACCAGATCCAGCCTCTCACACTTACCCTACATTGTCATTCTACACACTACGCTCACATCGTTGAAATTTTGAAGCTAGAAGACAATGCTTGCTTAATTCAAAACAATGTAAATGAATAAACTTTAACCCAGGCTCTTGACAGTATTTTAGGGAGAATATCCAACAGAATGTAGACCGAAGCCAGAAGTGAAATATTTAAGCTCAAATACTTAACATGCGTACTTGTTTTGTAATATCCACAAAAGAAACACCTTTCAGTCAAATAGCATTTGGGATTTATGGGGAAAATAATATATGCAAAAATATAATCTAAAAAATATAATAAACAGAGTTCCCCCTACGATATTTTATGACACAGGACTCCTGTACGTTGCAGTAAAATATGAACTAATAATGCTACAAAAAAGCTTAATCTAGAGGAAATAAGATATAATGTTACAGTGCAGACACCAGAAAAAATTCATTACTAAAAACTGCTCCATTACAACAATAGAAATATTAGCAAGGAAAAAGCCATTCTAACACCAAATAAAGTGCTAAACAAACTAGCCTATAAAGAAAAGAAATATTAATACTGATATATTCGTTATGATAATAAAAAATCACTCCCACCCGTGAATATATAAAATACACTTTAGTGACTTCAGATATGAAATTACAATTTGCAAAACAGGTATAACGAGATTTTAATAGTAGAGCAACCGACAAATATGCCAAAAATATATTTAGTGTAGCAGGACAAGTTTAGCAAAATCATTTATAAATTATGTAATCAACAGACAGATGGATTAAAGACAATCACTGAACCAAGTAATTAATGTCATAAACAAATAAGCAGCTTTAGTGAAATAGTTCATAGCTGAGAAAAAAAAAACAAGATGAGATTATGCAATAGACATCTAGACAAAAACTACTAATGAATTAAACAATGAGAAATGTTGTACAATTAAATGCTTTCAAAAAAATAACATGAACTGGAAAAACCGTATAGAGAGAAATAAAAAGGAATTAAAGCAATGCAAAAAACTGAAAAATGAATCATGAAATGAAATGATGACAAACGTAGACAACACTCAAATAGAAATAATTCAGAAACGAAGTATAGAAAATAAACGATAGCTTTTGAATGAATATGGTCAATGTATAACAACCGGCCCTTATAATGGAATAAAACATCTCGGAAATTTAAGTGGTGAGAAATACAAATTGCGAGACAAGAATTCAACATACATATATAAACATATATATTTATTTGGCACTCCATCCGTTGCGACGATGAGGGTTCCAGGTGATCTGATCAACAGAACGGCCTGCTCATAAAATTAACGTGCAAGTGGCTGAGCATTCCACAGACATGCGTACGCTTAGCATAGTTCTTAAGGAGATTCTGTATGACACAGAGTGTGACAAGGCTGGCACTTTGAAATATAGGTACAACAGAAACAGGAAGGAGTGAGAGAAAGTTGTGGTGAAAGAGTACAGCAGGGGTCGCCACCACCCCCTGCCGGAGCTTCGTCGAGCTAGGTGTTTTCACTCAATAAACACTCACAATGCCCTGTCTGGGAATGGAAACCGTGATCCTACGACTGTTAGTCTGCTGCCCTAACCACTGGGCCATTACACCTCCACATATTTAGATGTGTATTACATTGTATGTACATGTATATATACGTGAGTATGTATGTGTTTGTATATATATATATATATGTGTGTGTATGTGTGTGTGCATGTATGTATGATTTTCTTTTGGAATTAATTTATTTTTCATTAGCAAATTCAAGCTGGTCACTAACAATGTGACAAGGTATTTTTGTTTTGGTTTTATTTTAAGATAGCTCTTAATGTTTGCATAAGAGTGCAAACGATAAACTTGCATGTATGTACTTGTCAATTTAGTACACTAATATGTGTACAATTCTTCCAGTGTATACATCTATCTATCTATCCATCTATCAATCTCTCTCTCTTTCTCTCTCTCTCTCTCTCTCCCTCTCTCTCTCTCTCTCTCTCTCTCTCCTCTCTCTCTCTCTCTCTCTCTCTCTCTATATATATATATATATATATATATATACATAATAGTGTACGCTTAAACACAAGCAGAAATTACCTCTAACAGGCAATTCTACACACGAATGAAGACCACAAAAAAATTTAAGCAATTTCAAAGGGAATGAAAAATAAAAACTTTTACCTTGTTTTACGGTTATACCAATAGGTTTCGGATTTTTTTAGTAAATAAAATAAATTAATTCAATTTACCAGGCAAATCCTCTTCAGTAACTGAGCCATCCAAGACTAAACCTATAATTATGAGACCGATAGCACGTGTCTCATCTCTATATGTTATAAGTTTTTTCAAAATCCACTACACAAGCGTAGTTTGAGTCGGCAGAAAATGAAGAATGCCGAAACAAATTTGTGGGCAGGTCTTCTCAAGAACTGCATATCACCAGACATCTCCCATCCATTGTCATTTCCTCTGTGAGGCTCAACTTCTTGAGATCGGTCCTTACCACTTCATCCCATGTATTCCTGGATCTCCCTCTTCCACGGGTACCATCCACTTTCAGTGATCGACTCTTCTTTATGCAGCTCTCTTCATTCTTACACATCACATGTCCAAACCAACATAGTCTTCTCTCTTGCCTGCTACATTTGATTCCTTTTATACCCAGGCTTTAAGATACATGGCATATTTTAAATTGATATTTATCTCTGTCTGGACAGAATAGTTATTTTGTTGTGTCTACCTCTACTGGATCTCTATATACAAGGATGAGTCAAAAAGTAATGCCATTTTGTTTAGGACAGGTATAATTACCAACACAGGAACATGTATCATGCATCAAAATGAAGCAGGTCCTCTATGGATCACATCCCTACTTCTCAACATAGTCACCATTAGCAATAGCGATGCTCCACATTCGAATGGGAGTATGTATCCCTGCCCCGTAAAATTCTGTTGGCTGTTCTTTGAGCCACTTCTTCACTATCTCCACACTCACCAGATTTAGCACCTTCAGACTATCATCTTTTCAGCACCACGAAAGGTGGTTTGAGAGGCAAACATTATTCCAGTGATGAGGAAGTGAAAACTGTAATGAAGATATGGTTCAAAGAACAGTCAACATAATTTTATGGGGCAGGGATACATGTTCTCATTCGAAGGTGGAACATTGCTATTGAGAGAAATGGTGACTATGTTGAGAAGGAGGGATGTGATCCACAGAGGACTAGCTTCATTTTGATGCATGATACATGTTCCTACGTTGGTAATTATACCTGTCCTAAACAAAATCGCATTACTTTTTGACTCATGCTCGTATATATATATATATATATATATAATATATATATATATATATATATATCCAAACTTACAAGGAAAATATTCAATTTAGAAATACTAAATCAAATTTCACACAATATAATATATATATATAAAAATTAGAAAAAAAACACATTTTATTAATTCAAAATGAACAATTAAATTACATCATCTAGAAAATTACCTATAATAGGAATATCAAAATTAAAATAACAATAAAATGTCAATGATTAAGTAAATTGCAAAAAATAATACTAAAAACGTATATAATAGGTAGAATAACGACACGTGTTTCGTGGCTATAATCATTTCTTACATATAGCCACGAAACACGTTCATTAATACTACCTATTTTATACGTTTTTAGTATTATTTTTTGCAATTTACTTAATCATTGACATTTTATTGTTATTTTAATTTTAATATTTCTATTATATGTAATTTTCTAGATGGTATAATTTAATTGTTCATTTTGAATTGATAAAAGGTGATATTTTCTAATTTAATATATATAATGTATATATATATATATATATATATATATATATATATATATATATATATATATATATATATATATGTATGTATATATATATATATTTACACTCACACACACACACTCTCTCTCACTACTTCTCTCTTTGAATATATAACTTTCACTGTTATACATGATTGAGAGATATAGCTATCAATAAGAATAATGAAACAGACTTTTCATGACAAATTTCCTTTGTGATATTTGTTCTGCCTCGAGTTAGACATATCCCTGTCACCTCTGACATCAGAAACGCAGTCAAGTATCGATTGGCCGATTGGAAACCTGCAACCAATACCGCTTCTCACAAAAAGTGATATAAAATAAATATAAAATAAATAAAAAATAAACAAACGAATGAATGTCAATTAATTTTGCCGAGTAAACGGATGAGTTAATTATCGATGAAACATTATCTCAAATTATATTGTTATGTTGTATTTCTTTCGAGCTATTATAAGAGCATATAAATCTGGAGATTAATTCATTTTGTGACTGTAACAAAACAGGTTTCCAGAGTTATTTTTTGCTTCATTGAACACAAGTCTGTCAGAAGTTTGTATCTCTTTGATAGGGATGCACTCTTGGCTGTGTGGTTACGACGTTGGATTTATAACCAAGAGTGGGGTCTGGGTTTGAACTCCTACAACTCCTATGTATGTATATATATATGTGTGTGTGTGTGTGTGTGTCTCTGTGTGTGTATGTGTGTGTATGTGTGTGTATGTATATATATATATATGTGTGTGTGTGTGTGTGTGTGTGTGTGTGTGGCTGTGTGGTAAAAAGCTTGCTTCCTAAACACATGCTTCTGGGTTCAGTCCCACTACATGTCAGCTCTGTAGAGGCACATGGCCTAGTGGTTACAGCAGCGGACTCACGGTCGAGGGATCGCGGGTTCGAATCTAATACCGGGCGATGTGTGTGTTCATGAGCGAAATGCCTAAGCTCCATGTGGCTCCGGCAGAAGGTAATGGTGGACTTCTGCTTACTCCTTCGCCACCACTTTCTCTCACTCTTTCCTCCTGCATCTTGCAGTTCGCCTGCGATGGACTGGCGTCTCGTCCAGGTGGGGAACCTATACGCCAAGGAAACCGGGAAACCGGCCCTTATGAGCCAGGCATGGCTCGAGAAAAAAAACATGTCAGCTCTGACCAAACCATCCAACCAATGCCAGCATGGACAACATACATCAAGTGATGATGAGGATATATATATATGTACATGTATATATATAGTTTTTTTTTTCTTATAGTAACTCAAATTGAGTTGTTTGCTTTGCAGCTCTAATTTCAGTTTCACCAAGAAAACCACATCCTTTCCGACGTGTGTTGAGTACAGCTTAACTCAATTGTCCAATGTAAACCAATACATTGTAAACATCTATTTAAGAACTGGTTCTGTAGGCAAAATGATGTGTTTGCACTGAGCTACAGATGATACCTTGTCACTCTGCCTGTCAGAAATCCAGTGAACCAAAGATTAACCAGCTGCCAAATGGTAAACAATGAGACTTTTCATGGATTATGTTATAAATTAAACGGATAAATAATACAGTTAGGATTATATTTCAAGTGTGTGTATGTTGTACAATTCTCATGTCAAACGTCAAATTAAACAGGCATCATTGAATTCTTATTTCCATCAGATTATACCCTAACTGTCTTAAAAGGATGGTGATTTGCATAATGTCATATTGGGTTCTCTGCACGTGTTTTTTTTATCAAAGTTATACAGGAAAACACAAAAGTGCTGCATATCAACAACAAACAGCAGGAGCCAATCACAATCGAGGGAGCACCTGTGGAGGACGTTAATGAGTTTATCTGTCTTGGTAGCAAGATCAGCAAATCAGGTGGATCAGACGAGGACATCACGGCAAGAAGCAAGAAGGCTTGGCAAGCCTTCACTATTCTTCGGCCCATATGGACATCCACTGCCGTTTCAACTCGAACTAAACTCCGCTTATTTAGTTCAGACGTAAAATCTTTGCCTTTGTATGGCTCTGAAATATGGAGAGCCACCTGCAGCAACTACAAGAAGATCCAGATCTTCAACAACAAATGTCTCCGGCAGATCCTCCATCGGAAGTAGTTTGACAGAATGCCAAACACCGACCTGTTGGAAAAGGCCAATCAGGAGCGCATACGTGTTCAGATTAGACGAAGGAAATGGAGATGGATCGGGGACACACTGCAGAAAGAACCATCAAATGGGACACGACAAGCACTTGACTGGAACCCGCAGGGAAAAAAGAAAAAAGGAAGCGTGGACGCCCGAAGCAGACATGGAAGCGGAACATTTTGGATGAGCTCAGGACCACCGGCCTAACATGGGAAGCAGCCAAGAAACACGCCAATGACCGCAAAAAGTGGAAAACAACTGTTGAGGCCCTGTGCTCCATAAAGGGCAAAAAGGATTAAGAAGAAGAAGAATACATGGTTAAGACAGTCACAATGCTAAGTGATAACAACAAATAAGTGCTAACTTTGTGTAATGGAAATTAATATATGATCTTGGTTGAAGTATCACTTTCCAAGTAAATACTCAGAAGTACAACCTGGTTACTGTTGTGGTGGAAACTTTGCCAGATCAGATTGGAGCCTGGTGCAGCCTTCTGGCTTGCCAGTGCTCAGTCAAGCAGTCCTATATGTATTTCTTTACTACCCACAAGGGGCTAAACATAGAGGGGACAAACAAGGACAGACAAATGGATTAAGTCGATTACATCGACCCCAGTGCGTAACTGGTACTTAATTTATCGACCCCGAAAGGATGAAAGGCAAAGTCGACCTCGGCGGAATTTGAACCCAGAACACTTAACGGCAGACGAAATACGGCTACGCATTTCGCCCGACGTGCTAACGTTTTTGCCAGCAGGCCTATATGGACGGTGGACAGTTTGCCAGCATGGAAAGCAGATGTGAAACAAGGATGATGGTGATGAAGAAGCTGACAGATTCATTAGTGGACTAGACTAATTACTTAGCAGCATTTCTCCAAGCTTTTTACATTCATCATCATCATCATCATCGTTTAGCTTCCGCTTTCCATGCTGGCATGGGTTGGACGGTGCAACTGGGGTCTGGGAAGCCAGAAGGCTGCACCAGGCCCAGTCTGATCTGGCAATGTTTCTACGGCTGGATGCCCTTCCTAACGCCAACCACTCCATGAGTGTAGTGGGTGCTTTTTACGTGCCACCTGCACAGGTGCCAGACAAGTCTGGCAAACGGCCACGGTCAGGATGGTGCTTTTTACGCGCCACCGGCACGGAAGCCAGGCGAGGCTGGCAACGGCCACGATCGGATGGTGCTTTTTACGTTCCACCGGCACGGAAGCTGAGTTGAAATTCTGCTTAGGTCAACATTACTTTTCATCTTTTTGAGATTGATAAAATAAGTAATAGGACATTGAGGTTGATGTAATGAACTTGCCCCCTTCTCTCCGAAGACTGACGGTCGTGTGCAAAATTTGAAAGATTATTTTTGAGTGTAACAAACAGTATTTTGATAATTAATTTGTAAAGTGTCATAGGCGTAGGAGTGGCTGTGGGGTAAGTAGCTTGCTTATGAACCACATGGTTTCAGGGTTCAATCCCACTGCATGGTACCTTGGGCAAATGTCTTTTACTATAGCCTTGGGCCAACCAAAGCCTTGTGAGTGGATTTGGTACACGGAAACGGAAAGAAGCCCGTCGTATATATAAATAAATATATATAAATATATATATATATATATATGTGTTTGTGTGTGTGTGTGTGTGTGTGTATGTTTGTGTGTCTGTGTTTGTCCCCACAACATCGCTTCACAACCGATGCTGGTGTGTTTTTACATCCCTGTAACTCAGCGGTTCGGCAAAAGAGACCGATAGAATAAGTACTAGGTTTACAAAGAATAAGTCCTGTGGTCGATTTGGTCAACTAAAGGCGGTGCTCCAGCATGGCCAGAGTCAAATGACTGAAACAAGTATAAGAGTAAGTAAATATGTTATATTTTTAATATTTTGTTGCTTCTCTTTTACAAAAAATTTTCTGAAAAATTTTGAACAAAATATATTAAATGAATAATATCATATTTAAGAAAGTCCAACCTATGTGCTATGAATCTAATATAATGAATAAATTTTGAATTCCATTTGTCTTACACTCATGGACATTCTAACAAAATCAAAGCACGACACAACACACGTGACTTTTGGAAACATTTTTCCATGCTCAGAATCGCTGAAGCCTAGAACAAACTACCCACATCAGTTGTTAACTTTAGGGACACTACATACTTTAAAACTTCCCTGTTTCACAAAATTCACCAACCGTACACCTGATGCCCCACTTTATTTTATTCTTTCTTTCTTCATTGAATGACTCACTTCCTGTACATTATTGTATGTTCTGTTCATGCACTTTTAGTTACATTCTCTGATGACTTGTAGTACACCTGAGAGCTGTGTATATTAAGTTCATTATAACTATAATTATTCATATACATTTCCCTCCATATTTCTGTCACTTTGTTTCAATCAATTTTGAAACTAATGAATTTAGTAAAATAAATATGATGTTTTCAAAGTTGTGCTTGGAATATAAATTATTATGAAATTTTGATGGACAGTTTTTTATTTAGATTTTTTAAATTCTTTTTACAACAGGAAGAATGTATGATAAAACCAGGGCAGTGTGGGGCAAATTTTAAAAATATTTGGATTTCTGCTTATCTTTTTATAGAACGTGTTGCATTTGATGTTGTTTATTTTGGCATTTGGCCATTTAATACAATCTAAATCATTATATGGTTTCAGGATTTTTAAACATATCTACTCGAATTTAAGTTAAGAAGTTATTACTTTATGTGTTATTTTTCATTTGTCATATTAAATTTTGACTGGCATAATGTTATAAATATTTCCTATAAATATATTCTAACCACTGCTGGTCATGACAAAACATTGAGATATTTAGTATATGATGAATAAATAACAGGATTAAAGTAACATGAAAATACACTGTGCATTTGTAAAGTATTGCATCCGTTATTGAACTTTGCTCTGCTTCTTTCTCTTTAAATTGGTTATTGAAGAGAATATTATACATTTGTATGTATATTTATATATGTGTCTGTGTACATATATATATGTATATGTATGTATGTATATTATATATATATATATATATATATATATATATATATATTATATATATATATATATATATATATATATATATATGGTAGAAATATGTTACGAAAAGAAAACATAAAATACACGTGGAAATGTAAGGGTAAAATATGAAAAATCACCGAAAATGGACATTGCGAATAAAAAAGGCTATTTATGACAGGTAACGACAAATAAAAACATTTAGATTGACTGAGGTAGTAATACGAGTCATAAAAGTCATTATTATGAGATGATTATAAGATGATAATAAAGTAAGAGAACAAAACGAACCAATGGTTTACGCGAAGCTATTCATATATATATATGAATTATATATATATATATATAACAATTTTGACAGGCATGATGAAGCAAGCATAAGTTTAACCCATAGCTAACAGTGAGACCTACTGATGAGAACTAAGGGAACTATCTCTAAGTTCAAAATCACGTGATATAGGTAAATCTGTGATCTCCATTTGTGACTTTCAACTGTAATGATAACTTAAAATTTGCTCATTTGTTTATTTTCGTCAGCCTGCTTTGTTTTTCAGTGAAATGGTAACTTATCAGAGTAAGTTTGGACTCTTATTTCTAGCAATGCTGGTACTTTGTGAACCCTCAGTTATAATTAAGGATCTATCTATATATAAATTCCTTTGTCTCAAATGGCTCAAACAAATCAAATCAAATTTTACATGGTAATACTATCAGAACTTGTCACTGTCAACATGTAAATTTTTTGGATTAAAAAAATGCAACATTGGCACTGGTTTCGTATTACATGTTAAAACTCAAAGAATAACATTTATATTGAAATATGATTTATTGTTTCACTTCTATACTTTTACTTTTAATTCTAACCACCATCACGACGACGATGTCACATTTTGTATATGACTGTGTATCTGTCTGTGTATGTATGTGCGTCAGTGTATGAGTGTGCATATGTCACACAGTGTGTTTTCCGCGTTAGGTACGTTATTAAACATACTATATGTATGTGAGGACTGATCACTGTCAATACGAAATTTTATTTTTATTCCGATTAAAACAATATAACTTTTCATAGAGACAATCTTTCTATTTACGGAGTTGTACTCTCACAAAGCAAGTGACTTGATCGTGTGCACGGAACATATATATATATTATATATATATATATATTAATAAATGAAATAAAACATATGCATATATATAAACATATATGTACGTACCTACCTCTACATGTACATATACACGCATATATGAGTACAGGACACCAAAGGGACGTCGAACACAAAGCGAGACGAAAACATAGACACAAACCAAAGGAACTGGACATTTTTTAAAAACAACAAAAAATGGAGTACAGGACAATTAACACAAAGAAATATATATATATATATATATATATAAGTTCAGCAAAAATTTAGATTCAAATGAATATGGTACTTAATTTTGAGGCACCAGAATTCTGTATGGTGTTATCCATATAAATCCGTGGGGTGATTATAATCTAAATAAGCAACATGAATGACTCCGGTAATTTGGTACGATCGTACCATGTTACCGGAGTCATTCTTGTTGCTTAATGTGAGTATATATATATATATATATATATATATATAATTCATAAATGAGGGCAAAGGGAAAAAATTCTAATGCCAAATATGCCGAAAAATTGGACATATTGTCCATTAACCATGTAGCAATATCGTCTCTCAGTGCTATCTTCACTGTTTGAGAAGAGTATATAGAATGACCTCGGTCGAGATTACAAACAGCTTTGGCTAGTTCAACATTGATGTAAACACTAATTCGATTGGCTGACACGTTGGTCTCTACTACGCTCGCACCGCTGGTTATAACTTGGCGCAAAATGTCTCGACTTATTTTCGCGCCATAGTCCAAGCAGCCAATCACAGCTTTCCATTTCTGAAGTTCACTGGGAGCCTGATGAAGCTTATAAAACAAGGTTTCTCAGAAAAATATTCGCCTTAGGTTCCCAGTCTTTGAGTAAGTTATTTGGAGTTATTCAGGTGTGTTTATTCTGGTGTGTTTATTTCAAGTGAAGAGGTGGTGAGTTCGAATTCGTTGGAGGACGTGGAATAATTTTTTTTTCCTGAAAATGCAAGAACAGACTTACGCGCGAGCGGCAGGCAGAGGCCTGGTTGCCGGTGAGCTGGAAATGGAGGAGGTGGTGGTAGAACAGAAGACTTTACAGAAGTATTTCGACAGTTTAAAGAGGGAGGGTGACTGCGTAAGAGTCACACCGTCCGAGGAGGAGGAAAGCAGTGCAGAAAAGCGTACTATAACGTACAGGACGTGGTGTGTGGAGTCGAAAAAAATTGAAGTAGCGGAAATGAAAGAAGTAGAAGAATGTCTGAAGGAAATTGAGGGCGAACCCACATTTTTCAAAAGAGGAAAGAAATATGCCACGGTGGTGGTATATTTTGAAACAGAAAATGAGGCAAAAAAGAACGCAACAAGACTTTTGAAATCGGATAAGTGGACTTTGCTACCAAGTTACTGCGGAAGGAGAGCAGTGAGGATGAGAATCAATAGAATCTCACCCGAATTTAATATGGAAAGGTTGCTGGCAGCAGTGCTGTTTAACTGCAAGGATGATGTGGAGGTACTGAAGGTGGAGAAGTCAGCGGAGGTGAAATGGTGGGGATATACGGTGCAGGTTCTCGCACACATTACCGTGCGAGACCTGTACAACATCCCGGAGGAGCTGGTCTACCCTGACGAGACACGGCTCCGAGTTGTGGTAGAGGGAAGACCCCCAATCTGCTACAATTGTAAATCGAGGGGCCACATGAAGGATGTGTGCCCGCGAGAAAAAACAAAAGCACCAGAGGTTGTGATGGAGGAGTATAGAGATGCGTGTGTGGAGGAGGCGAAAGCGGAGGAAATACGAATGGAGGAGCAGTTGAATGAGGAAGAACGAGCGAGTGCAGAAGAGGAAAAGACAGAAGACAGGAAGAGATCAAGGGTGGAATCACCACCGAAAGATCAAAAAAAGAAAAAAATTAAAAGCAAGATAGCAGAAGAGAGAGAAGAGAAAACATATAAAGAACAGGAAGTAAAAGAGAAGGCGAGAGAGCGGCCAAGGACAGAGTTTGAACAAGAATGGGAGACAAGAGTGAACGAGCAATTGGAATCGTGCAAATATGGAAGAAGGCCTACAGGATAAAACTTGAAGGCAGTGGTGATGTATATCAAGAATACAGAAGTGGAAAAGAGACTTGTAGGTAAGAAAGGGTTGGTCAGGGTGAAGGTGAACCCAAAACTGTATGGTGACGACGTGAAAGGCGTCATTATAGACAAAGAGACATATATAAAATTAAAAAAGATGTTTAATGCTATGCATATAACGCATTATGTGCGGTACGATAAATTGCCAGATGTTATAGACCAAACGGACCTATTGGATTATATGACGGACGAGCGTCTAATGTAGAATTGTTAATTGTAAAATTGTATAATGTTAACATGTAAAATTGTAAAATTGAACTGAAATATATGTAACTGTGAAATTGTATTGGAATATATGAAATGTAAAATTGTATTTTAAACGGAACTGCGAGTTGGGGGTTCGTAAGCCGTTCCATCTCATTACATATAATTCATTTTTTACTTCATATTTTATTTTTATTTTATGTACCCCATGTCCCGTCTTGTAATGTCCCCCTCTTCGTGGCCCCTTGTGGGTAATAAAGAAACACCTTAGGTTTCCAGTCCTTCTCAGGGCGAACCTCTGACCACACACAGCTCGTCTTAGGTTTCCAGTCCTTCTCAGGGCGAACCTCTGACCACACACAGCTCGCCTTAGGTTTCCAGTCCTTCTCAGGGCGAACCTCTGACCACACACAGCTCGTCTTAGGTTTCCAGTCCTTCTCAGGGCGAACCTCTGACCACACACAGCTCGTCTTAGGTTTCCAGTCCTTCTCAGGGCGAACCTCTGACCACACACAGCTCGTCTTAGGTTTCCAGTCCTTCTCAGGGCGAACCTCTGACCACACACAGCTCGCCTTAGGTTTCCAGTCCTTCTCAGGGCGAACCTCTGACCACACAGAGCTCGTCGTAGGCTTTTAGTTCTTTTAAGAACTAAGTCTCTGACCACACAGAGAATACTCGACCAAGTTCCAGTTTCGAGGCAGGCGACCACCATTAATACAAGATGTTACAGATACCTCTCATACTGTTAGTGTGAAAAATCACCATGAAGAAAACGGTTACAAGATATCTATAACTAGAGAAACATAACCAAGCAGAACATATAATGAAGAAGCAGCAAGAACCAATCGACAAACATCGAAGATTTAAATTGTACACGAGACAACTACAGATTCAACTATAGCGGTTAGGTGAAATTCTCGCCACGAAGAAAACGGCTACAGTAACATGTCTGGAAGTATATTCATATCAAGAGAAAGATAAACACAACGAGTGATTCAATTAATCTCAACTGCGACACGCAATACCTTGATATAGAACTCTTACAGTGTACCTCATAAACGGTAAATCAATTATCTGTTTCTTGGGTTCTAGTTTCTTCTAAGAACTACCTTAAGCCATCTGTTGTTACCTGTTGCCAAGCCGATACCAACAACATTAACTGTGAATCAAATCCCATCGTCATTTTCACTGGTCAGTACCTTTTTACGCCTAACGAACACACAGACACAAAAACATGCGAACACTTACAAACTTCCAACATCAAACATGATTGTAAAATATGTAAAATAAATAATGTATATATCTTAAAAAGAAATCTTGTTGTCATTCCAAACTTATGTGTATTGCCGCTGCATGTAAAATATAGTCAGTAAAATATATTATTAAGAATAGGAGAACGTAACTATTTTTATAACCATATAATTATTTCACAATACGCACGCTACTCGAAAAAAGGTCGACAGAAATTTCTAAAAAATTCCATTATTACCATATCGGACCGATTTCAGAGTTAGCTATTAAGAGACCTCTCTTCGTCAGTGATACATGTGGCAAAATAAATAAATGAGATACTTACTCATACCCATGGAAGAAGCAAATACTAAGTCATGGGCACAACTAAGTACCCCAAATACATTCAAAATAGAAATACTCCAGCCCATTCGAGGCACGTACGATTTGAACTGAGGCTCTCACAGAGCGAGTTAGTTATTTCGGAAGTGAACGCTTAAATTTATATCAAATGTGAGGATAAAATTCTTTTCGAAAAAAAGTATTTTCTCGAAACAAATTTTATCAATGGCCAGCATATTAAAAAATACCTTTAACGGTTAAATTTATAAACAATTCATAAATGCGTATTGTGAAAAAATTATATGGTTAATGGACAATATGTCAAATTTTTCGGCGTATTTGGCATTAGAATGTTTTTCCTTTGCCCTCATTTATGAATTGTTTATAAATTTAACCGTTAAAGGTACTTTTTAATATGCTGGCCATTTTTTCGAGAAAATATTTTGTTTGGAAAAGAATTTTATCCTCACATTTGATATATATATATATATATATATATATATATGCACTTCGACAGAATAACAGCTATGCATACAACTTGAACAGCCACACATATCAGTACATAAACATATATTTACATGTACATACACATATACGCACATGCAGACACGTCTACACACTTACATATGTAAATGCTGGCATACATACCTTAATTCATACTTACATACGTACATTTATGCGTTTATGCATGTACGCGCATTTACACATATACATGCATACATACACACACATACATACATTCATACACACATGCATAAACACATACATAAACACATATATATCATGAACTAACAGTTACTTTCTCAGATGCAACACGAAGTTTTGTCAGTGAAGACGTCGCAGTTTCAAAGTGACGAAAATATTTTGATACAAATAAAATCTAAATGCCGAAGTGAAACTATCGGTCTTTGAGTTTCTTGAGTGGCTCACAAACATCTTCCATGCTGCAATCTTGCTATTGTCAACAGGACGTTTTATACCACAACGACAACGACATTACATTTTGTATATGACTGTGTATCTGTCTGTGAGTGTATGTGTGTAAGTGTATAAGTATGTATATGTCTCATATTGTGTCTTTCTGTGTTAGGTAGTTATTAAATACACATTTCCACATACATACATATATATATATATGTATATATGTGTGTGTGTGTAACGGTGTGTTATTAAACACACACAAACACATCTACACATACATATTCATATTTGATCACTGACGACAACGACGTCCCATTTCATATGACTGTGTATCTGTCTGTAAATGTATATGTGTAAGTGTATGAGTGTGTATGTCTCACAGTGTGTATATGTGTCTTGTTTTGTTTTTACTGTCCTGTTCTTGTTACCACTTTTACCCCTCCGCAAAAAAACTCAAATTTTATTTAATTTGCTTTGCGGAAAGGACTGTTTCAAAGAAGTCGTGTCTTGTCCTTACCTTTGAAACTCAGAGTATACGAATCAGGGACAACTGAGGAAGGGGAATATTTCTTGTGTTGTATGTCTTGTACGGTGTTTTTTCTTTGTTCGAAAAAGTTCGTTTCTATGTCTTTATTTTTATGTTTTCGTTTCTCATTTTTTCAACGTTTTTTTGATGTCCTGTACCCATAGATGCATTTATATATACATATAGATATAGGCATGTACATATATGTATATATGCATATATTTATATATATTATATATACATACAAAATGGCGGTGCCCCAGCATGGCCACAGCTCATGAGCTGAAACTAGAATCAATCAATCATACATACATATATATATATATATTATATATATATATATATATATATATATGACGGGTTTCTTTCAGTTTCCATCATACAAATCCACTCACAAGGATTTGGTCAGCCCGTGGCTCCACTAGAAGACACTTGCCCAAGGTGGCATTCAGTGGGACTGAATCCGAAACCATGTGGTTCGTAAGCAAGCTACTTACCACACAGCCACTCCTACACCTGGTCAAATTTGGTCTTTAATGTGTTATCAGTTTTATGTTTATTGGATTTACACTACATGTATGTAGATTAGAGATATATACATGTATATATGCATTTGAGCATCTATGTACATACATACATACATATTTTGTATAAGTGTGTGCGTATGTATATGTATACGTGTGTCAGTGTGAAAATATACATTTCATATGTGTGCACATTTGTTCCATCATGTTTAAAAAACTTTTGTCCCAATCGTTTTCTAATATGCGCTAAACCAGTGATTACATCATTGGAAAACTGTAAGCCACATTGCCATTTCACACCAAACACAATATAAATTTAAAAGCAAAAAATTGCATTTCAAAATTCATCTAATGTCACTGGAAACTCCTCCCATTTGACAGTTCAATGTTAAAATAAATGTACACTAGAAGAGACACGTTGAAATTCTTTACAAAATTACATATTCAAGTTTTGTCAGTTTAAGTTTAGCTGTTAAAACGTTGACAGTGCATCAATAGAAACGACTTGGACCGTGCATTTGGGGCTTCCACTTGTTTTAGTTTCCTTTATACAGAAACAGAAGCTGAATGGGTTGGAAACAAAATCTAAAAGCTTCAACACTTGCATTAGACGTTAAATCATTTACTCAATGCAGAGCTTCTGAGGTGTCTTTTTCTTCTTTTCCTTATGTATAGTGGCATGTATGTGTATGTGTGTACACACACACACACATACACACACATGTACATATATATATATGTGCATATCTGCGTTTGCATATGTATGTATATGTATATATATGTATATATATATTCATATATATATATGTAAGTATATATATATACATATATATGTGTATATGAATATATATATGTATATATCATTTACGTTAAATCATTTACTCAATGCAGAGCTTCTGAGGTGTCTTTTTCTTCTTTTCCTTATGTATAGTGGCATGTATGTGTATGTGTGTACACACACACACACATACACACACATGTACATATATATATATGTGCATATCTGTGTTTGCATATATATGTATATGTATATATATGTATATATATATTCATATATATATATGTAAGTATATATATATACATATATATGTGTATATGAATATATATATGTATATATATATATATGTATATATATATACATGTATATACATGTATCTATATATATATACACACACACACATATATATAATGTATATTCTGCATTGTTGCATATATACTGTATATGTAAGCAAATGCACGCATATATACGTACATATACACATATACACATGTCTATATAGGTATATACATAATATAAATATATATATATGTATGTATATTATGTATATCCCTATATAGACTTGTGTATATGTGCATGTGTAAATACCTATATAGACATGTATTTATATGTATAAACATGTATGAAAATAAATTATATATATATGTATGTATATAATATTATATAGTATATATATATATATATGTTTACACACATACACACACATATATATATCTATGTTTACACACATACACCACACACACACACATATATATATATGTTTACACATATAATTTATATTAAAAAAAACGTATGTATATATATGCTATTTTTTCTATGTACGATATATACGTAACTGTGTTTATCTATGGGTGTCTGTGTATTTTTATAAAGGACAAGCTTATAAATCATTCTATTTGACACAAAAAAGTGAAATGTTTGGATTATTTCATCTCCTTAGTCCAACACACACTCGCACACATACATTAAATCTGAGTCAACTCTTAAACAAAGGATTGGAATCTCAAAAGAATAAATTGCTACTTCTATATCGAAGTTGAAATTTATCATACCACACACGTACATATGAATACAGTAACAAACCGCACAAGGGAGTGAATTAATCATACTAATAAAAACTGTTAGGCATAAATAATTTATAAATATTTTAAATAGAAAGCTAATACAATGTGTCTTTCACTTGAAAGTGAAATACAGCAGCCATTTGGGAACCAAAGAGGAAATAAATAACATAGAAAAACAATAAAAATTATTACTCTTAAATCATTTAATTGGCCAAATATATATCACAATCATCATCATCGTCGTCGTCGTCGTCGTCCTTATTTTACGTCTATTTTTTCTTGTTTACATTAGTTAGATGAGTCTTTTCCAGCTCAGAATCTTGTTACAATTTACAGTTCTTTGTCTTCGACTTATTTGGGTTCAGCGTCTTAAGATCAGCTTTCACTAGTTTATTGCATGTCATCTTTTGGTTTCCTCCATCTCTCTCTCTCTGTCTCTGTCTCTCTCTCTCTCATCATCATCATCCTCATCATCGTTTAACGTCCATTTTCCATGCAAGCATGGGTTGGATGCTTCGATCTGTGTCCGGGAAGCCAGGAGGCTGCACCAGGCTCCAGTCTGATCTGGCATTGTTTCTACAGCTGGATGCCCTTCCAAACACCAACCACTCCATGAGTGTAGTAGGTGCTTTTTTATGTGCCACCAGCACAGGGGCCAGAGGAGGCTGGCAACGTCCATGATCGGTTGGTGCTTTTTACATGCCACCAGCATAGACACCAGTCAAGGCAGTGCTGGCATCAGCCACATTCGGATGGTGTTTTTTACGTGCCACCGGCATAGGTATCACAACTACAATTTCCATTTGATTTTTATTTTGATATTGATATACTTGACTCAATAGGTCTCCTCAAGCAGAGCAGGTCACCCTACAATCCAAGGTAAGAACAGCAGGAACATTCTGCGAGCAATGAACTCACTTCATTTGTCAGGTCTTCGAAGTCACAGCATATTTCCAGAGGTCTCAGGCTTGTATATGTATGTATGTAGGAATACATAACTATGTATGTATGTATGTTGTTTGTATGTCATTATTCAGTTTTATTTAAGGTGGTGAGCTGGTAGAATCATCAGGACAAAATGCTTAGCGGTATTTCATCTGCTGCTACATTCTGAGTTCAAATTCCACCAAGGTCAACTTTGCTTTTCATACTTTCAGGTTTGATAAATTAAGCAATTTTTCTTACATGCTCACAATTCAGTCACGTGGACCATATTTATCAACCCCACCCCAAAAAATGACATAAAATTTGGCCCCATTAAGATTTGAACTCAGACTGCAAAGTATTTCAATGATCACTACAAAGCAATATTTCTTATAAGCTCACAATTCTGTCAAGTGGACTATACATATCGACCCCTGGTGGCGAGCTGGCAGAAACGTTAGCGCGCCGGGCGAAATGCTTACCGGTATTACGTCTGTCGTTAGTTCAAATTCCGCCAAGGTCGACTTTGTCTTTCATCCTTTCGGGGTCGATAAATAAAGTACCAGTTTCGCACTGGGGTCGATGTAATCGATTTGTCTGTCCTTGTTTGTCCCCTCTATGTTTAGTCGATATATTTATCGACCCCCAAAAGATTACATAATATTTGACCCCATTAAGATTTGAACTCAGATTCCAAAGTGCCAGAATGATCACTACATAGCAATCTTTCTTACATGCCCACAATTCTGCCAAGTGGCTGCTTCACATATTGCATGATATTTGATCTTGAATATGTAAAATGTGTGCTTCGTTACTAGCTGATGATTGCATAACAGATATGCAACATTGATTGGGTTTTGTAATTGGGTGGTGACTCTTTAGTGTGTGTGTGTGTATGTTTGCTAGAGTGTGTACGTGTGTGTATGTGCATGTGTGTTTGTGTATGCTCATGAGTGTGTACATGTCCTCATGTGTATATATGTGTGTGCATGCATGTGTGCATCTGTGTAAGCACGCATGCGTGTATAAGTGTGTGGATGTGTATGTGAGCATGTATGTGTGTGTGTGTGCATGCTTGTATGTGTGTGTGTGTGTGTGCCTGTGTATATGTGGTGTGTGCATGCAC
>NC_042999.1:20067264-20072264 GCF_006345805.1 Octopus sinensis
CACACACACACACACAAACAAACACTTTGTTTGTGGATCAAAAAGACTACCAATGGTTTCAGATAAGAGAAAATCATTACAATTGTTCAAACATACCAAATAGAGACAAGTACAAACGTTTCCATGTGGCATGTTTAAACAATTATAAAGAGTATAGGTGTAGGAGTGGCTGTGTGGTAAGTAGCTTGCTTACAAACCACATGGTTCCAGGTTCAGTCCCACTGCGTGCCACCTTGGGCAAGTGTCCTCTACTATAGCCTCGGGCAGACCAAAGCCTTGTGAGTGGATTTGGTAGACGGAAACTAAAAGAAGCCCGCCGTATATATGCATATGTATATATGTATATATATATATATATATATATATATATATATATATATATATATGTATGTATGTATATGTGTATATGCTTGTGTGTCTGTGTTTGTCCCCCCAACATCACTTGACAACCGATGCTGGTGTGTTTACATCCCCGTAACTTAGCAGTTCGGCAAAAGGGACTGATAGAATAAGTACTAGGGTCGATTTCCTCGACTAAATGTGGTGCTTCAGCATGGCCACAGTCAAATGACTGAAACAAGTAGAAGAATAAAAAGAGTAAGAGTAATGGATTGAGCATGCTATGTAGATCAAATTCAGTCAAGCTGTGAACAAATCATAGCTCAAAAGTTGTGACATTTTAGGTGACCATGATTGACAGTATTGACCCATGCTTTTTGAATATATTCAAAAACGCATAGAGCAATCTGTTTCTTGATGTTAGTAGCTCAGAAAAATATTATATGCATTTTCTAAGAGCTCAAGATGAAAAAAATTGCTGAAGCTCCCAGCTACTTAATGACAAAAGCATTTTTATGGAAGTGCAAACCTATTAATACCAAACGCTGAAGTTTGATCCAAATGCACCGGCTCAAATAAAAAAAAGAGCAGCCAAATTTGTTAACAGAGGAAAGTATTTTTTTTCATGCTGTTCTTTGCAGCTATTTCAAAGTCTACTGTAAGTAATCCTAGACAAATATTTCTCTTTAAGGAAAATTGAAAATGATGTGTGCAGTCTTTTCATCTTTATTTTCGCTAATGCAAATAAAAAAATAAAATAAAATTAATGTAAAGTATTATTTTATATTAAACAGCATGAAAGTACAAAGCTGCCTCCAGTAGGCTCACAAGAAAATGTTCCATCACTAAGCCACTTATTTTTCCTTGCCATTATATATATATGTACATACACACAGGCACACACATTCATACACATATGTACATATGTATGCATGTATATATGTATATACATGCATGTGTGTAGGGATGTATATCTATCTATTTATCATTATTCTTTTATTATTTTACTTGTTTTCAGACATCTGACTGTAGCCATGCTGGAACGCCACCTTTAGTCAAACAAATCGACCCAGAACTTATTCTTTGTAAGTCTAGTACTTATTCTATCGGTCTCTTTTGCTGAACCACTAAGTTATGGTGACATAGACGCAGCAACATCGGTTGTCAATCGACTGTATGGTTGTGAAGCAATCTTCTTACCACACAGCCAATCCTGTGCCTATACATATACACACACACACACACACACACACACACATATATATATATATATATATATATATATATTATATATATATATATGTGTCTATACACACTCTCACACACACACATATTTCTATATAGAGAGAGACAGAAAGACAGAGAGAAAGAAAGAGATTTGTTGATGAGTGCTCCAGCTGATCCAATCAACAGAACAGCCTACTTGTGAAATTAATGTGCAATTAGCTGAACACTCCACAGACACATGGCTCGAGAAGGAACAAACAATATATATATATACATATATATGCTTGAAATGAAGAGTAGATAGACGGCCGACAACTGATGAAGGGTTGTTCTTTATGTTACTGTTCTTGTTTTCCATTTTTTCTCTCATAGTTTGTATATTGAACTCATTGCTTTTGTATTTCATGTTGTTTACTGTTTGGTGACCTCTTGTACCCATATATGCATGTGTTTATATATATATATATATATATATAAATATATATATATATATATATATATCTATTTGCACACACCACACACACACACACATATATATATATATATATATATATTATATATATATATATGTGTGTGTGTCTATACACACTCTCACACACACACATATTTCTATATAGAGAGAGACAGAAAGACAGAGAGAAAGAAAGAGATTTGTTGATGAGTGCTCCAGCTGATCCAATCAACAGAACAGCCTACTTGTGAAATTAATGTGCAATTAGCTGAACACTCCACAGACACATGGCTCGAGAAGGAACAAACAATATATATATATACATATATATGCTTGAAATGAAGAGTAGATAGACGGCCGACAACTGATGAAGGGTTGTTCTTATGTTACTGTTCTTGTTTTCCATTTTTTCTCTCATAGTTTGTATATTGAACTCATTTGCTTTTGTATTTCATGTTGTTTACTGTTTGGTGACCTCTTGTACCCATATATGCATGTGTTTATATATATATATATATATATATATAAATATATATATATATAATATATATCTATTTGCACACACACACACACACACACATATATATATATATATATATATTATTTATATATCTATATATTGTGGTCATCGTGCCGCTGGCACGTAAAATCACCCACTACACTCTCGGAGTGGTTGGCGTTAGGAAGGGCATCCAGCTGTAGAAACTCTGCCAGATCAGATTGGAGTCTGGTGCAGCCATCTGGTTCGCCAGACCTTAGTCAAATCGTCCAACCCATGCTAGCATGGAAAGTGGACGTTAAACAATGAACTTGATGATGATGATGATGATGATGATGATGATGATGTTGTAATCTAACATCGGACTGTTATATAACGTCCACTCTGGTAAGTAAGAAATGACTACTTATGACCGACTACTAACTTCTTGATGTGATCGTATTTGTAACAACTAGCACATACCACTTGTCATGTCGGAGGGGTGTTCCATTATAATTATTATCCCCATAACAAACACACAAACACACACACACACACATATATATATATCTGTATGTACCAGTTTAACTTCACAATATTGTCCAATATCAATAAATACAGTAAAGATTTTTTTAAATGTATATGTTTTTGTTGTTGTTGTGCTGGTTGTGGTGGTGGTGGTGTTGGTGGTGGTGATGTCAGTGACATGTTTCGAGGTGCTCATAAGATCGATTGTTTGTTTACCTATTCAAATGTTAATTGTTGAAATGTTGTTATAAAGCATTCGCTAAGCCAACCAGAATCCAATCCAGAATAAAAGACGAGCTGGTCCTTTTGTTTCTCAGTCTTTTGGGACTGAAATTTTGCTGAAATATTTTGAATTTATTCTAAACATATTCTTTAATTCCTAAACATTGAATTGGCTTCCACAACCTGCAAGCTAAAAAGATAGGAGGTGACTCACAAAGGTGGGAGCAGTAAGGGTCAGGGTCACTTTATGTCATCATGCATATGGAAGGAGAGGGATGAGGGAGCCATTTTCAAGTGTTGAAGGTTCAGTCTATAAAATTGCGCCACTGCTATAGAGATAAATGACAGGATCAGTAATAACAACAACACCAACAACAGCAACATGGAAAAAACAAAATCTGTGATAGCAGCTTCAGGGGGCATAAAGATGGTATTCTTGTCATGAAAGAGGGGAGGCGTTTTTATCATTGAGAGGTCAAAGTTCAAAGTTCAAAAAAATTGCACCATTTCATTAGCAGCTATTGACAGTAATTGTAAAAACAACATTGATAAAAACAGCAAAAATAGTAGTAGCAGCAGCAGCAGCAGTAGCAGCAATAATGACAAAAGCAGGACAATAGCAGCAGAGAAAGCAATAGCCTTTTTCAGCAGCCACAGCAACAGCAGCAGAACAGCAGCATTAACAGGGACAATAGCAGCAGCAGCAGCTGTGACTGCAGCAACGATAACAAGGCTTCTTCACTACAATAGTCTCCACAATACAGTCTCACCCAAGAAGATAACCAGCTGGAATTAGAAGATGCTGCTCACTTTAGGAAAATTTCAGGGAGACAGGAAAAACATATTCCCAATTATGGTACACTTGCTTGCACCTTCTAGAAAGATCGTTCTATATTGTTCTGTGAGTTTAACAAAACGTTTGGTGGAAGATTTTAATTCAGAACTTTTGAAAACAAGACACTTGTACTCAGAGCCAGAACCAGTTTCAGCCAGGTTGGCAACGAAATGGTTAAAGGATATGAAGGCACTGGAGTGTCTGTGTGGTAAGTAGGCGCAGGAGTGGCTATGTGGTAAGTAGTTTGTTTACCAACCACATGGTTCTGGGTTCAGTCCCACTGCATGACACCTTGGGCAAGTGGCTTCTACTATAGCCTCGCGCCGACTAAAGCCTTCTGAGTGGATTTGGTAGACGGAAACTAAAAGAAGCCCGTCGTATATATTTATATATATATATATATGTATGTGTGTTTATATGTTTGTGTGTATGTATTTGTTCCCCCAACATCGTTTGAGAACCGATGCTGGTGTGTTTATGTCCTCGTAACTTAGCAGCTCGGCAAAAGAAACTGATAGAATAAGTACTAGTGTTACAAAGAATAAGTCCTGGGTTCGAATTTCTTGACTAAAGGCAATGCTCCAGCATGGCTGCAGTCAAATAACTGAAATAAGTAAAAGAGTAAAGAGTTGCTTCTCCATCTCTAACAAGCTTCTAACAAGCCGTAAAAGCTCACCAAAACTTAACTTCATCTTCTGACATAGCAATAAATTTCAAAACTTGCTTAATATCTTCATTAATGACTTGACGTTCATTTTTGCATTATATTCACAGAAATGCTCTTTTTAAATACAAATACACATTGACAAGTTTCAGTTCCTTGAAGCCAAGTTGATGTACGAAAAATCCAAAACTACATGTGCAAACACAAACACAAACATAAACACACACAGACAGTCACATGTATCCATATATACTTA
>NC_042999.1:20079764-20087264 GCF_006345805.1 Octopus sinensis
CCGCAAATCAAATTAAATAAAATTTGCGATTTTTTGCGGAGGGGTAAAATTGGTAAAAAAACAGGAAAGTAAAAACAATACAAGACAGTAAAAATACAAATAAAAATAAAAACAGTAAACGACAGGACAAGTAGAATAACAGTAATAAGAACGTTAAGGGCTGTTAAGCCGAACGAAAGAAAAATTATTTTGAACGCGTGAGAACAACGGCATAAGAAAGGGATAGGATGCTGTCTATACTTGTTGAAGGCTGTGGTCAGAAAGACAGAAGGACTCTGGTCACATGTCAGCGACGAGAGGGAGGAGGAGTAGTAGTAAGAGAAAGGAAACGGTGAAAGAGAGTGAATGGTAGAGAAAATCAGAAAGAATAAAGAATGAGCGAGAGGGGGACAGTAAGTTAGAAAAATAGAGACAGTAAGGTTAAGAGTGCGTATCATAAAGATGGGAACATTCTATTGAAGTGAATTGTAAGAGTCACAGGTACTCTCGGAATGAACCTTTGAAACAATCGTAGCAATACTTCTTTTCCTTTAAGTATGGTACTAAAAAAACTCTTTTTAAAAACATTTATTACTCCCTGCATTCCATAATTTTTAAACGAAATGTCTTTCTATAGACACATTTTATTATTATCATCTATATTTTTATCCTTGCTCCATTATATTTATATATGTATATATTTATTTGTCCTTGCATATATTTAACATTCATATATATTTTTATATTTCTATAACTCTATATTTTGAATGTATTAATATGTTTTAGACAATTCTTTTTATTAAATCCGTATATATGTATACACCTATCATAGTCTGCCTGAGTTGAACTTTTTCCCTGTATCTTTTGAACATTTATATATATGTGTGTGTGTGTGTTTGTTTGTGTGTGTGTGTATGTGTGTGTGTGTGTGTGTGTGTGTGTGTGTGTGTGTTTGTGAGGTTTGTGTTTGTCCCACCACCAGCATCACCACCACCACCACCACCACTATTGCTTGACAACTGACGTCAGTGTGTTTACATCCCCATAACTTTAGCATTTCGGCAAAAAGAGAACGATAAAATAAGTACTAAGCTTCAAGGAAATAAGTCTTGGGGCCGATTCCGTCGACTAAAGGTGGTGCTCCAGCATGACTTCAGTCAAATGACTGAAACAAGTAAAAGAATAAAGAAATAAAAGAATGATAAAACCTAAAACATCGCTTTTTCTGCCTGAAGTGAGGGTTGGGATAGAAGAATTCTATACTCTTTTACTCTATTAATTGTTTCAGTCATGTGACAGAGGCCATGCTGGAGCACCCTCTTTAGTCGAGCAAATTGACCCCAGGACTTATTCTTTGGAAGCCTAGTACTTATTCTATCGGTCTCTTTTGCCGAACTGCTAAGTTACGGGGACGTAAACACACCAGTATTAGTTCTCAAGCAATATTGGGGGGGGGGGACAAACACAGGTACACAAACATACACACACACATACACATGTATATACATACACATGTATATACACGACGGGCTCTTTCAGTCTCCGTCTACCAAATCCACTCACAAAGTTTTGGTCGGCCCAAGGCTATAGTAGAAGACACTTGCCCAAGGAGCTACGCAGTGGGACTGATCCCGGAACCATGAGGCTGGTAAGCAAGCTACTTTCCACACAGCCACAATGTGATTCTTGTTGAACTATGTCTGAGGAAAAGACATGGTGGTCATGTCTGGGTATATTCTTCCTGAGTTGACCTGACTCTCTAAATAACACTAATAAACAGCTAAAGTGCAGTTGTTTTATAGACTTGTAAAGTCAGGAGCAGTTTTGAACATTATCTCAAAATCAGTGAAAAATATCTACCAAAAGAATCTCTAAGTATGTCTGTATTCTATTGAATTTTCGATTTTTCAAACAATAGCATGTTGTCTTCATCATCATCATCATCATCATCATCATCATCGTTTAACGTCCACTTTCCATGCTAGCATGGGTTGGACGATTTGACTGACGTCTGGCGAACCAGAAGGCTGCACCAGGCTCCAATCTTGATCTGGCAGATTTTCTACAGCTGGATGCCCTTCCTAACGTCAACCACTCCGAGAGTGTAGTGGGTGATTTTACGTGCCACCAACCAGAGGGCCAGTCAGACAGTACTGGCAACGGCTACGCTCAAATGGTGCTTTTTATGTGCCACCTGCACAGGAGCCAGTCCAGCGGCACTAGCAAAAACCTCACTCAAATGTTTTTTGCGTGCCACCAGCACAAATGCTAATAAGGTGACGCAGGTAACGATCACGCTCAAATGGTGCTTCATCTTTATTTAATGTCTGTTTTACATGCTGGCTTTGGTTGGACAGTTTAACAGGACCTTGCAAAATCTAGGGTCCTGTTGAGCTTCAATATCAGCTTTGGCATCGTTTCTATGGCAGGATATGCTTTCTAACATCGACCACTTAACAGTGTCTTCTTAATTTTCCTATATTAGCAGAAACAGTAGAGCATTGAGCCAGATCCCTGCTGTATTTTTCCATTTGGGTGAGTTCAAATCCAACTGAAGACACTGCCTTCCATTCTTCTGGAGATTAATAAAAGAAAGTGGCTATTCTTTCGATATAACTCGATAGACTAAAACACTTCAATTCGGTTCTTTCCGTAGCTGTTACCGAAATGGGAGGAGTAGAAGAAACCTAATAGGTTGTACGTGTGTATGTGCTTGTTTCTGTGTGTGTGTGATTGTTCCTCTATCTGTGTGTCCATGCTTGTTCTTGTCCGTGTGTCTGTGTGTGTGTGCTTGTTCTTGTCTGTGTGTGGTGTGTGTGTGTGTGTGTGTGTGTGTGTGTGTGTGTGTGTGTGTGCTTGTTCTTGTCTGTGTATATTCACAGACACGACAGAGTCGGAATCTATATACACTGGAAGCTATGCCAACACTATTGAATAACAATAGAAAAAAGATGGTATAAGCACACACCAGAAAAGGTCACAAAAAACGAGAAAGCAACCATACTCTGGATATGCCAATACACACAGATAGAGAAATTAAGGTCAATAGGCCAGATATAGTTGTTAGAGATCTTGAAGAAAAAAATGCTTTCAAATTGATGTATCAATACCGGCAGATGACAACGTGTCTCCAAAAGAGATAGAGAAACTCTCAAAATACAAAAGACCTGGAAATAGAGGTAACTCGAATGGAGAATCTAAAAACAGAAACAATTCCTATCATAGTAGGCGCATTAGGCATGATAAAAAAATATTCAGACAAATATATATAAAAAAACACTGGGACTTACAAATATACATAACATACAGAAAATTGCACTACTGGACGCTGCACACATCCAACGAAAAACGCTTTCAAAACAGTAACCATAAAAGCGTCACAGCAAACCACAGTACAAACCCAAAGCACACAGAGCTGCGCTCGGTAGTGAAGTGAAAGCACACTATTAAAAATAAAACTACTGAATAATAATAATAATAATAATAATAATAATAATAATAATAATAATATAATAATATAATAATAATAATAATAATAATATTAACGCCGCCGCCGATAATGATGATGATGATGATGATGATGATAACAACATCGAAAAATACTTTAGGAATAAGAACCCAGGTTCGATGTTTCCCCAAGACACCTGATGAATGCTGGAGGGTATATCAGCTGAAACGTGTTAACAATAAGCAAGATGATGACAAATATCAGTCAAATGTAAATAATGTAAATAATGTACATAATTCATCATCTCTTAAAAATAGCACTGAATTATACAACATCAGTGGTTCTTTAACAGAGCATGACTTAAAAGAAACGCAAAGAGTACAAGAAGAAATTCTTCCATTCTTTGCAGACAACTGACCAAAGGAATGAAAATATGAACGTACAATAATCTTCATGGGTTGGACGGAGTTCCTTGTTCAGCTGTTCTGTAAGATATAAAAACAGACTTCGGTAAGCATTCTTATGCCTTTTGATACACCTTAAAAGCTATCAAGAAATTTGTGAAACCTACTTTTCTGTTTGTATTCAGTCAGTTGAACTCTATCTGTTTCTTTTACTGAAGTCATTTATATCAATTTGCCGTTGATTAAGAAGGCTTAGGTCGTTAGAAGATGTGCAGACTTTCCATTTGGTCTTTGGAAATAATTATCTTTTATTCTTTTATTCTTTTACCCTTTTCAGGCCATTTGACTGCGGCCATGGTGGAGCACTGCCTTTAATCGAACAAATTGACCCCAGTATTTATTCTTTGTAAGCCTAGTACACATTCTATCGGTCTCTTTTGCCAAACCACTAGGTTATGGGGGACATAACACACAAACATCGGTTGTCAAGCAATGGTGGGGGGACAAACACAGACACACAGACATATGCATATATATATATAAGGCATCAAGCTGGCAGAAACGTTAGCATGCCAGGCGAAATGTTTAGCGGTATTTCCTCTGCCGCTACATTCTGAGTTCAAATTCCACCGAGGTCAACTTTGCCTTTCATCCTTTTGGGGTCAATATATCAAGTACCAGTTATGCACTGGGGTCGATGTAATCGACTTCATCCCTTTGTCTGTCCTTGTTTGTCCCCTCTATGTTTAGCCCCATGTGGGCAATATAGAAATATATATATATATAATATATATATATATATATATATAATTTAGATTCAAATGAATATGGTGCTTAAGTAGAGGCACCAGAATTTAGTACGGTATCATCCATACAATTTCAAAATAAGGAGATTAAAATCAAAATAAGCTACAAAGATATACAGAAGTAATGCAGTACGATCGTTTCTTATAACTCCATTTAATTGAACAATGCAATCATTTCATTACATCAATTTAAAATGTACCCGGAACCATGTGGTTGGTTATCAAGCTACTTACCACACAGCCACTCCTGCGCCTATATATATATATATATAATATATATAATATATATATTATATATATATATATATATATTATATTATATATATTATATATATTATATATATATATATATATATATATATATACTATATATATATATATATACATATATATATATATACTCTGTTATTCTTTAACTTGTTTCAGTCATTTGATTGTGGCCATGCTGGAGCACTGCCTTTATATATATATATATATATATATATAATCATAATAATAATTTGAGGGAATATTATTCCTAACTTACAGGGAAAAATTCAATTTAGAAATGCTAAATCAAATTTCACAAAATATAATATATATATATATATAAAAATTAGAAAAAACCACCTTTTATCAATTCAAAATGAATAATAAAATTACACCATCTAGAAAATTACATAAAATAGAAACATTAGAAATAAAATAACAATAATATTCCCATGATTAAGTAAATTGCAAAATAGTAATAAAAACGTATATATTTGGTAGAATAACAAAATATATACCAAATATATACGTTTTTATATTATTATTTTGCAATCTATTTAATCATCGGTATATTATTGTTATTTTATTTTTAATATTTCTATTATATGTAATTTTCTAGATGGTGTAATTTTATTGTTCATTTTGAATTGATAAAAGGTGTATTTTTCTAATTTATATATATATATATATATACATATATATATGTTTGTATATATATATATATATATATATATTTATATAAATAAGGATATGATCTTTAATTTAAGCATCGATCTCATCAAGTGGCCAACATGGGAATAAAAACCTTCAAAGGTAATAGTTATTATTAAAATTATAATTTAGGGTATCTGAGAGATACCACCTTGTTGGAAATAGCAGCAAAAACTTGACTCTAAAACTACATTAAATGTTTATACAGCTAATTGTAGTATTTTATATATAAGATACAAAATGAGGTACATAATAATCACACATACAAATATTCACATACTTCCCTTGTACATACACATACATATGCACATATATTCACACAGTGTTGAAACACTGATTTTTTTCACCCCTCCCTTCCTTTCTCTTATTGCTATTACTTTCCCTCACTCCCTCTCAGTCAAGGCTATTACCCTCACTACTTCTCCTTCACTGAATTACTATTTTCTCTCCTCCTCCTCGTCCAGCATGATTCTGGACAAATATATTTATATATACACACACACATATATGAGCATAGTGTTTTTATATATTTGTATATATATATAATAGAAATATTAAAATTACTAAGTCTCTCTATGTACCATTAATATATATATATATGTATGCATATATTATATATATATATATATATATATATTATATATATATATATATATATATATATATATATATATATATATATATATATATATATATATATATATATATATATATACAAATATAAAAAACTATGCTCATTATTATATTAGGAGATTGCTGGTAGAAACACTTAAGATAATGAATACACTCACTTGCTATTGAACAGTCGCTGCAGTAGTCAGGATATCTTTCTTAAATCAGATTCTCATTTCTATGTTTTGTTGCCAGATGAGTTGGCTCCTTTCCTACAGTAGCAGTGCATTTATTTATTGAACAGCATGCTGTGAAGATAAACCTATTTATCATCATCAATGTGGAGGCATGTGGTTTAGTGGTTAGAGTATTGGACTCATGATCATCAGATTGTGGTTTCAATTCCTGGACCAGGAACTTGTCATTTCACGTTATTCCAGTCCACTCAGATGGCAAAAATGAGTAATCCTGCGATGGATCGGTGTCCTGTCCAGGTGGGGAATTTCTACTCCACTGACACCAGGAAACCAGCCATTATGAGCCTGGCATGGCTCGAGAAGGAAAGGCCAAATTTTTAAAAAATGAATCCTGGGGTTGATTTCATCTTCTAAATACCTCAGCATGTTGCTCAGCATGGCCACAGTATAATGACTGGAGCTAGTAAAAAAATGAAAAAGCATTGGTCTGTCATGAAAATGACATTAAGTTGGATGTTTGAAATGCAATGATCATGCTGATGGGCAAGATTTATATAAAATTTCATTGTGAACACATCTAACTGGCTTGAACGAACAGAAATAATTTTGGTACCAAGAGAAGTGATAGGGAGAAAGCACCACATGTCTATAAAGTAATGCTGTGGTTTGCAATATTTCATAGCCGAGTGACCCCTTTCACAGAATGTGCTGGTGGCACATAAAGGCACCCACTACACTCTCGGAATGGTTGGCTTTAGGAAGGGCATCCAGCTGTAGAAACTCTGCCAGATCAGATTGGAGTCTGGTGCAGCCATCTGGTTTGCCAGACGTCAGTGAAATAGTCCAACCCATGGTAGCATGGAAAGCGGACATTAAACGATGATGATGTTGATGATGATGATGATGATGATGATGATGATGATGATGACAAGGATGAGCCTGGTGCAGCCATCTGGTTTACCAGTCCTCTGTCAAATTGTCCAACCCAGGTAGCATGGAAAGAAGATGTTAAAGGATGATATATATATATATAAGTTAGTTAGTTAGTTAGTTAATTTGGCTCAAAAGCAAATAGCAAGGCCATGTAGTGGGAC
>NC_042999.1:20092264-20094764 GCF_006345805.1 Octopus sinensis
AATCAGGGTTTCATGCATTTCTCATTGTGTCCTGGGTGGCCCTGAGCAATAGTAAAAAAAATACCCAAAGTGCTGTGCAGTAGGACTGAACCTGAAATCACATGGTTGCAAAGTGAGTGTTTTAATCAGATAGCCATACAGCGTTACTTCTAGTTCTTTACTTTCTGAATTCAGATTCCACCAAGGTCAAGTTTGCTTTTTATCTTTTGGGAGTCAATATAAGATACCAGCCACAGTTGGTAATATCAATTAATCACCACTCCACAAATTGACTGGTCATGTGCCTAATTTAGAAACATTTATTATTACTTCCACGTTTGTGAAGGCAGAGGTATTGTTGTTTTTGTATTGGGCTGTATGGAAAGTTCGTGTCAATTTATAGTAGTTTAACTTTCGACTTATTTTAGAACATGGCTGAGTCCATGAAATAGGATTTGACTACACCTCCATTTAGAGCACAGTTTAAGCTATCTTTTCGTAGAAGAAGGTTTATGTTCCTATAACCTGTGTTAAGTTTGTAACCCTTTAAAATGGAAGATAAGAAAGTTCATGTTCGGCACTTGATGCTTTGGGAACCAGATAAAAATTGCTGCAGCTCGACTAGGATGTGTTACCCCACCCTCCATATTCACCAGATATTGCTCCTTTGGATTTCCACTTATTCAGGTCTCTGCAGAATAGTCTTAATGGTAAAAATTTCAATTCCTTGGATGACGTAAAAGATACCTTGATGAATTCTTTGTCATGAAACCACCTCAATTTTGGGAAGCAGGTATTTTCAAGTTAAAGGAAAGATGGAGACGCATTGTGCAACAAAATGGTTCATATTTGGTTGATTAAAAATGTAATGGCAAGTATTTATTGACCTTTTTCTTTCCTTTAAAATTCGGCACGAACTTTCCAGACAACCCAATATGTTCGTTTGTCTGTGGACAAGATATCTCAAAACGTTCTCGATGGATTTGGATGAAACTTTCAGGGATGTTTGGTCTCTTAATTGGCAGAAACTGATTGGATGAAACTTTCAGGGATGTTTGGTCTCTTAATTGGCAGAAACTGATTATATTTTGGGATCGATCCAGTACTGGACAAGAATTCTGGATTATCTGTCTTGTTTTTTTTTTTATTATGTAATTTTTGAGAGCAGTCAGGGTTCATTTTTAGTATTCTCGTTTCTGAGAGCAGTCAAGTTTATTTCAGATATTCACATTTTGAAAATCATCTCTGGCTAATCGCTGAGAGGACGTGGGTGTTGCCCTGGTGAAGGTTTGTGCTCTCTGGGTGCTTTTGTTAATATTATTACTATTTATTAATTTGATCTGTAAGAAAAGGTTCGGTTCTTAAATTTTACAAACTTACCAACACCAATGACATTCATATTATTGGCGTTTACCTTAAACTGTTGCAAGACAATCACTGTAAGAAAGACGTGTGAAAGGAAGAAATTAAACAGAACCAACTTTTGAGAAGAAAGACTGGATGTGATAGTCAGTTAGAACCTTTTGTGGTTAGACATAATTTGGCTTATATAAGATGGAGAGGTGAGGGAATCGAGAGTGCATTGATGGTGGTAGAATGGGACCCGTTTACTCCAAAGAACAGAAATTTCTGTGGTTGTGGTAGCAACAAAATATTAGACGGAACAGATTTATTATGAGAAGGAAATGGTGAGAATAAGAGAAAGAAAGAGCAGTGTTGAAAGTGAAGGAGACAGAGGAGAGGGGGAAAGGAAAGAAATGTCAGGGACTAATGTGAAAGAGAGGGAGACCAATGAAGTAATGGTAACAGGGTAGGTTGAACAGGTTGTCCCAGGGTTGGGATCAGTTTGTCCATCTGTCATGTCATTATGAGCTGGACAGTTCTTATAGGAGTTACATAGGTTTATTGTTGAAAATGGATAGAAACAATGCTAGGAAATGGAGTAAAAGGGGAAAAAGGAAAGTAAGTAACATCAGGAGTTAGTGTGAGAAAGTTAGGGAGTGTTCAGTTCAGACAGTGAGGTATGCTGAGTGGGAGATGTAGGACAACCACACGTTAAATATATATTTCTTTATTGCCCACAGGGGGCTAAACATAGAGGGGACAAACAAAGGGATTAAGTCGATTACATTGACCCCAGTGCATAACTGGTACTTAATTTATCGACCCCGAAAGGATGAAAGGCAAAGTCGACCTCGGTGGAATTTGAACTCAGAACTTAACTGCAGACGAAATTTGGATACACATTTCGCCCGGTGTGCTAACGTTTCTGCCAGCTTACCACCGTAAACAGGTAAGAGAAAAGGTAGCAATTACACACACACACGCACGCAACACACACACACGCACGCACACACACACACCACACGCACGCACACACACACACACACACACACACAACACACTGGTGTGGCTGTAGTAAGAAGTTTGCATTCGAATCATCTGGTCTTGGTTTCCATCCCACCGTGCAACACCTTAGGTGAATTAATCTACTATAGCCCCAGGCCAACCAAAGACTCTT
>NC_042999.1:20099764-20124764 GCF_006345805.1 Octopus sinensis
GTTAGGAAGGGCATGCAGCCGTAGAAAGCATATCAAAACAGACATTTGGAGCCCGGTGTGGCAGTGGTGGTGGTGGTGACGGCGGCGGCTGATCGGTGGCGGCTGCAGAACAGTGACGCTGGTGGAGTGGTGGCGGCAGTAACGATGACGGAGGTGGTGGCAGTGATTACAGAGGCGGCGGCAGTTACGACGGAGGCGGCAGTAGCAACAACAGAGGTGGTGGCAGTGACGACAGAGGTGGTGGCAGTGGCAGCAGAAGCAGCGGAACAGTGGCGTTGATGGCGGCAGCAGAAGTGGCGGTGGTGGTGATGGTAGCAGTAGAGATGGTGGTGGTGGTGGTGGTGGTAGCGGTGGTAGCAGTGGTGGTTGTAGTGGTGGTAGCAGTGGTTGTGGTAGCGGTGGTAGCATTGGTGGCAGTGGTGGTGGTGATGGTGGTGGTGGTTGTTGTTGTTGTTGTTGTTGTTGTTGTTGGTGGTGGTGGTGGTGGTGGTGGTGGTGGTGGTGGTGGTGGTGGTAGCGGTGGTAGCAGTGGTGGTGGTAGCAGTGATTGCAGTGTCAGTGGTGGTGGTGGTATGATGCTGGCATCAATTAAATATACTGAATTAAATCTGAACATATTAGAAAGCCTTTGATGTGAAATATAATTATATATGATTATAAATTAAGTATAAAAATATACATTCCATCCATGTGTTGGGGAAAATGAGGTAAGTCTTCTGTCAGGCTGTTTCACACTAAGTCGATTGATCATCAGAGATGTACATCTTGCCTTACCTCCTCAACCATTAACAGCTTAGGCATTTGCACATTAAGCTGTCAGTTACTTGTCACTCTACTGGATAACTACGTATATAAAAGTATGTCTCAAATATAAATAAAAACAGAACACAAAGGATATCGCGGTACACATGTTTCAAGCTTTATAAACAATCCGTTATTACATCAGTGTATTATTGATATAAAGGATGCTTTACAGCTCTCTTCAGCCGCAAACATTGTTAGTCCAAAGATTACATCACAATATCCAAAATACGAAAAGTACATGTAGTATTACCCATTATAATAGGTTTATCATATCTCCTTGAAAAAGTGTATTTGTAAAATTTCTTAACTGTATAAGTATATAAAGATTCATTGGATTTCGAAAATATGCCCATACAGTATCACCAATCAGCATGTATATAAAAATATGTGTATGTGTGTGTTTCTTGGCTTATTAAGTTGTTCTTGCTTTGCCCTACATTAGTCCTGATAAAGCAACCCCAGAACCACAAAATTCCCTTTGGCAATTATTCCACTCTTGTGTATATCTCAACTTTCCTTGCCAATTTATTCATATGTTCATTTTGCTTCTGTGATTTAAAGGTCGTTTTCTAGCAGAACGAACATAAAACTTTCCCATGTTGAATCGTTTGTTATACTTAGAGATTGTTAAAGTGAATATCAATATTTTTGGTATCGAATGAACCTACAAAAATATGGATATTCACTTCAATGCTTCCTAATATGACAAACAATCCAACAAGGGAACTTTTATGTTCAAATCTACTTGAAAATGACATTTAAATCTCAAAACTAACAAGCCAATGAGTGGTGTCTCATACTCACACTCAACCTGCAATATCTAACACTATGCCAGTCTATAAAATGGATAATGGATAATGTAATCCTAAACAGAATAAGCATAAAAGGCGGCGAGCTGGCAAAAACGTTTGCACGCTGGGCGAAATGCGTAGCCGTATTTCGTCTGCCGTTACGTTCTGAGTTCAAACTCCGCCAAGGTCTACTTTGCCTTTCATCCTTTCGGGGTCGATTAAATAAGTACCAGTTACGCACTGGGGTCGATGTAATCGACTTAATACCTATGTCTGTCCTTGTTTGTCTCCTCTGTGTTTAATCCCTTGTGGGTAATAAAGAAATAGGTATTTCGTCTGCCGTTATGTTCTGAGTTCAAATTCCACCGAGGTCGACTTTGCCTTTCATCCTTTCGGGGTTGATAAATTAAGTACCAGTTACGCACTGGGGTCGATGTAATCAACTTAATCCCTTTGTCTGTCCTTGTTTGACCCTTCTATTGTTGAATAAAATTTATTGAAAAAAGCTGAAATAATTATGTGTGTGTGTTTGTATGTGTGTGCGTGTGTGTGTGTATGTGTGTGTGTTTGTCCCCACACCATTGCTTGACAACTGATGTTGGTATGTTTATGTCCCCCGTAACTTAGCAGTTCGGCAAAAGAGTCCGATAGAATAACAACTAGGCTTACAAAGAATAAGTCCTGGGGTTGATTTGTTCGACTAAAAGGCAGTGCTCCAGCGTGGCCGTAGTCAAATGACTGAAACAAGTAAAATGAATATATTATGCAGCTTATAAATAAGAAATTGATTCCCAGCAACTAGGATGCATTTAACAAATCTTCATCCTTCTCTCTCAGTTTCTCTCTCTCTCTCTCTCTCTCTCTCTCTATCTCTTTCTCTCTCTCTCTATCAATGACCATCAGAGGTATATGAAAAGTGATAATTCAATAGTTTATTTGGGACAATGACTTTATAAGCCGAGAAGCAGACTTGTAATTCAAACCTTTGATTATCTTGTCTGGACTATACGTCTATTAAAGCAACAACGATAACAACGACGACGAAGATGATGATGAGGATGATGATGATGATAATGATGTTGGTGAAGCCATAGATAAGAATTTCAAATAAGAAAGTTTAAATACTTTATCAGTCAAATTTTAAAAAAAAAAAAATTTTTTTTTTTTTTTTGTTGCTTTCCTCATTAATAATCAATAACAGGATGCTGTAAGCTGAGTAGAAATGGTGCAACCTAATCTTATGGCACACCAAGAAAGCAATAAATAATTTTAATTTGGATTTTGGGAAACATTTAAAGCTCACTATATCAGATCAAATTACATATTAGAAATATTAAAACATAAATGCTGGCAAAATAAATGATTAAATTGACAGTCTGAAAGTCGATATTGAACGGTTTTGTTGAAATATTTTTCATGAAATTATATTACACAATAAAAAAATCTTCATCAAAACACACAAAATTCTGATATACATTTTTCTTTTTTAAATTCAATCGTGCATTTTATAACATTCCAATTTATTATTTACTTTCCATGTACACAACACTTACACATAGGTTTTTCACATTGAAATATACACACAAATGCTGTTTTATGCAAATATATGTCCACATATGTTCTGTGCCATGGTATATTAAAGTTGTAGACTATAAAACTAAGGCTGTAAACAATGAAGATTAAACTCTAGTGCTCAAAACCTCCAATATGCATTTTGTTCAGCATTCCGTCGAGACCCTCTATTAGTTAATGTTAACCTCTTTTAAAATAGGTGATTAATCCCACTCTATCTCAAGTTTGTATTTGAATAAGCAGTATTATCTAGAACAGGAGTGGGAAAATCATCTGATAATTGTCATAAGAATGGAAATTTTGTTTTTACAACAAAACACATATTGCTAGGTCTGTACCACCACCTTGAGTCCCAACTACACTCTAGCTGAAAGATATAGAATACCTCATAGTTAATATAAACGTCCTAAATTCAGTGGTGGTGCTAATGAAGATGTTATGTGTTAATTTAACGTCTTAAACTTATCTTAATTAATGTATCTTAATTATGCATAGATATATACAAGATTGACACAGATATAACAGTTAGAACTTGTGATCCGGCCGCAGAACTTTTGCTTTAGAAGTTTTTGCCCGCCACACTAAAAACGCTGTTTTATGCAATATATGTCCACATATGTTCTGTGCCATGGTATATTAAAGTTGTAGACTATAAAACTAAGGCTGTAAACAATGAAGATTAAACTCTAGTGCTCAAAACCTCCAATATGCATTTTGTTCAGCATTCCGTCGAGACCCTCTATTAGTTAATGTTAACCTCTTTTAAAATAGGTGATTAATCCCACTCTATCTCAAGTTTGTATTTGAATAAGCAGTATTATCTAGAACAGGAGTGGGAAAATCATCTGATAATTGTCATAAGAATGGAAATTTTGTTTTTACAACAAAACACATATTGCTAGGTCTGTACCACCACCTTGAGTCCCAACTACACTCTAGCTGAAAGATATAGAATACCTCATAGTTAATATAAACGTCCTAAATTCAGTGGTGGTGCTAATGAAGATGTTATGTGTTAATTTAACGTCTTAAACTTATCTTAATTAATGTATCTTAATTATGCATAGATATATACAGATTGACACAGATATAACAGTTAGAACTTGTGATCCGGCCGCAGAACTTTTGCTTTAGAAGTTTTTGCCCGCCACACTAAAAACGCTGTTTTATGCAAATATATGTCCACATATGTTCTGTGCCATGGTATATTAAAGTTGTAGACTATAAAACTAAGGCTGCAAACAATGAAGATTAAACTCTAGTGCTCAAAACCTCCAATATACATTTTGTTCAGCATTCCGTCGAGACCCTCTATTAGTTAATGTTAACCTCTTTTAAAATAGGTGATTAATCCCACTCTATCTCAAGTTTGTATTTGGATAAGCAGCATTATCTAGAACAGGGGTGGGGAAACCCCAGGCCACAGGCGCAATTGCACTCAAAAGCCCATTTTATTGCAGCCGCAATACAAAATATACTCCTTTACTTGTTTCAGTCATTTGACTGTGGCCATGCTGGAGCACCGCCTTTAGTCGAGCAAATCAACCCCAGGACTTATTCTTTGTAAGCCTAGTACTTATTATTCTATCGGTCGCTTTTCCCAAACCGCTAAGTTACGGTGACGTAAACACACCAGCATCGGTTGTCAAGTGATGTTGGGGGGGACATACACAGACACACTCACACACACACACACACACACATATATATATATATATATACATATATACGACGGGCTTTTTTCAGTTTGCGTCAGCCAAATCCACTCACAAGGCTATAGTAGAAGACACTTTTCCAAGGTGGCATAAAGTGGGACTGAACCTGGAACCATGTGGTTCATAATCAAGCTACTTACCACACAACCACTCCTACGCCTATATAGTAAATTTTTCAATTATAAAATTTATACAATATCCATATGCTTATTTTCGGCATAGGTTACGCTTTCACCACAACTTAAAACGGTTGGACTCGATCAGAAAATCGTCTGGTAATTGTCATTTGACTGGAAATTTTGTTTTCACTACAAAACACATATTGCTAGATTTTACCACCACCTTGAGACCCAACTATACTCTAGCTGAAGAATATAGAAAGTCGCATAAGTAATATAAATGTCCTTAATTCAGTGGTGGTATTAATGAAGATGTTATGCATTAATTTAATGTCTTAAACTTATCTTAATTACCGTAAATCCTCGAGTATAATCAGCATTTTTTCCCAAAATTTAAAGGTCAAAATCCCGAGTGTGTACTATACACGCGGTTAAAAATGAAAATTCTTTTCTAAGCAATGTCCGAGTCTCTATTTGCTGTCCCACAATGTGTATTCAGAAGCATTTTGTGATGTAGGGTGCGAAAATACCTTAAATCATCCATAACTTGCAGTAAGCAACATATATTAAACGTTTTTACTGTTCTTTCGTTATTTTCTGCAAACAAAATGCGCAAAAAAGCTACACGTTTGCATTATGTTATAAATACAATAATAATAATTGACGCTACCATATACATTTTTACAAACCAAGGACGTTATACAGACCTCCTTGACTCAAGTTAGAGAAGGGGTGCGCATTGTACACAAGGTTTAGGTTTGTCAGAGGTACAGCCCCCGAAAAATCCCGGACTATACTCGAGGATTTACGGTAATGCATCTCGAATGATGCGTAGATACATACAAGATTTACACAGATATAACAGTTAGAACTTGCCTAAAGTTGTGCCTCAGATGGTAATTTTCTCGGTGCAATCCTATCATGGTCATTCATGACCGAAGAGGATCTTTACCCTTTTTTTATATATTGATCTCAGTCCTAATCATTTTTCTTTGTTGTTAAATCCAGTCGTTATTTTAGCAATTTTATATTTTTTTGCATCATTAACCTATGGGACATAACCACAGACATTTACCACCAGCTTACATACAAATAAGTCATAGGACAACATCTGGGAGAAAGCGCTTACTGTTGGTGATTAGAGTAATCTTGAATCTGTGGGGTTCCCTGACTGGTCTTAACTGAGATCTTCATATATCAGTATTGTAAATAAAGACTCACGTACATTTATATTACAATTACTTTTCTTTCATTTGATTTTATGAAAGTCTATCTTACAACATGTAAACTAACTTCGTCATGTTCCCATTATCTGATACCAGAGAGGCAAATTAAAGAAATAATAATATAATGGATTCTAATTCAGGGACAAGACCAATAACATGGAGGGGATAATACAATAACATTAACACCAGCACTTCATTCAAAGCTGTGTTTTCTTTTTTCTTATTTTCTGATAGACTTTAGGATGGAAAAAAATACTTTTTGCTTCTGAACATTCCTTATGTTTATTTTGTAAAATTTCATTTACATGCAGTTTTTTTTTATACCTTTAAGATTTAAAAAGGTAAAAGTTGAAAACTGTGAAAATAACACATATTTAAAAATAGTACTGACATAAAAATAAGAATTAAACAAAGAGATGCAATTGTAAACATGAACACAGGTATTGACATTTCAGAAAATACAGAGATAAACAGAAACGTACACATTTGTAATGTAAACACAAATACCAGCATTAGCCAAACAGTTTTCACAACACAGACAATACCAAAAATAGTTTTTGTCAGAATTGCAAGTAAGAAAGAATTTCTCAATATGGGACTATTCTGCAAACAAAAAAATCGCGTAAAGTACGTCATGAAAGAAAGTTCTAGCGACTGGAAAATTGACAGTAGAATCATTAGGACAAATTGAATGCCTATTTGTTCTGCTTCTATAATCTGAGTCCAAATCCTGCTGAGGTCAACAGGTTTCCATAGGTTTAGGCATGGCTGTGTGGATAAGAAGCTCATTTTAGAAAACATGTAATATCAGGTTCAGTCTTACTGCATGGCACCTACTATAGCCTTGTCTGCATTTTGAAGGGGCTATTTTACTTTTATAGTGTGCTTTCCCTTCACTACCGAGTGCAGCTCTGTGTGCCTTGGGTATGTGTTGTGATTTGTTGTGGTGCTCTGATGGTTACTGTATTGAAATCATTTTGCGTAGAATAAGTGCAGTGCCTAGTAATACAATTTTCTGTATGTTATATGTGTTTGTAAGTCCTCGTGTTTTTGTTATGTATTTGTCTGAATATTTTTTTAGCATGCCTAATGCACCTACTATGATAGAAATTGTTTCTGTTTTTAGATTCCACATTTGAGTTACCTCTATTTCCAGGTCTTTGTATTTTGAAAGTTTCTCAATTTCATTTAGAGACACGTTGTCATCTACTGGTATTGGTACATCAATTAGAAAGCATTTTTTTCTTCATGATCTCTGACAACTATATCTGGTCTGTTGGCCTTAATTTCTCTATCTGTGTGTGTTGGCCTATCCTAGAGTATGGTTGCTTTCTCGTTTTCTGTGACATTTTCTGGTGTGTGCCTATACCATCTTTTTTCTATTGTTATTCCATAATGTTGGCATAGTTTCCAGTGTATGTAGGTCCCAACTCTGTCGTGTCTGTGAATATATTCCTTCTTAGCCAAGACTGGGCAGCCAGAGATAATATGATTTATTGTTTCTTGTCCATCTCCACATATTCTGCAGTTACTTGTTATATTTTTTCATTATACGTTTTTGGTAATTTCTGGTGGGGAGGCTTTGGTCTTGCGCTGCAATTAAAAATCCTTCTGTCTCTGCTTTGAGCTTCTCAACCATTGCTGGGATTTTTCTTGTCTATTTCTTTTGCATTTAGTTTAGTCTAGTATTATAACTGGGATGGCTAAAGTGTTAATACCTATTATCTTGTTTTTAGCATTGAGCTCTGTTTTTAGTATTGATCTAACTTGTCTATAATATTCTTTCTTTATTTTCTCTTTCATTTGTGTGTGTTGTGTCTTATCTAGTTCATTATTATTGTTATCATTATTATTATTATTATTATTATTATTATTATTATTATTATTATTATTATTTTATTATTATTATTATTATTATTATTATTATTATTATTATTATTGAGTGATAGAGCAGTGCATGCCATCAAAGTGACGCTGGGGTAAAATATACGAAGCCCAGTATACCCATCATGACTATCTGTCTGATAAGGGTACACTAGGCACATGCATCACAACCATGTGTGCGTGACATGGTGATCTCATATCAAGATAAACAGCACATGACCTTGCAGGTGGGGTGAAGTTAGAATTTTCTTCTGGTCGAGTAGCCCATCCCGCTTAAAAGGTCACTGAATAATTGTGGTTTAAGGATGTTGAACCAAACACCCATGTTTCCAAAGGCGAATTACCCAAACCTCTAAGAATTCCTTTCAACACACAGCTATGATGCTCCCCCACTATTTCTGCTCGTGATCAGAGATGCACATATCGTCAGCCACTAAGGGACATGGTCAACTGGTTATGGTCAAACAACTGACAAGCAAATCTGTGGTATTGAGTAGAATATTTGCTGGAGCCCATCTTTTATACCAAGACAAAATAATGTACATGATAATACTTTCAATCAGTTAAGGTCAGAATAATAATATTATTATTATTATTATTATTATTATTATTATTATTATTATTATTTAGAATAGCTGACAGAGCAGAGTCAGACATACTACCGTGTGGTATTTAGTTATGTCCCTGTGCTTTATTAATGAAAAGTTTTTGTTATTGTTGCAGTTAACTAATAAAAAATTAGCAAGATTTTAATAATGAGAATTATATGTAAGATCATAACTGCAGCAAGATAGAGTTATAAGTGAGACGAGGTTGGTGTGCCTGTGTGTGTGTGTCAGTATGTGTAGACGGAAATATCATTGTGGTTTTTAATTAGTTTTCCAATGTAATTTCTCCGATTATATCATCTGTTCATAATCTTCTCTTTCTGTGAACACAATAAACACAGAACCACTGTCAAACCATAAACCACCAACCGTACTTCGTAACTAATGAAATGGCACCCGAGATTCTCCTGATAGCAGACACTTCAAATAAAAATATATAACAACAAATAAATGATAACAAAAAAATAAAAACATCAACAAATGTATAAATGTAAAGATTTTTCACTAAATAGCAACGCTCAATAAATATCGAACGAACCGACTTAGCTATATTATATTTCTTTCAATGCTCTGATTGGCTATTTCGTCTAATAGGAAACTAATCAATAATTCTAAGCATCTGATTGAACTTGTTCTTGTTCTAACAGTTGGGGGAAAACAATGTCAGCATTCAGCAGAGACATCCAGTTGCAGACTTCCAGTGTAATTAACTCATCAACCGTTGATACATGTTCGTGCAATTATCCACTTTGATGTAACTTGCGACTGATAACAAACGATTCTTACTGAATGATAGTCGCTCATTTATTTTGCATTGATTAACGTATATAATTGGGGATCACTATATAGGGGAAAGCTGGTGAGCATTTAAGTCTAATTTGCATTTGTTGCAGATTATTGATGGATGTAGATACACAAGTGCACATGTATACTTACTTGTACCAACGTACCTCTAACTAGGTGCACATATATAAGAACTCATATATAACCATGTATGTGTCTTTACACATTTTTATGCGTGTATGTAGGCAAATGTATATATATATAAAATTAAATAAGTAAATAGGGTAATAAAAAATAAATTATTATTACCAGTGACCCAGCACAAAAGTCGAATTAGTCATTAGATTATATATTATTTATATAGAAATACAATAAAGGGCTTCCAAATAAAGAAGCGCTGTGCTAGACACACAAAAAGGGATAAATTCATGGGAAGGAAGGAAAATTAAAAACGTTTTATTCCTTTCATGAATTTATCCCTTTTTGTGTGTCTAGCACAGCGCTTCTTTACTTGGAAGCCCTTTATTGTAAAATTAAATAAGGGTAGAACTTGATATTAATCAATTAAAACCAGTGGCTTAGCATATTTTTAAAAAATCCAAAGATTAAAAATTGCGTTACATACAAAATTTAGAGGAGTGACCACTAAAAGTGGACAGCCTATTTGCTAAACATAGATGTCAAATCGCCTTATTTAATTCTAAATAAAAATATGTTCTCTAGCTGGTAAATTGACTGCTGTAGTTTATTAACTGCAGAGTAGTTTCCGATCTCAGTGCACCAAAGTGAAGGCATTTGAAAGATACACATAAATATAATTTGTAGAACATTATACATGGTAGATTTCGCTTGAACGTTCTGTATCTAGTTCTAGAAATTATGTTTTGTAAACGACAGACTATGCTGATGATCTTGCAGATGTTTGCGTGTCCATTACGTAAATATTAACAAGTGAAACCAATGGTACGTAGGTAATCGTTTTTTATTTCGTATATTTTCATTTGTCTTGCTTATTTTTACATTTTGTTTTTTGCTGAGATTTTTCTTGAGAATACATTCTTCGTGCTAATAGCGATTTGACGTCTATGTTTAGCATATAGGCTGTCCACTTTTAGTGGTCAGCCCTCTAAATTTTGTATACATATATATATATATATATATATATATATATATATATAATATGTATATTACAAAATATGTTTGTTCCTTCTCAAGCCACGCCTGGCTCATAAGGGCCGGTTTCCTGGTTTCCTTGGTGCATAGGTTCCCCACATGGGTGGGACACCGGTCTGTCACAGGTGAGCTGCAAGATGCAGGAGTAAAGTGTGAGAGAAAGTTGTGGCGAAAGAGTCAGCAGAATTTCGCCATTACCTTCTTCCGGAGCCATGTGGAGCTTAGGTGTTTTGCTCATAAACACACACATCGGCTGATCTGAGATTCGAACCTGCGATCCCTCGACCGCGGGTCCACTACTCTAACCATTAGGCCATGTGCCTCCATTATAATAAGATATATATATATATACAATATTAGATATGTACATATATATACACAAGGGTACTACATGAGTACCTATTTCACTAAAAAATAGAAGTCAAAAATTACTTCTGTACCACCGAATAGTCACAAATCTGTTACAGACATGATAGCAAAAAATATCAGTGAACAATAATAATGTCTTACTTCTATTGGGTTAGAACAAGTAAATTCTGGTCAACTTGGTACCGGTTTTGAAATTTAGCACCAAATAGGTGCTCGATTTCTCATCAACCAAAGACTACCAGGTAAATTACTGCTAACATTCTTCCCCATCATTCCGGCAAAAGTTTGTTTGAAGTGACCAAGCACTCTAGGAACAAACGAAATGTGTAAAATTATTTATAAATAAATATAGGGATGGTATTATTAAAATACCATCACGAGTGGCAAGCAAGTTATCAGCCATAGAGGCACACTTTGGCTGATGAGAAATCGGGCACCTATTTTGGTGCTAAATTTTGAAACCGGTACCAATGTGACCAGCATTTACTCGTTCTGATACAGTGGAGGTAAGACATTATTATTGTTCACTGATATTTTTTCCTATCATGTCTGTAATAGATTTGTGACTATTCGGTGGTATAGAAGTATCTTTGACTTCTATTTTTAGTGATATAGGTACAACTATAGTACCCTTGAGTATATATGTACGAGGGGCGTTCAATAAGTAATGACCCTGACCCACTTCCCATAGCAGTAGAGCAACGAAACTTGGCACAGTTATTAGTCTTTTTCTACATAGGAACCACCCAGAGTTATGCATTTCTCCCATCGTTTGATGTGGCTCTGGAGACCGTTTTTGTAGAAGAACCCAGCTTGGTCCTCCAACCACGACGTGACTTCAGAAATCAAGGCTGCATCATCTGGGAAACGCTTTCCTTTCAAAAACAACTTCATGATTGGGAAGAGGTGAAAATCAGAGGGTGCAAGGTCAGGAAAGTAGGGGGAGGGGGAGGAGTTCATAGCCATATGCCTGTGCTTCTGATCTGGCGACAAGCGAGTTGTGGACCGGAGCGTTGTCCTGCAGGAGGAGGATGCCTTTGCTGATCTTGCCCCGCCTCTTGATTTTGATAACTTCTCTAAATTTCCTCAAAAGTGAAGCATAATAGGCTCCTGCAATTGTGGTACCCTTTGCCAGGAAATCTGTCATCACTACTCCGTCCTGGTCCCAGAAGACTGTGAGCATGACCTTGCCAGCGGAGAGCTGCACCCATGCCTTCTTTGGAGGAGGGGAGTCACGGTGCTTCCACTGCATTGACTGGGCTTTGGTCTCTGGATCATCGTGATGGACTCAGGTTTCATCCTGTGTAATCAGTGTTTTGAAAAATTTTGACTCATCTTCTTGGCACATCTCCAAATTCACCCTCGAGCACTCGACGCGTTCTTGCTTCTGGAAAGGCGTGAGCAACCTGGGAATCCATCTGGCAGACACCTTTTGCATATGCAAATGGTCATGAATGATAGTTTCCACTGACCCGGTACTAATCTTGACCTCATGGGCTATTTGGCGAATAATTATGCGTCGATCTTCCAAAATGGCAGCCTCAACTTGACGGACAGATGCCTCATCAATGGCAGAAGGGGGCGACCAGATCTGGGAGCTGTTTCCACAGAGTTCCGACCATGTTTGAATTCACGATGCCAGCGTTTTACAAGGTCATATGATGGGGCATCATCACCATAAGTTACTTTCATTTCATCAAAAGTCTCCCGTGGTGTGCGTCCTTTCCAATACAAAAACCAGATCACTGCTCGACACTCAACAGGCTCCATTTCACACTTGACTCTGTTCAAACACCTGTAAATCAGAAACCACAATTAATTCAGAGCTGTAATTTTCCACTTACTCTATAGAGCTATAAATAATTGCACATGCAACATTTCAGCTAGATCAAACAAATGCAAGTGGGTCAGAGGCATTACTTATTGAACGTCCCTCGTACATATCTAATATTGTATGTAAATATTTTATTGATTTGCTTGTACGGCTGATAATTCACTTGCCATTCATGATGGTATTTTAATAATACCATCCCTCTATATATGTATATATAATATATATATATATTATATATATATATATATTATATATATATATATATATATATATATATATATATATATATATACTGTTGTGTCTGGGGAGAGTCATTTTCTTTTTGCGCCTTATAATTTAACACACTCAGTGATAAAATTTCCCCTTATTTCTTGTGTTTAATTTCCTAAAAATTTCGATGTGTCTTGCAACCTTTTCAATATTCTTGACTGTGCTGGCTGGCAGGAGAAACAGGTGCCACCATATTGAAATGGTTGCAAGATGCAACGAAAATTTTAGGAAAATAAAAATAAGAAATAAGGAGAAATTTTACCGGTGAGTGTGTTAAATTATAAGGCACAAAAAAGAAAATGACTCTCCCCAGACACAACAGAATATGCTTCAACACACGAACTCACATAAAGAATCTTCCAAACTAAATCCAAAAATGGAATATATATATAATATATATATATAATATATTATATATATATATATATATATATATATATATATATATATATATATATATATATACATATATATATATATACATATATATACATATATATACATATACATATATATTCGGAGTGCTGAAGATATTTGAAGTTGAGCCGGTAGATAAGTAAATGTAATGAGAAGCAAATTAGACAAGTTGATTTACACAGAACATTAAATACATTTGTATAGATATAAAATAGTCCGACTTACAGAATATAAATGATATCAGGAGCTATATGGGTAGCATTTTAGTGTAGGGTTCTCCACCTCAACTGACGGATGAAATCATTAGTCTTCTGTAGCAAGAGTTCCATGTATGTATCCCTGAGTGGGATCAGAATAATTTTTGTAGATATGGCCAAGAATTACTTATCCATGAGTGTTATGTACACGTATACATACATATATAGAGACATACATATACATATAAGATATGTATGTGTATAGACACATATAAGATATGTATGTATATACACACACATATCTTATATATACATATAAGATATGTATGTGTATACACACGTCAGCATCGGTTGTCAAATGATATTGGGGAGGCAAACACAGACATACAAACATATACACACACATGCACATATATATACATATATACAACGGCTTCTTTCAGTTTTCATCTACCAAATGCACTCACAAGGCTTTGGTCGGCCCGAGGCTATAGTAGAAGACGCTTGCCCTAGGTGCCACACAGCGGGACTGAACCCGGGACCATGTAGCTGGGAAGCAAGCTACTTACCACACAGCCACTCCTAACACTTATCGCTAGAGAAATGCATATTGCTCCTATCCATTGTTTTTATAGTGTTCGACCAATACACTGGAGCTTTAGTCTTCCCCAAGAAAAAAATGTCCTCAATATAGCTGAAGCCCAAACAAAACAGTTGCTTGTTAACTTAATAAGCACCCCTCTAATATATTCCATAATGAACACCTGAATGGTCAAATATGGTAAACATTTGCATGAAGACCAGCATTCAGTAATGGAAGAAAAAATTTCTGTAGAATTTCCAATAAGAAGAAAACATCTTGAGTTAACATTCATTACACTCAAACAAAGAAATATTTGCAACGTGCAAATTTCATTAACATTTTATGTGTGTATTTTCTCTAAGATGTAATCACATTTTTTAAAATTATTTTTCCTGGTTAAACTAAATAAAGTTGAAGGTCATTTGAAAAAAAACCAAGGTAACTTGGTGGTACAAAATTATTTTGAAATATATAAAATGTTGTCATTGTTAGATTTAATATAAAAAAAGTTGTAATTTTTTTTTTACTTCCAAATCAAATTTTTCTCATTTGTTTATATATGTTTTCAAAACGGTGACATCTTACATACATGCTACAACATGTTAGGCTTGCTGTTTGAATATATGAATGCATCGTGCTGCAGGCAGCTTCAGGAACAAAATATAGTAAATGATTTAATTGAATGCAGAGATTGTGGAGATATCTAGATTCAGTTGAAAATGTTTTTCTGTTGATGTCAGCATTCATATGGTTTCGCTCCTGCTGTATATAATGGGAAGATCCAAAGAAATATGCGTGCCTTTATACCATTGCATATGTGTGTGTGTGTGTATCTATATATGTATTATGTGTATATATATATGTATATATATACATATATGAGTGTGTGTGTGTGTTATTTATGTTATTTACATTTGATGGATATTTGTCCTCATCTTGTTTGTTGTGAACAAAACGTTTCAACTGATATACCCTCCAGCCTTCATCAGGTATCTTGGGGAAATTTCAAACCTGGGTTCTCATTCCTAAGGTATTTTTCGATGTTATTATTATTAGTAGTAGTAGTATTATTAGTATTATTAGTATTATTAGTATTATTATTATTATTATTATCCAGGTCACTGCCTGGAATCGAACACAGAATCTTGGGGTTAGTAGCCAGCACTCTTAACCAACCACTACGCCATATGCCCATCAAATGTAAATAATACTGTAAGCCTTATGTCAAAATTTTAAACAATTAATTATTGTAATTCCCAGTTCTTGCACAGAGAATCAATAGCTAAATACTTGGAAATTTCCAGAATAAAAGTCATAAAAGCTTGTTTATTTTCTCTCTCTTACTTTTCTCTTTTTATAAAAAAAAATCGCCTTACATGTATACAACATTGTGGTTGCTTCTAACATTATTGAACTATTCATAAGGCAAAGAGCTGGCAGAATCGTTAGCACGTTAGGCGAAATGAATAGCGGTATTTCGTCTGTCTTTACGTTCTGAGTTCAAATTCCGCCGACGTTAACTTTGTCATTCATCCTCTCGGGTTTGATAAATTAAGTACCTGTTATGTCACACGTTCGGATTCCTTCTACTCAACTCGACTTCTACTACTCTACTCTAGTCTGCTCTAGTCTACTCCTACTACTCTGATGACGTCTAGACTTCTCCCACTATATCTATGTATTGGGCTGGTCTACTTCATCGTCTGGGGGTGTTTACACAACACTACCAGTTGTGTACTGGGGTCGATTTAATTGACTGGCCCCCTTCTCCAAAATTTCAGGCCTTATTCCTAGAGTCGAAACGATTATTGGTCCCTCAGTAAAACAATGTAGTAAAACTCCTTGAGTCAAGTGAAATTGATTGAGAAGACCTGTAGAGTCAAGTGAAATTATAGCCGTGGTCATTCAGTGCCGCCTGACTGGCACCAGTGCTGGTGGCACGTAATAATCACCATTCGAGTGTGGGTAGATGCCAGTGCCCCCTGACTGGCTCCCATACTGGTAGCATGTAAAAAGCACCATCAAAACTTAGTCAGTGCTAGTACTGTCTGACTGGCTCTTGTGCTGGTGGCACATAATAAATACCATTCGAGCGTGGGTCTATGCCAAAGCCGTCTGACGGACTCCCCATGCCAGTGACATCTATAATGCACCATTCAAACGTGGTCAATGCCAGTGCTGACTGATTGGCTCCTGTGTTGATGGCATGTATAAGCATCACTCGAGCGTAGGTCAATGCCAGTGCCACCTTACTGACTACCCTTGCCAGTTGTAAGTAATAAGCACCATTCGAGCGTGGGTCGATGCCAGTGCCACCTGAGTGACTCCCCGTGCTAGTGACATGTAAAAAGTACCACTCAAATGGGATCAATGCTAGTGCCTCCTGATTGGCTTCCATGCTTATGGCACGTAGACAGCACTCACTACACACTCGAAGTGACTGGCATTAGGAAGGGCATCCAGCTGCAGAAAACTTGCCATATGATATTGGAGCCTGATGCAGTCTAATGGCTTATGAGTCTTCAGTCAAACCGTCCAACCCATGCCAGCATGGAAAATAGACGTTAAACGATGATGATAATGACAACGCCGACGACAACAGCCTTAGTGGTGATAGTGGGGGTGGGAGTGAAGAAGACAGCTTGCATTAATTAGTATTCCCCCACCCCGCTAGACCTGAGGACCTGTGAGCAGCTACCCATTGCATATACATTTGCGCATCCTGTTTTCTCATTCTTTTTTTAGTGCACCGATGCAGCAAATGTAACAAAATCTATAACAATAAAGAAACACATCCCAAGATAGAATAAATTAGCCTATTAATTTACAACTGTCCAAAAGATTAACATTTGCTCTTTCGAAAGTTTGATAGAGGTTATAAAAATATATTTGGATATTGAAAATTTTGTTTGCTATATAATCGGTCTGATTAACTTTAATTTGCATGATCAATCAAGTAAAGTGTTATAGAAGTGTATAAGAAATTTCCCTTAAAATATCTATTTTGAGAATGGAATACAATATATTTATAGCTACCCAAGTTTTTAACAAGCCATCCTTGTTCAGCTAATGTTACGATGCATTGAGTTAAAAGAAATCAAATTCGTAGATTAGTGAATAATTCAAAGCAAGCACCAGCCAACACACCTAATTGCTCTGTCATTAAAGATTTTACCTCAGACAAGCCGAGACAGATAGTTTCCACTACATGTGATATAGAATGCAAGTTCAATAAACTATACAATACGTTTCACTCACCCTAATAATAACTTCTTGCAGAAAATAGGATGTGTATTTCAATAATTTTTTTTGTCATATTTAGTTCATATGTTTTCCAATGTATAAATTTATATCTGAAATTTATTGCAAACAAATTAAATTGCTTGCTAAAATATTCTGGTTGTTGAGAAGAAGAAGAAGAAAAAAAAACAAAAACAAAAATAAACAAAACACAAACAAATAGATAAATATGTAAATAAAAATGAAACATGAATTTAGATTAAATTTCACAAAATTCATATTCTATTTATAAGTTTTGTTTTAACCATTGCATGGAATGATGAAGTGCGGTGGATGAGAATATTAAAAATTTAAAAGAAAGAGAACAGCATAACTAAATTAAACTGCTACAAGTTCTATCTGCTCGATTTGAAACAGTATAAAATTTTAAGCATGCACCGTCCATTAATTAGTACTTAAATATTAATCACCTTCTTGAGTCAGTACTTCACACACTTAACACACACACACACATATGCATACATTTGTACGTAGACATACCTGCATGCATGTACATATATATCTGTGGAAACAAACACATATGTAAACCCATTCACACTTTAACAATACAATATTCATATATCTATATATATATATATACTCTTGTGTATATAAAATATTTGTATACATTCATATATGTGCATTATGAACGAATGCATATACATACTTACAATATAAGTATACAAGAACCCACGAAATGCACATCCACACAAAGCAGATAATGACACAAACACAAAATATGCCTAAAATGCTAAAATACACTATGTTGCACACACATAAAATATACCTAACTGTAACAAGGATCTCACGCATTTTCTCATATATATATATATATATATATATATATATATAATATATATATATATATATATTATATATATATATATATATATATATATATATTATATATATATATATATATATATATATAATATATATAATATATAATATTAGAGAATAAATATAATTCCAACCTTACAGGTAATTTTCAGTATAATAATATAAGACCGAATTTTGTAATATATCTATTATATAAAATTCATTCTGTCTGTTTGTATGTGTCTTTTTTCAAGGATCCAATTGTGCTCAAATTTGATATGTAGATACCAATGGTATCAGGGCATGTATAAGTCTTGAAAAAAATCCCAAAACTCGATTCCAGGTGAGAACGCAATCAATAAAGCCGTGGGAACGTGCATTTGTAAAATTGTTTTTCTTGGAATTGAAAAAAAGTCTATCGTTATTTCGTCTTAGCTGTTTCAGCTTTTACTTGTAGCTGAGCAGTTGCAAAGAGACGATCTTCTTTGTGAATCTTCTCTGGATTGCTTCGAGGTCCATTGTTAATTTCACACACACGCACGCACACACACACACACACACACACACACTCACACACACACACTCACACACACACACACACACACACACACACACACACACACACACATATATATATATATATATATATCCATAGTTTTTGTGTGTGGCAAATGCTCAGGGGCAATAAACATTGAAAATGTGCAGAAAACAGCTTCCATCACATGGCAAGGAGAAAAATTTGAAGTTGTTGATAGCTTCTGTTAACTAGGTGACCAAGTCAGTAGCAGGGGTGGGTGCTCTGAAAGTGTAGCTGCTAGAATAAGAATAGCCTGGGCAAAGTTCAGAGAGCTCCTACCTCTGCTGGTGACAAAGGGCCTCTTGCTCAGAGTAAAAGGTAGACTGTATGATGCATGTATGCAAACAGCTATGCTACATGGAGCTAGTATGATCCACTGGATGTGTAATGTCAATGTGCATACACAACAGAGTGTAAGCACCCTGTGAGAAAAGTTCGACATAAGAAGCATCAGATGTTGTGTGGAAGAGAGACGACAGCACTGGTACGGTCATGTGTTGCATGTGAATGAGGACAGCTGCGTGAAAATGTGTCACACTCTAGCAGTAGAGGGAACCTGTGGAAGAGGTAGACCCAGGAAAGCCTGGGGTGAGGTGGTGAAGCACAACCTTCAAACGTTGGGCCTCACAGAGATGATGACAAGTGACCAAGACCTTTGGAGATATACTGTGCTTGAGAAGACCTGGCAAGCTAAGTGAGACCGTAACAGTGGCATATGCCAGTGCAGCATAACCAGCCCATTTAAGAGTACCCTTCAATCTTTAGGCAATAAACTGCACTTGCAAAGACCTGTTGAGGCAAGTGAATTCGTTGTTGAGGCCAATGACAGTATTCCTGATTGGCACCAGTGATGGTGGCATGCAAAAAGCACCATTCGGGCATGGTCAATGCCAGTGCCGGCTGACTGGTCCCATGCTAGTGGCATGTGAAAAGCACCATTTGAGTGTGGTCATTGCCAGTGCCACCTTTCTGGCTGCCATGCCGGTGGCACATAAAAGGCACCATTTGAGCGTGGTCGTTGCCAGTGCCACCTGACTGGCCCTCATACCAGTGGCATATAAAAAGTGGCCACTACACCCTCAGAGTGGTTGGCATTAGGAAGGGCATCCAGCTGTAGAAACTTTGCCAGATCAGATTGGAGTCTGGTGCAGCCTTCTGGTTTACCAGTCCTCAGTCAAATCATCCAACTCATGCCAGCATAGAAAGCAAACGTTAAACTATGATGACGACGATGATGATGATATATATATATATATATCCATAAATCATTTTTATAGATGTTTGTACATCTTCCTCCCAATATGGTTTATTCAAACATTAGCAGAATGAAATTTTCTTTGAAGTACTTGATACAATCATTGTTATGTTGAAAAGTTTAAATATTTCGGAGATGTACTTGCATAGCGAGTGACTTTAAATATATCCATTGAGTAGAAATATTAGAAATATAAATTGTCGAATGACATAACCAAATGTATACACACAGCTTTAAATTTTTAAATGTACTCCATCTATTTTTCCTTCAACACTTGGATGTAATGGTTTATTTACTGGTGAAATTCGTTTATGTCTGCGTGTTCTTTCTATTGTCAAAGAGTGAGTTTTGTATTCAATCAGGCAAGTAAAGTATGAAGTGCTTTCTGTTATCTGGTGCCAACACTGGAAAATGGATATAAATTTTGATGTTGGTGACGGCCGTAGTTTTTGCTTTTTGATAGTGACGATGATAACGATCATGATAGTAGTGGTGCTGATCACGATTATTGCGATTGTGATGATGTTGAGAATAGTGGTCATTCATAGCTGATGATGGTGATGGCGCTGATGATGATGGTGTTGATAATACTTCATTTTGAGAGTGATGGTGGTGATGGTGGTGTTGGTGGTGGTGATGATCAGGATAATGGCGATGCTGATGGTGGTGGTGATAATATTTTTGATGATGGAGATGAGGGTGATCCTTGTGGTGGCGGTGGTGGTGGTGGTGGTGTTTGTGGTGGTGGTGGTGGTGGTGGTGTTTGTGGTGGTGGTTGTGGTTGTGGTGGTGGCGGTGGTGTTGATGGTGGTGTTGATGATGATCATCATTGTGTTCATGTTGGTGATGACACTAGTGATGCTGGTGATGTTGTTATAGATGGTATTGATGACGGTGGCAATAACCATCATAAGAGAGTCGATTTGATATCTGTTCGTTGAACTGTAATATTTCAAGAGCTGGTAGTATATTTATTTTTATCCTAAGTAAGTCAGGTGATTGAGTAGATAAAAACCATGGGGTCTTTCCCAATCTCTCCAAGACTCATAAAACCGATACTGCTGGGGGGTCAATTCCGGATGTCTGAATTTCAAATCCTTCAAGGATAATATGAGTAAATAGACAACATTTGATTCCTTCATTCATCTCAAATAGTTACAATTGAGGGCTTAACGTATCCAAGGATCAGAAGGTTGTGCTAAATTCAATGGCATATCAAGAGAATATCACACATGGAGGTCAATCTAATCAATATTTGAAACAATCTTATTAATATCTAATTAAGTTATTAATCAATCTGTCAGAAGGTTACTTTGATTGATTGATTTTTCATACTGATGGACTTTACTGTATAAGTTTACAAATTTAGAATTATGGAAGTGTTGCTCTGTGTATTGTGCTACCAAGAATGAGAGGATCACTATATGGTCATTTGATCTACTAAAAGTAACAGCTAAATTCCCTCATATCACACTATTGTGGACTGAGAATTTAGACCATGTGGTCTGAGATATTGAAAGAGATTGAAGGATCATGGTCAGAACATCTTTGACCACAGGTTAGCTCAATTACAGTTAATATGGAACTATAAGGCAGCGAGCTAGCAGAAACGTTAGCACACCGGGTGAAATGCTTTACGTTCTGAGTTCAAATTCTGCTGAGGCTGACTTTGGTTTTCATCCTTTTGGAGTCGATAAGTAAAGTACCAGTTGTGTATTGGGAGTACAAAAGAATATGGAACTAAATACTAAAAAAAAAGAACAAAACCAACAACAAAATGTTTAGGATGTATTTATTTGTTTATCATATTTGTTCTTTCAGATGTTACCTTTCCTTATCATCACCATTTAAAACCAATTTTTCTTGCTGGAATAGGTTGGACAGTTTGACAGGAGCCGACAAACTAGAGGAATGCACCAAATACCAAAGTCTGCATTGGCATTGTTTCTATGACTGGATATCTTTCTATTGTTAATAACTCCAGGGTGAAAATGCACCAGCACTAGAAACATCCCTTTCATTTAATGTGGGTTACATATAAGATGAAGTGATGCTGATGTTCATAAACTCATACAAAGTATGATTTAAATGATGATGTAAACTTTTTCCATTGTATTTAGTTCTTACCTGAATATGTCTTATTTTATCATCATCATCATCATCATCATTTAACGTCCACTTTCCATGCTAGCATGGGTTGAATGATTTGACTGAGGATTGGTGAACCAGATGGCTGCACTAGGCTCCAATCTTGATCTGGCAGAGTTTCTATAGCTGGATGCCCTTCCTAATGCTAACCACTCTGAGAGTGTAGTAGGTACTTTTACATGCCACCTGCACAGAAGCCAGTCCAGAAGCACTGGCAATGACCTTGCTCAAATGTTTTTTCATGTGCCAGTAAGGCGATGCTGGTAACAATCATGCTCGAATGGTGCTTTTTACGTGCCAATGGCATGGAAGCCAGTTTGCCGCTCTGGCAATGATTACACTCAGATGGTGTTCTTAGCGCTCCACTAGCATGGATGCCAGTAATTGAACTTGATTTCAATTTCGATTTCACTTGCCTCAACAGGTCTTTGCAAGCAGAGTTTAGTGTCCAACGAAGGAACGGTACGCATGTAAAACAGAGTCAGAGAATTAGTAGGATATCAAACCACCATCTTTTATCATATTCAAATGATAAAAAATCCAATGCAGGAGCTGCTACGTGATCACTTAATCTACTAAAAATAGCTACTAAATCTTCTTTAAATTACAACTGAACATTTTTAATAAGAAGGGCTCCTTTCTTTCTCTCTCTCCCTAGTACTCATGCCATGATAATGAGCTACTATCAATATTCATTTAAAGAGGTTACATGCAATAATACTTTTTGATGACATTGTGGCTGCTGCTAGCCTCCTCTGGCACCTGTGCTGGTGGCACATAAAAAAGCACCCATTACACTCATGGAGGGGTTGGCATTAGGAAGGGCATCCAGCTGTAGAAACACTGCCAGATCAGACTAGAGCCTGGTGCAGCCTCCTAGCTTCCCAGATCCCAGTTGACCGTCCAACCCATGCTAGCACGGAAAACGGACGTTAAACGATTATGATGATGAGGATGATACCTTGAAACATAAATTGATGTCAGAGCCAAAAAAGAAATCGGTAAACAGCAAATGTCATAAGCCAATTAATTAGAAGCTAATGACTTAAAGACATATATATGTATATTATCTCAGAGGCTAGTGAGTTTAAATCAAGCCTTGGAAAGAGTTAGAGATGATATACTTACCATTTTCATCATCATTAAATGTCATCTGCTCTCAGTAAGTTGAATATCAAGGCTTGCCATTTGAGTCTATTCTCTGTTATTCTTTTACATTTACCAAATGATTTTTTAATCCAGTTCTTGATGTTATCAAACCAGTTTGTTCTAGGTCTTTATCTTCTGCATTTGCCATTTATCTTTTCTTTTAATAACAATCTTCAAATACCCTTTGCCCTTATTGCGTGACTGAAGTATGTTTGCATCCATTTTCTTTTTAGATTTGCGATCAATGATCTTTTGTATTTGTTACTTGTAGAAATTCTTCATATTTCTTAATATTCTTTTATATGTCCACATTTGAAAAGCTTTGTTTTAGTCACTGGCCATGTTTATGCACCATATAATAGTGTGGACCGTGAGTAATATTTACATAACCTTCTTGTTTCTATATCTTTATTCTGTATTCTTTGATGTAAAAGCTTTTGACATGCTTTCAACTGTCATCCATGCAATTTCTCTTCCTTATCTAATTTCACCTTCACATTTACCATTTTCAGATTGCACAAAGCCAAGATAGACCATGTTTGAATTTGGTTCTGTTGGTATATCCTGCATATCTGCATATCATGTTCTCTTCTTCAAGAATCCAGCTGGGGTGATGGCTCATGTTGATCAAATATATACCTCATGGTCATGGCAGAAGAGAAAATACCTCACAAAGGTGGCGAGCTGGCAGAAACATTAGCGCGCTGTGCAAAATGCTTAGCGGTATTTCGTCTGCTGTTATGTTCTGAGTTCAAATTCTGCTGAGGTCGACTTTGCCTTTCATCCTTTCGGGGTCGATAATTTAAGTACCGGTCATGCACTGGGGTCGATGTAATCAGCTTAATTCCTTTGTCTGTCCTTGTTTGTCCCCTCTGTTTAGTCTCTTATGGGCAATAAAGAAATAAGAAGAGAAGATACCTCACAAAGGGGAGAACTGACTGGAACTCTACCCAGAGTGTTGCCTGTAGAGGTACATGTCTTAGGTGGTTAAGGTATTGGACTCATGAACATAAGATTGTGGTTTCAATTCCTAGACACGGCAACATGTTTTGTTCTTGAGCAAAACATTTCCTTTCACATTGTCCAGTCCACTCAGCTGGCAAAAGTGAGTAATCATATGACAGACAGGCGTCCCATACAGGCGCAGAATATCCATGCCATGAAACCAGAAAACCTGGCATTGTAAGTCGACATGCTTTGAGAAGGTAACTTTACCTTTACTTAGAGTATTACCAGGAAAAACCTGAGCAGATACTAACAAAGAGTGGATGCAGAGCTCATGAACCATACCTAACCTGGTATTTCATTTATGTCTATATTGATGCCAAGTGATGTCTAGTTTTAGCTGACTGCTATAGTTTTGTCTCTTTGGCATTTATTTTCATTCCATATGATTCTCTCTTTTGATTGACTGCATTAGTCAATTGC
>NC_042999.1:20129764-20147264 GCF_006345805.1 Octopus sinensis
GAAATGTGTTGGTTGGAGAATATTACATATTAAGATCATCCTAATGAATATTTGAAACAAGTTTATTAATATGTAATTAAGATATTAATCATGTGACAGAAGAATGCTTAGATTAAGTAGTTTTCCTATCAGTGGTCATTTACGATATAAGATTAGAAGCTTGTTTGTTCATTTGGTCTCTTTGTTGGTAACATGAAATTTAATATATAATTAAGTACTCGTTAATGTGATGGCACCTGATGATGTGATGGTGGAATGTTATTCACTGATTGTCATCTCTTTTTCTTAATCTTAATAATTGTCACATCTGGATGTTGTAAAATAAACATATAGGCACAGAAGTGTCTGTGTGGTAAGTAGTTTGCTTACCAGCCACATGGTTCCGAATTCAGTCCCACTGCTTGGCACCTTGGGCAAATGTCTTCTGCTATATCCTCAGGCCAACCAAAGCCTTATGAGTGGATTTGGTAGACGGAAACTGAAAGAAGCCCATCGTATATATGTATATGTATATATATGTGTGTGTTTATGTTTGTCCCTCCCAACATCGCTTGATAACCGATGCTGGTGTGTTTACATCCCAGTAACTTAGCAGTTCAGCAAAAGAGATCAATAGAATAAGTGCTAGGCTTACAAAGAATAAGTCCTGGGGTCGATTTGCTCGACTAAAGGCGGTGCTCCAGCATGGCCACAGTCAAATGACTGAAACAAATAAAAGAGTAAAAGAGAGTATATCTTCAGTTATCTAAGCTTGGTACTCAGTGCTGATGTACAGTTGTAGCACTTTCATTGCTTTTAGTTCAATACAGAAATCCTTTGTTGAGTCTGGGGAAGTTCATTATAATTTAACACACTCACTGGTAAAGTTTCCACTCATTTATTTATTTCTCTAAAATTTTCTTTCCTACTTGCAACCTTTGCAATTGTCATTGACTCTCAAATTTACCAGTGAGTGTGTTAAATAATAAAGCACTAAAAGAGAATGAATCTCCCCGGACACAGCAAAATATGCTTCAACACACGAACTCACATAAAGTATCTTGCAAACCAAATCCAAAAAACAGAAATGTCGTTTTACTGAAAATAGTTGTCTTTTATACAAATTATGTTTAGTGCTTCAGTAAGAAAATCAATACTGATTGAAAAAATTGTGTACAGGTAATGACTTTTAGAATGTTAAAACTTCATACTTTCAGGTTAAAATACCATAATAGATAATGATTTGGTATTGATATGTACCATGTTTTCATTAGTAATTTTAGGTCACATCCTGAGTGTTCCACCCTGTGGAACACTCAGGATGTGATCGCTAGAGGGAGAGAGGGATGCACCAGTATTAAGTTGATTCTCTATTTCTGGCACACAACATAAATGAAGGCATTACATCACTATCTGACATGTTAACGACTCTGCCATTTGACCAGCTTCATTGAAATACCAACTACATGAAATTTATACGACATATAAATTATATAATAGTAATAGGTGCAGGAGTGGCTGTGTAGTAAGTAGCTTGCTTAACAACCACATGTTTCTGGATTCAGTCCCACTGCATGGCACCTTGGGCAAGGATCTTCTACTATAGCCTCTGGCCAACCAAAGCCTTGTGAGTGGTTTTGGTAGATGGAAACTGAAAGAAATTCATCGTATGTATGTATATATATATATATATGTATGTATGTGTGTGTATATGTTTGTTTATCTTTGTTTGTCCCCCCAACAACGTTGACAACCGATGCTGGTGTGTTTACGTCCCTGTAAGTTAGCGGTTTGGCAAAAGAGACCGATAAAATAAGTACTAGGCTTACAAAGAATAAGTCCTGGGTTCGATTTGCTCGACTAAAGGTGGTGCTCCAGCATGGTCGCAGTCAAATGACTGAAACAAGTAAAAGAGAGTAAAGCTTAAACTCTTTAAATTAGTAATAAGCTCTATATTCTGCTGTATTAATCAAATGAGAAATAAATCATCAACCACTTTTAAGGATATCTTTCTATGGCGGCCCATGCAGAGTTAGTCTAGGAGACCAGCAGGTTTAGTCTAGGAGACCAGCAGGTTTAGTCTAGGAGACTAGCAGATGCTCATGATACTGGCCATCCCTCTCTACTCAGTTATTTTTGTCCCATAGAAGAAAAGTGACTAGAACAGCTTGATATTCTTGCTGTATAAATTGTTTCAACAATGTAGAAAACAACATTGGATGCCTTAGGGTCTTTAACTCCAGATTTTTCCTCAGGGTTTAGCCCCAAGATATTTCCTTTCATTAAGTATTGCTACAAAGCAACAAAGGTTTGAAGTCACAATTTGTTTGGTTCATTCAAAAATATGCATCACATTACTTTACGAGGCTACCTTGATAATGTTTTGCTCTGGTTTGATTCATAATTAGAATTTTTGTGACCTCATTCAAAAGAGGGCAATAACAATGACCTTTGCTGAGCTGCTTCAGTTTGTTAGGGGAAAAAAACTGCCTAAATATTTACAATGATACTTACCTAGGTGTTAGATCAAGTCTACTAACCGAAAATATATTCATGCCATTTAACGAGCTGTCGCAATTTATTTGTACGTAAGTGTACACACCAAGTTTGGGATGGCCTGCGGCTTTGGGAGAAGACACTTGCCAGTATCATTATTTTTTCATGAACGAAAGCATAATTACTAGATTTTCTCCTGTGGTCTTTCTATATTCTGATATTTTTTTTTATTACTAACAAAGACATCGTTATAAGCAGAAAGAAACAAAATGTTCAACATCATTTGAATTTTGTTAGTTTGTGTAATTCTTAAAGGAATATTGAACAGTCACAGCTGTTACTTTTCTCACAGAGTTTAAAACGCTTAAACCTTTAGCTTTAGATTCAAAATAAGTTACGAAATAACTGTTAATCGGCAAAAATACAGTGGTAACTCATAAACAGTTACCAGCTTATAAGTATAAGGTATTTTTTAAAAGTGTGAGGTATTAGACAAAGAGAGTGGCTGTGTGGTTAAGAAGCTTGCATTATAACCATGAGGTTTTTGGGTTCAATCCTACAGCATGGTACCTTGGGCAAGTGTCTTCTATAATAGTCCTGGACCAACCAATGCCTCTGTGAAAGAATATAGTAAATGGAAACTGTGCAGAAACTCATCATATGTGTGTGTGTGTGTGTAAATATATATGTATATATATGTATGTATGTATACATACATATATATATATATAATATATATATATATATATATATATTTAAAAAAGGAGATGTGGAACACGAGTTGTGATATATAAAAAAAGGAAATGAAGAAAATGCTGACAAAATAATATAAGTAAGGGAGAGTGTATTTAATTAGGTGAAAGTTCTTTTTACCGGTTGCACATTTGTTATGCTTATCAAAAGATATTTTTTTAAGAGAGATAGAGTTCCTTTCTGATAGATTTTTTTCTCAAATCTATCAGAAAGGAACTCTATCTCTCTTTAAAAATATCTTTTGATAAGCTTAACAAATGTGCAACGGTAAAAAGAACTTTCACCTAATTAAATACACTCTCCCTTACTTATATTATTTTGTCAGCATTTTCTTCATTACCTGAAAGAATGGAGTCGAACAAAGATGCTAACATTCTAAAGGAATAAAGGGTGCATTATGCAATCTTCTCATCAGGAAAGAAAGGGAGCCTCTCTCGACAACAAGACAAACAAAACGATAATGAGTGTTTTTTTTTGGTAGCAGCGAAAGTGTTAACAATCATAATATTAATAATAGTACTAGTCGTGTTAATAACAATGTTAGTGTTGATGGTAACAACAATAACGGTATTATTGTCGGTGGTATTACTGGTTGTATTACCATTAATAATACTAATAATAATAGAAATAGTGTAGTTGTTGGCGCTAATAATAATAGTAACAACAATCATAACAATAAAAACTTCGTTTTGATCTCGGAGGACAACCCCAACAGAATTAAATTTTTGTCTAGTAATTCTAAGATTAAGAATTCTATTTACCAGTGTAGAATTTCTTCCGGTACCGATGTCTTCTTCTATATAGGAGCGTCCACTTCCCAGTTATCCAAGAGAATGTCAAACCATTATTCAACATTCAGGGATAGTAAAAAACGACATAGTACAGGGCTAAGTAAATTAGTTGACGTCTTAAAGACAACAATATAAATTTCAAGTTAGATTGGTTCATATTGTCTGTATCCTTTCCTTTTGATAAGGGCAGGAGATTTTGTAACATTTGCAACTCTGAACTCTTCCATATTCTCTTCTCTAAGGTTCCCCTTGTAAACACACTCATAGAAATATCATACAAATGTAAACACTGGCAGAAACATACTTTTTACTCATATAAATGATAACAATAGTCACTGTGGTTTGAAGAATGAGCTTTACGTCCACCCCACTTCAATAGCGAAATTCTTTCCTAAGCCTTCGAACATTCTTTCAATCAACGTACCCTTCCCTCTCCACTTGTTCCCTACCTATTATTCCTTTAACCCTTCGCTTCATACTATCTATCTTTGACGTCAATTCTTCAAACGGTTTTTTTAAAAAACAGTCATTATCGTTTTGTTTACCATGTGAGCAGTCATCGAAATTTTTGTTTGTCTTGTTGTTGAGAGAGGCTCCCTTTCTTTCCTGATGAGAAGATTGCATAATGCACCCTTTATTCCTTTGGAATGAAAACATGTTGTCTTCGAAACATGTCAAGAGTAAAGGAATTTTGTTAACATCTTCGTTCGACTCCATTCTTTCATTTATTCATATACAACACACAAATTTCTGCACATGAACCCGGAGTTTCTACCCTTGGACAGGTCGCTTCAACCGTGTTTCTGATGTGAATTTGCTACCCAGGTTTCGGTTAAACGAATTTTCCCTGCTGACGATAAACATAGGATAATTCATTCACCTATTTATATATATATATAAAATTTTTAAATAGGGTAAAATCTTTATAAGAATTTATCAAGTGGTCAGCATGATAAACCTCATAGGTGCAGCAGTGGCTGTGTGGTAAGTAGCTTGCTTACCAGCAGCATGGTTCCAGGTTCAGTGCCACTGCATGGCACCTTGGGCAAGTGTCTTCTACTATATTTTTCTTTACTACCCACAAGAGGCTAAACATAGAAGGGACAAACAAGGTCAGACAAAAGGGACTAAGTCGATTACATCGACCCCAGTGCGTAACTGGTACTTAATTTATCGATCCCCAAAGGATGAAAGGTAAAGTCGACCTTGGCGGAATTTGAACTCAGAACGTAGCAGCAGACGAAATACCGCTAAGTATTTCGCCCGGTGCGCTAACGTTTCTGCCAGCTCGCCGCCTTCTACTAGTGTCTTCTACTATAACCTCGGGCCAACCAAACGTCCCCCCAACATCTCTTGACAACTGATGCTGGTGTGTTTATGCCCCCGTAACTTAGCGGTTCGGCAAAAGAGATCAATAGAGACCAAAATTATTAGGGTTACAAAGAATAAGTCCTGGGGTCAATTTGCTCAACTAAACACGGTGCTCCAGCATGGCCACAGTCAAATGACTGAAACAAGTAAAAGAGTAAAAAGAGTAATGTATGGTGTGAAGGAGGCAAGGCTTATGCTGCTATTTCCAGCAATTTGTGTGAACGCATAGAGGCTTTTTCATTAACTGAATAATTTTATATTTTATATCAGTAATTGATTATATTTGAGACGAACCAAAATATTATTTTTGCAGATTATTTCTGGTCGGGATATCCCTTTCGTAGCAAATGATATTAACCACATTATATAAGTAGGCTGTCATCTAAATGCTTGTAGAATAGAAGAGGTATGTATAACTTTTTGCCAATGCTGTATAACGGGTTTGAGGGAAAATCATAGAAAGTTATAATTTCATACGATAGATCATTTTAAGCTTCAAGTAATTTTGTAGAAATCTTTTTAAATTGCTGTGATTAGCATTGAATGTTGCCTCTTCCAGAAGTTCTTTATATGAAAAGCCAATGGCAACTGGACTTAATTTCAATTACAACTTTCAACACTTTTATATATTAAGATAAGCATAAACGCATTGTATTACTGCAGCAGACAAAATGGATTCCTGCAAATAAATATGTTTCGAGGCAAACTTTATATTACCTTAAGCGCATACCTTGGGAATATTGAAGCAGAGCAGAAATTCCACTATAACTATGTAATATTGCAAATTTCTGTCTGAAAGGATACGAGGAGAGTCTTGGAACAAAATAACACATCCATTTGCAAAGTACCTCATCAGATATCTAATATATCATGTCACTCTAGTGGAATATATATGGATACAAAAGGATGACTACAAGCTATTAGAATCTAATATTGTAAAGAACTTCTTGAAAGAGAAAGAAATATGAGAGAGAAATAGTGATTCAAATATGAAGCTGAATAAATATAATGTAGCATTATAGGATACAGAGTTGATGAGCAACAGAAATCACCATATACGTCTGAATATATGAGAATCCTACACCCAATAGGAATACAAGATAAAGCCTAATTTCCTAATGGAAAAAAAAGATATGATGAGGCAGCGTATATATCTATGAGTATATGTGCATGCTACAATATAAAATTTTATTATGGTATGTTATATCATGCATTATATCATATCATATAAAAGCGAAGGGCCCTATGGAAAGCTTGATCATTTCACTGGTCTACGTTAGTTCTCTGTAGGGCCCCTCACAATAAAAATATAAGTATTCTCTCTGTATAATTGTTAATTGAGTCCTCTTTTAGAACTATAATCATTACAGACGTATAATGAGCATATAATCTATCTGTCTGTCTATCTATCTATCTATCAATCTATCTATCAATCTATCTATCTATCTATCTATCTATCTATCTATCTATCTATCTATTTATCTATCTATCTATCAATCTATCTATCTATCTATCTATCTATCTGTCTATCTATCTATCTATCTATCTATCTATCTATCTATCTATCTATCTCTTTCTCTCTCTCTCTATATATATATATAGAGAGAGAGAGAGGCGGTTGGATGGAACCTACACTCGCCTCCTTATGAGAGCTCAAAATCTCTCATGGAAGCACCATCCAACCAAAATGCAAATATATGGGAAACTACCACCTGTGTCATCTCTTGTGAAAGGTAAGAAAGTCCAGTTTGCTGGACATTGTTGTAGAGCTGAAAAAGAGGTAATTTCTACTCTTCTCCTCTGGAAGCCATCTACTCGCAATACCAGAGGGCGCACACTCTCCTACTCTGATGTAATCTCCAGGGAAACAGGCATCCAGCAGCAAGACCTCCGTAATGCCATGATGGACCGTGAAGTCTGGTGTAGCATGGTAAATTCCATTGTCTCGACCACGGTCGAACAATGAATGAATGATGAATATATATATATATATGAAGAGAGACAGAGACAGGCAGAAACAAGTAAAATGCCACTTGTATTTGAACACTATGCAAATATTATTTAAAAAAAAAAATTCTTTTAATCTTTCCCAAATTTAATTGTTTTCCATACTTACAGTTGAAAAAGTTTCAATGACTGAAACTGGTACTGAAATGTTTTCTATAAAATTTTTTTAGCATTTTCTATCTTGACTTTTTTTTTTCCATATATATATATATATATAATATATATATATATATAGGCACAGGAGTGGCTGTGTGGTAAGTAGCTTGCTTACCATGGTTCTGGGTTCAGTCCCACTGCGTGGCACCTTGGACAGGTGTCTTCTACTATAGCCTCGAGCTGACCAAAGCCTTGTGAGTGGATTTGGTAGATGGAAACTGAAAGAAGTCCGTTGTAAATATGTATATATATATATATGTATGTGTGTGTTTGTGTGTCTGTGCTTGTCTCTCCAACAACGCTTGACAACCGATGCTGGTGTGTAACTTAGCGGTTTGGCAAAATGAGACCGATAGAATAACCACTAGGCTTACTAAGAATAAGTCCTGGGGGTCGATTTGCTTGACTAAAGGCGGTGCTCTAGCATGGCCACAGTCAAATGACTGAAACAAGTAAAAGAAAAGAAGAATATATATATATATTATGGAGATGTACTCGCATAGCAAGTGATTTGATCTGAGATCGTGTGCTGAAACGAAAACAATTGCAGCGTGGAAGGTGTTTGTAAGCCATTTAAGAAACACACAGAAGCTGTTCGATTCACTTCAACATTTAAGTTTAATTTGTCAAAATATTTTCGGCGCTAAAATCCGCGACCTGTTCACTGACAAAAATCCGTGCTGCATCTGAGAAATTAACAGTTAGTTATCAGTGAACAGGTCGCGGATTTTAGCGACGAAAATATTTTGACAAATTAAACTTAAATGTTGAAGTGAATCGAACGGCTTTTGTATGTTTCTTAAATGGCTTACAAACATCTTCCATGCTGCAATTATATATATATCTGTATATATATATATATATATATATATATATATATATATATATATTATATATATATATATATATATATTATATATGAGGATGAAAGACTTGAGGTATTTCGTGTTGCAAGAGAGTGTGTGAGAGAGAATCGTGATGTGGTAGGAGAGAAGTGTGTTCGCATGGATGATGGTTCACTTGCGCTAAATGAGGATGCAAAGAGAGAGGTTTGGAGATGCCACTATGAAAGGTTGCTGAATAAAGAAAATGAATGGGATAAAGAGAGTCTGCCGAATGTTGACCCAACAGAGGGACCAGCTATCCGAGTTGATAGTTCCGTGGTAGCTAAGGCAATTAGAAGCATGAAGACATGGAAAGCCCCATGCCCATCAGGAATTACTGCAGAGATGCTCAAAATATCTGGCAGTGTCGGCTATAACCTAGTCACCCGTATAGTCAACCAGGTGATACACGAAGGAGTCATACCCAATGACTGGTGTACCAGCATACTAGTCAACTGCTACAAAGGTAAAGGTGATGCCCTAGATACAAATAATTACAGAGGTATCAAGCTGTTGGATCAAGTAATGAAGGTTACGGAGAGGGTCATAGCCCAACTAATTAGAGAGAGAGTTAGTTTAGATGAGATGCAGTTTGGGTTCGTGCAAGGGAAAAGTACCACGGATGCTATATTCCTGGTAAGGCTGCTTCAGGAGAAATACCTAGCCAAAGATAAGCCCCTGTACCTGGCTTTTGTTGACATGGAGAAAGCTTTTGATAGGGTCCCCCGATCCCTTATCTGGTGGTCAATGAGGAAACTAGGGATAGATGAATGGCTGGTGAGGACTGTGCAAGCCATGTACAGAGATGCCATAAGTAAGGTTAGGGTTAGCAACATGTACACAGAAGAATTCAAAGTAGAGGTTGGGGTCCACCAGGGTTCAGTACTCAGCCCCCTCCTATTTGTAGGTAGAAACTCTATAAGATGTACCCAGTGTAAGCTATGGACACATAAGAGGTGCAGCAATGTCAAAGGTAGGCTAACTGGGAAGATAGTTTTTGTATGTGGCAGATGCTCAGGAGTATTAACCTCTGAAAATCTGCAGAAAATAACTTCAGACACTTTCCAAGGGGAAAAACTAGAAGTAGTTGATAGCTTCCGTTATCTAGGTGACCAAGTCAGTAGTGGGGGTGGGTGCGCTGAAAGTGTAACTGCTAGAATAAGAATAGCCTGGGCAAAGTTTAGGGAGCTCTTACCTCTGCTGGTGACTAAAGGCCTCTCGCTCAGAGTAAAAGGCAGACTGTATGATGTGTGTGTACGAACAGCCATGCTACATGGCAGTGAAACATGGGCCGTGACTGCTGAGGACATGCGTAAGCTCATGAGGAATGAAGCCAGTATGCTCCGATGGATGTGTAATGTCAGTGTACATACTCGACAGAGCGTTAGCACCTTGAGAGAAATGTTGTACCTAAGAGGCCTCACTTGTGGTGTGCAAGAGAGACGATTGCGCTGGTATGGTCATGTGGCGAGAATGGATGAAGATAGGTGTGTGAGAAAGTGCCAATCCTTAGCAGTTGAGGGAACCCGTGGAAGAGGTAGACCCAGGAAAACCTGGGACGAGTTGGTGAAGCACGACCTTCGAACTTTAGGCCTCACTGAGGAAATGACCAGCGACCGAGACCTTTGGAAATATTCTGTACGTGAGAAGACCAGGCAGGACAAGTGAGCCCAGCCCACTTATGAATGATTTTCTTCCCTTGGACACAAAGACCTGTTGAGGCAAGCGAAGTCGATATAGAACCTCATCCAACGACAGGCACCCATGCCAACCCCCTTTGCTTGCGAAGACATGTTGGGGCAAGCGAAATCGAAATCGAAGTCAAAATCGAATTGAACCAGCCAGGATCCCTGGTCTGGTGGTACGTAAAAAGCACCATCCGACTCGTGGCCGATGCCAGCACCGCCTCGTCTGGCTTCCGTGCCGGTGGCACATAAAATACACCAATCCGACCGTGGCCGTTGCCAGCCTCGCCTGGCACCTGTGCAGGTGGCACGTAAAAAGCACCCACTACACTCACGGAGTGGTTGGCGTTCGGAAGGGCATCCAGCTGTAGAAACACTGCCAGATAAGACTGGAGCCTGGTGCAGCCTTCTGACTTCCCAGATCCCCGGTCTAACCGTCCAACCCATGCTGGCATGGAGAACGGACGTTAAACGATGATGATGATGATGATGATATATATATATATATATATTATTCCATGTCCTCACGTTGTTGCATTATTTTGTGCTTTCTTGTTTGGATTAACTATATATATATCTTTATATATATATATATATATGTATATATGAGAGAACATTAAATTATGAAAATCAATGAGCTTTTCAAGAGACTCACAAAAGCATCAGTACATTTAAAAACTCAGTGGGGACATGAGCACTCTGCTTGTATTTACTGAAAGAAAAATTTAATCTAATTCAAAATGACACACTTGTCTTACAGGAAAATTATATAGAACACTAAGAACACCGAACCTCATCCATATTTAGTACCGCTGTCATAATGCACTCAATGTTAAAGAATGTATCTCTATAACTTAATGTCCGTAACTTGTTATTGAGAAAAATCACCAACTGAAAGGAGAGAGGAATAGTGATATATATATATATAATATATATATATATATATATATATATATATATATATAATATATATATATATATACATATACATATATATATATAATATATATACATATATATACATATATATACACACACATATATATATATATATATATATATATATATATATATATGTATATGTATATAAACATGAGGTTATTAATCACCAAAAACAAAGTATAATTAGATGAATAAAAAAAATCGATATCAATATAATAAAGAGGACTTCAGTCTGTGCATTAAGTTTGCTGAGATTTTTACATTTCTGTCAATTTTCTCTGTTGAAAATTATAATAGAGGTAGTGGTGATGGTGGTGGTAGTGGCATCGGTGGTGGTGGTGGTGACGATGATGATGATGATGATGATGATGATGATGAATAAAAATGCTAACAAGTTTAAAGAGAATTTTTAAAGTAAGGAACAAAATATCGAAGCACTGCACTTATATTATGCGTCCACACTTTCTGCAAGACACACAAGCATCACAAAATAGAGTTATGAAGAAAAATCGGAAATGAAAGAAATATATAAAAAAAAAAAAGAAATAAAATGAAAACACGTTAGAAAATGTATGGAAATTCATTATGATAAAAAGATGTCAGAAAAAATTAAGAAAACCCATTGGAAGAATACAAGAATACACATTGAAAATTAAAGAAGAAAAGCAATCGCACAAAAAAGAAATATGTTTTTTCGCAATCTAATGAAAGCATTACAACATAATACGCCACACATAAATACACAAGGATATTCAATGGAGGGAAAATTGTACGAGAGAAACAACCCATATACAATAAATCAGCCCTTAAAATATTGAAAAAAAAAAAAAACACGGAATTGACCATCCACTTACATAAAAAAAAAGCATTTCAGAAAGATAAAAGAAAAGGCTCAGCAAAAAAAAAAATTCCTGTAACTCAAAATTATGATGAAGCTAGCAGCTAGCATAATTCTCCATGGAAACATCCAACGAAATAACCAGCCACTTAATTGTATCCTAGATACCACACGTGTGGTATAAGCAGGATGAAAGCCCCGAGCCACAACACAGAGCTATCAGAATTCGCAATGAATTTAGCCTAACAAATAAAAAAGGAACATAGAAGATTGAATGTCTTGAATCGATGAAGACTGCTGTCCAAACTGCAAGCAAACAATAAGCTTCACAAATGAACAAATAACAGTATCTTGCAAGAAATGCGCTTTGGTTTCTAACCTAGCGACAAAGCCAGTTATTTTTTTGGTTTGGAGTATTGTTGGTGGAAGCAAGCCTTGTACTTAAATTGTACTGGTGTCACTGCACACAAACGCATCATCATCATCATCATCATCTTCATTTAACGTCCACCTTCCATGCTGGCATTGGTGGGACGGTTTGACAGGAAGAAGGCAGCGAGCTGGCAGACTTGTTAGCATGCTGGGCGAAATGCGTAGCCGTATTCCGTCTGCCACTACATTCTGAGTTCAAACTCCACCGAGGTCGACTTCGCCTTTCATTATTTCGGGGTCGATTAAATAAGTACCAGTTACACACTTGGGTCGATGTACTCGACTTAATCTGTTTATCTGTTCTTGTTTGTCCCCTCTGTGTTTAGCCCCTTGTGGGTAGTAAAGAAATGGGTTTGACAGAAACTGGTCAGGCAGAAGCTTGCACCAGACTTCTCTGACTGTTTTGGCCGGATTTTTACAGTTGGATGCCCTTCCTAACACCAACCACCCAGCAGAGTGGACTTAGTGCTTTTTACGTGGCACAAGCACAGGCAAGATCAGTTTTGGCAAGTTTTTACTGTTGGATACCCTTCCAAATGTCAACCACTTTACAGTGTAGACTGGATGCTTTTCAAGTGACCCCAGTACTGGCAGGGTCACCAAGTAACTTGCAAGACAAGAATCTTTTTGGAGGGGAAGGGGCCATAGAAGGAGGTGATAGCTTGTAAAATTGAGACTTTGGTAGGAAATCCCCTGTTGAGTTGGTACAAAAGATCTTTATGGCCATTGGAATGAGCAGAAAAGTGTAAAAGGTGACTGTGCACAGGATGGTGGAGGTAGCAGGAACAAGAGAGAGGAATAAAACTGGTGGTGTTTTTTTTGTTTGTTTTTTGTTCCTTCTCTAGCCATGCCTGGCTCATAAGGGCCGGTTTCCCAGTTTCTTGGCATATAGGTTCCCCACCTGGATGGGACGCTGGTCTGTCGCAGGTGAGCTGCAAGATGCAGGAGGAAAGAATGAGAGAAAGTTGTGGTGAAAGAGTCAGCAGAAGTTCGCCATTACCTTCTGGCGGAGCCGCGTGGAGCTTAGGTGTTTCGCTCATAAGCACACACATTGCCCAGTCTGAGATTCGAACCAGTGATCCCTTGGCCATGAGTCCACTGCTCTTACCACTAGGCCATGTGCCTCCACAAAAACTGGAGGTGAGGAAGAAATGATTAGCATTGATTTGACCACCTCTGCAGGAAAGTATTATGGTTCGGGGCAAAAACACCAGATAATCATTGGATACCATCTGATGATATCAATCCCTCCTCATCAAAGCTTCATTAATTTTCATGAATGGAAAAGAAATGCCTCCTTTTTGGTGTTTTTAATAATATAAAGTTCAAACCTTAACCCTTTCATTACTGTATTTATCCTGAGATGCTCTGTGTTTCTTTCAATTACTTTAAATATAACAAAGAATTTAGTAAAATAATTTAGTTATCATTAAGCTTGTGTTAGGACCATAAATTGTGACTAAGGTTTGGTGGAAGATTTTAATTGAAAACTTATGAAAACAAGACATTTGTATTACAGAGCCAAAGGCAGCTTCAGCTGGGTTGGTATCAAAAGGGTTAAGAATTGTTTCTTTATTATATATTTTAACCCTTTTGTTACCATATTTCTGTTGAGATGCTCTGTGTTACTTTCAATTAATTTTAAATATAACAAAGTGTTTAGTAAAATAACTAAGTTATCATTAAGCTAGTGTTAGTAACGTAAATAGTGACTAAGGTTTGGTGGAAGATTTTAATTGAAAACTTATGAAAACAAGAGCCAGGGGTATTTTCAGCTGGGTAGGTATCAAAAGGGTTAAGAATTGTTTCTCTATTATATATTTTAATCCTTTTGTTACAATATTTCTGTTGAGCATGGAAAACGGACGTTAAATGATGGTGATGATGATGATGATAACAAAGAATTTAGTAAAATAATTTAGTTATCATTAAACTGGTGTTAGGAACATAAATTGTGACTAAGGTTTAGTGGAATATTTTAATAGAAAACTTATGAAAACAAAACATTTGTACAACAGAGCCAGAGCCGGTTTCAGCCATGTTGGTAATGAAAGGGTTAAAAATGTAATATGCCTGGTGTATTCTTAACAGACGGATAGTCAAAAGGATGAAAGGCAAAGTCAACCTCGGCGGAATTTGAAGTCAGGATGCAAAGACTGAAGAAATGTCACTAAGTATTTTGTCCTGCGTGCTAATGATTCTGTTAGTTTGCCAATTATAACAGAAAATAATGATAGTGAAAACGAACATCATGTTGATGCAGCAGACAAATGAATGAAGGATATTAATAATTAAGAGTAAATAAAGATTTAATTATGACTGTTTTACGATGTTTCTTTGTATTGATCTTTTCAGTCAGTTTTGTTGTATACAACAAACAATTGTGGTAAGCTATGCTTGACTGGGTCTATATACGTGTTTGTGTTTGTGTGTGTGTGTGTGTGTGTGTGTGTCTATATATATATATATAGCCTCGGGTTGACAAAAAGCCTTATGAGTGGATTTGGTAGACAGAAACTGAAAGAAGCCCATCGTATAAATGTATATAAATATGTGTGTGTGTATATGTTTATGCATCTGTGTTTGTGCCCCCAACATCACTTGACAACAGATGCTCGTGTGTTTACATGTCCGTAACTTAGGAGTTTAGCAAAAGAGACCGATAGAATAAGTACTAGGCTTACAAAGAATAAGTCCTGTGGGTTGATTTGCTCGACTAAAGGTGGTGCTCCAGCATTGCCACAGTCAAATGGATGAAACAAGTAAAAGAGTATATATAATATATATACATATATATATAGAGAGAAAGATAGAGAGAGAGAGAGATAGGTAGACAGACAGACAGACAGACAGATAGATAGATAGATAGATAGATAGATAGATAGATAGATAGATAGATAGATAGATAGATAGATAGATAGATAGATATAGATATATATATAAATATATGTTTATATATATTTATATATAAGTACTGGGTTTACAAAGAATAAGTCCCGGGATCGATTTGCTCGACTAAAAGGCGGTGCTCCAGCATGGCTGCAGTTTAATGACTGAAACAAGTAAAAGAGAAAGCAAAAGAGATATATTCACACCCACATATATCTATATACATATCTATATATATATATATATATATATATATATAATACACACATATATATATACACACACTCACATGCATATGCATATCATCATCATCATCATCATCATCGTTTAACATCCGTTCTCCATGCTAGCATGGGTCGGACGGTTAGACCGGGGATCTGGGAAGCCAGAAGGCTGCACCAGGCTCCAGTCTTATCTGGCAATGTTTCTACAGCTGGATGCCCTTCCTAACGCCAACCACTCCGTGAGTGTAGTGGGTGATTTTTACGTGCCACCTGCACAGGTGCCAAGCGAGGCTGGCAACGGCCACGGTCGGATTGGCGTATTTTATGTGCCACCGGCACGGAAGCCAGTCGAGGCGGTGCTGGCATCGGCCACGAGTCGGATAGAGCTTTTTACGTACCACCAGACCAGGGATCCTGGCTGGTTCAATTCGATTTCGATATGTGTGTAATATATATTTGTATTCATATTATATAAGGATGTGCCTGTTCAGTTGTGGATGTGTCTTTTATATATATATGTACAAAATGCAATGTATAGCTAAATGCAAAAAAAGAAAACAAACAATATGGACAGACAGATAAATAAATTCTTATATATTTCATAATTTCATTGCTATTTTAATTTAATGCTGTTTGCTGAGCAAGCATTTCCCAATATCGATGTATGCATTATTGATAGTTTGTTTATATATCAAGACACAAATTTCATTGAAGCATATCAGAGACGGGTACGTATTATTGACATATCCAAAGAGGGTCAACTGCATCTAATATTCGCATAAACTGCTGCTGTATTGATGTACATTTAGCTATGATCAATATATATGTGTGTGTGTGAGTAGTATATATATATATATAATATATATATATATATATATATATATATATATATATGTATATATGTATTTATATTTATATATATATATATATATGTATATATATATATATATATATATGTTATATATATATATATGTATATATATATATATATAATAAATATTAGGGAATAAATCCAAATTTACAGGGAAAAAATCAGATTTAGGATTAAATCCAATTTTATAGTAAAATATATAAAATATTATTAGAGACAAAATCACTATTTTGCAAAACAAACAAGGAAAGACTTAATCAATACATAAAATTGTCTAGAAGGAATAGGAATATCTTTCAAAGATGAATCCCAAAACAGCGGTTCTATCTTACCTGTAAAATCCATAATTTACGAAATTGAGGTATTACACTCAATATACAAAATTATCAATATTATATAAATAATAAATATTAGGGAATAAATCCAAATTTACAGGGAAAAAATCAGATTTAGGATTAAATCCAATTTTATAGTAAAATATTATAAAATATTATTAGAGACAAAACCACTATTTTGCAAAACAAACAAGGAAAGACTTAATCAATACATAAAATTTTCTAGAAGGAATAGGAATATCTTTCAAAGATGAATCCCAAAACAGCGGTTCTATCTTACCTGTAAAATCCATAATTTACGAAATTGAGGTATTACACTCAATATACAAAATTATCAATATTATATAAATAATAAATATTAGGGAATAAATCCAAATTTACAGGGAAAAAATCAGATTTAGGATTAAATCCAATTTTATAGTAAAATATTATAAAATATTATTAGAGACAAAACCACTATTTTGCAAAACAAACAAGGAAAGACTTCCCTGTAAATTTGGATTTATCTTGTCTTTCCTTGTTGTTTTGCAAAATAGTGGTTTTGTCTCTAATAATTTTATAATATTTTACTATAAAATTGGATTTAATCCTAAATCTGATTTTTTCCCTGTAAATTTGGATTTATTCCCTAATATTTATTATTATATAATATTGATAATTTTGTATAGTGAGTGTAATACCTCAATTTCGTAAATTATGGATTTACAGGTAAGATAGAACGCTGTTTTGGGATTCATCTTTGAAAGATATTCCTATCCTTCTAGAAAATTTTATGTATTGATTAAGTCTTTCCTTGTTTGTTTTGCAAAATAGTGGTTTTGTCTCTAATAATATTTTATAATATTTT
>NC_042999.1:20154764-20157264 GCF_006345805.1 Octopus sinensis
CACATATGCATATGCAAACATATATACATACATGCACATACACTTGCATGCACACACACAAACACAAACACACACACTCACACACATACACACATACACAAACATTCATGCCCATAAACTCATACATTAATACATGTGCATACACACATTCACATATACACACACATATATACATATATATAGACATATATACATACACAAACACATACACATACACACACACTCATATATACATGTATGATCACATATAAACATATGTACACGTGCACACATACACACACAAACACAGCCACACATATATATATGCATGCATATATTCACGCTACCATTCATGTACACAACCTTATACATCAATACATCCGCATTCATGCACATGCACACACACACAGAAACGTGAACACACGCATGCATGCATGCAAACACCACATACAAACAAATGCATGTACATGTATATGCACATGTACACACATGTACACACATGCATGCACACAGACAAATATAAAAAATGCGTGTACATGCATACACACATGCACACAGATTCAAATACCCACACACGTGCACACACACATGCACACATGCATGCAGACACAAAGACAAACAAATGCATGTACACGCATACACACATGTACACACATTCAAACACACACACACACGTGCACACACACATGGACACATCCATGCAGACACAATGACAAACAAATGCATGTATATACATACACACATGCACACACTTTCAAACATACGCACACACGTGCACACATACTCACATGCATGCAGACATAACATACAAACAAATGCATGTACACGCATACACACATGTACACACATTCAAACACACATACACACGTGCACACACACACGTGCACACATTCATGCAAACACAAAGACAAACAAATGCATGTACACACACACACACGTACACACATTCAAACACACACACACACGTGCACACATGCATGCAGACATAAAGGCAAACAAATGCATGTACACACACACACATGCACACACATACAAACACACACACACATGCACACACAAGCTTGCACATTCATTCACGCACACGCAATCACTCACGCATACATATATACGTACATATTCACACAACCATTCATGCACATAACATCATATACCTACACATCCACATAGTGACGTGTACACATCCAAACAAATCAAAAACAAAATTAAAAGCAAAAAATATCCTCAGTGGAAAAAAACCCTAAAAGATAAGGAGTAAAAAACAAAAACATGTGAAGATAATCATAAATACAGGATTGAAAATAGCAATAAAAAATGAATAAAAAATAATTAAATAACCAAAACCATGGTTGATTTGGTCGCTCTGGTTGATGTTGAAATATGGTAGTGGTAGTGGTTGCAGTGGTGGCAGAGGAGGTGGTAGAGGTGGTGGTGGTGGTTGGTGGTGGTAGATGTGGTGATAGTGGTTGTGGTGGTAGTAGTGGTGGTGGTGGTGGTGGTAGCGGTGTTGGTCATTTTCGTAGTGGTGGTGGGTGTGGTGGCGGTGGTTGTAGTGGTGGTGATAGTGGTGGTGGTAGTGTTCGTGGTGGTGATGGTAGTGTTCGTGGTGGTAGTGGTGGTGGTCATTTTTGTAGTAGCAGTGATAATGTAGTGGTGGTGGTTGTGGTGGCGGCGGTTGTGGTGGTGGTGATAGTGGTGGTGATGGTTGTGGTAGTGGTAGTGTTCGTGGTGGTAGTGGTGGTGGTCATTTTTGTAGTAGCAGTGATAATGTAGTGGTGGTGGTTGTGGTGGCGGCGGTTGTGGTGGTGGTGATAGTGGTGGTGATGGTTGTGGTGGTGGTGGTAGTGTTCGTGGTGGTAGTGGTGGTGGTCATTTTTGTAGTAGCGGTGATAATATAGTGGTGGTGATTGTGGTTGCTGCGGTTGTGGTGATGGGGATAGTGGTGGTTGTGGTAGTGTTTGTGGTGGTGATGGTAGTGGTGGTCATTTTTGTAGTGGTGGTGTTCGTGGTGATAGTTGTGGTAGTCATGGTCAATGTTGTTGGTTGTGGTGATGATGGTGGTAGTGATGGTGGTGGTAACAGTGTTGGTCATTATTGTAGTGGTGGTGATAGTGTAGTGGTGATGGTTGTGGTAGAGGTGTTTGATGTTTTTGGTGGTGATGGTGATTGTGGTGAGCTGGCAGTAACGTTAGCACACCGGGCAAAATGCTTTGCAGTATTTCATCCACTGCTGGTTCTAAGTTCAAATTCCACCGAGATTGACTTTGCATTTCATCCTTTTGGGGTCGATTAAATAAGTACCAGTTACACACTGGGGTCAATGTAATCGACTTAATCCGTTTGTCTATCCTTGTTTGTCCCCTCTGTGTTTAGCCACTTGTGGGCTGTATAGAAATAGATGGTGATAGTGGTGGTGGTTGTAGTGGCAGTGGTTGTGGTGTTGGTGGTAGCGGTGGTGGTTGATGCTGAAATTATTGTTCCAGTTGTAGTGGTTGCAGTTGATACTGAGGTCTTTAATGGTGGT
>NC_042999.1:20162264-20179764 GCF_006345805.1 Octopus sinensis
AATAACAAATACACATGCAAAACAACTAGCAATGCAAAATACAAAATAAAATAAAAACAAACGTAGAAGTTTCTCTGCTTTTCCTTTTCTTACATTTTACATACAGTTTTAAGAACTTCAGCAAATACTGTCGCTATGATATCAGAGTCTATTGTAATTTGATCAGTTTAAGGCACCAAGAAAAAGACCCCTGATATGTGTGTGTTTGTGTGTATGTATATATATACATATATACATACATATATATATGTGTATGTGTGTGTGTTTATATATATATATATATATATATATATATATATTTACATACATACATATACATACGATGGCCAGATTGGACCAATCTCAAGTACAACCAGCAGAAATTGCGAAAATAATCTGGAACTTGACTGAAGAAAACTCCAGATGACCTCTCCTTGTTTTTTGTATAATCTGTCTGGATGTTTTGCGTTCTTATCATATTTCTGGTATTCCTTTTTATATAAAATTAGTGGCATATGTACACTTTGGTCTCTTATATATATATATTTTATAATTTTATAACTTTTAAAGGTATTTTAATATACTGCCACTTTTGATGAAATTTTTTTCTGAAAAAAATTTTATCCTATATTAATTGTAGTAGTATATATGTATGTATGTATGTATGCCTCTTTTGCCTAAATATAATACACGCTTTTTTAATTGTATCAAAAAATTGTCATGAATTTAATGTGGCACACATTATAGATGAGAGATTGAGTGTTGTAAGGTAAAGTAAGAGATGAGTCTAAGTCCATCTGCCAAAATTGTTGCTACTGATAATGAAATATAGGAAACCAAACAAAATATGGCTTCTTGAACAAACTTACTATAAATTTCTTACATTTTGTTTTGTCAGCATATACATGGGGAAGCCACCTTATCTTATTATACCTCGTTCCCCACATACATAGGCCACATCTGAGGTGTAGCTTACATTATCTAACGACTGTGTTACCTTTAAGCACCACCTTCTAATTATCTAAATGAAAAATTCTCCATGGGAAACAAATAGAATGTTAAATATTCATCTACCTGCAAGTTATATTCCAGGTGTAGGGGTGGCTGTGTGGTAAGTAGCTTGCTTACCAACCACATGGTTCCAGGTTCATTCCCACTGCATGGCACCTTCGGCAAGTGTCTTCTACTATAGCTTCAGGCCGACCAAAGCTTTGTGAGTGGATTTGGTAGACGGAAACTGAAAGAAGCCCGTCGTATATATATGTATATATATATGTATGTATGTGTGTTTATGTGTTTGTGTTTGTGCCCCCAACATCATTTGACAAGCGATGGTGGTGTGTTTACGTCCCCATAACTTAGCGATTTGGCAAAAGAGACCAATAGAATAAGTACTAGGCTTACAAAGAATAAGTCCTGGGCTTGATTTGTTCGACTAAAGATAGTGCTCCAGCATGGCGACGGTCAAATGACTAAAACAAGTAAAAGGGTAAAAGAGTTGATCTGAGAGAAGATAAATTTGAAATAAAACATGAAACGCCTATATGACAAAATTTATGGTTTCATACTTTATTTCAGTATACTGTAAAAAAATATTGTTTTTACTTGCACAGGGCCATACGTTTTCTCCTATAAAACAAGTTTAAAATATCCTTAAATATGTGAATGGTGAAACCTACTAATTTGTTTTTTCCCTAAAAAAAAATTCTTCAAAAATAAGGGTATGTCTTCTGTGAGAATGTATCTTAGTCAAAGTAAAATATGGCTTGTATAAGTGTAATTTTGTATATGCATGTGCGTGTGTGTTTGTCTGAGTGTGTGTATGTGTATCTATCTATCTATCTATCTATCTATCTATCTATCTATCTATCTATCTATCTATCTATTATCTATCTATCTATCTATCTATCTGTCTGTCTTATCTGCTTCCCTCTTTATACTTTACATCATGACATTTCTGTGATACAGGATCCCTATTGATCGTCTTTTTCTTTTTTATATTTTTACGATCCCTTTTGATTGAAAACCTACCCCACATTTTTTTTTCTCCCCAAAAAGAAAAGCTCTTCTTTGTAATCTGTCCCATCTGTGTCCAGCCCTGTGTGGATAATAAAGAAACATATCTAGCTATCTAGCTATCTGTATATATATATATATATATACACACACACGCACAAAAACAGACAGATAGATAGATAAATATATATATATATATATATCGAGAGAGAGAGAGATAGAGAGAGAGAGAGATAGATAGATAGATAGATAGATAGATAGAAAGAAAGAAAGAAAGAAAGATAGATAGATAGATAGATAGATAGATAGATAGATAGATAGATAGATAGATAGATAGATAGATAGATAGATAGATAGATAGATAGATAGACAGATAGATAATGTTTGATAGACAATCGATAATCTTCACTGTGTGTTCTATTATTTTGAGCACTGCAGCATTATATACAGTGCTAGTCTACAATGATAATTTATAATAAATGACTTAAGTTCTGAGACTTCAAGTATACAGACATAAATTTTGGACAGTAAAGTTAATATCTACACAGTGTATACGTTAATACTTCTTCTGCCTTACTTGTTTTAACTAAAGAATTTTTGCTATGATGTATATATATTAGCTAGCACATATACAATTCCATTCCATAAGCTTACACCTGCTACATCCTGAAACATGATAGAAATCCAATGGTCATTGCTGTAGTACCTAGAATATCAGTAAAATCTCTCTCAAAATATATGTTATTATCTTTAAAAATCCACCCAACAACAATAAATTGGGTACAGTTCTATATTTAAGAGATGAGGAATTATGTACATTATTTACATTATTTAAGTTGAGGCGCAATGGCCCAGTGGTTTGGGCAGCAAACTTGAGGTCAGAGGATCGCAGTTTCAATTCCCAGACTGAGCATTGTGTGTGTTTATTGGACGAAAACACCTAAAAGCTCCATGAGGCTCGGGCAGGGGGTGCTGGCGACCCCTGTTGTACTCTTTGGCCACAACCCTCTCTCACTCTTTCTTCCTGTTTCTTGAGTAACACTGCGATGGACTGGCGTCCTGTCCAGCTGGGGAGATCACATATGCCACACAAACCAGGAACCCAAGCCTATGAGCCTGACTAGGCTTGAAAAAGGGTGACATTTATGTTTTTTATTTATATTATTTACATTTGACAAATATTTGTCCTCATTTTGTTTGTTGTTAACACAACATTTAGGTTGATACAACCCCCCAGCTTTCATAAGGTGTCTTGGGGAAATTTCAAACCTGGGTTCTCATTCCTATGGTAGGAAAAAATGGAGACCACCTCCCCCTGTGGGATGAAGTTAAAATAATAGACAGAGAACACCACTGGAAAATACAAAAACTAAAAGAAGCAGCACATATGCTAGGACACAACAACCTCCTAAGCAGACCGAGTGCAGATATGAGTAGCATATGGGAATTGGTATTAAGGAAGGATAGAAATATATTAGATTTATAAACCCTAAAAATTCACTCCATAATTGCCCACGGGCATATGGTGTGGTGGTTAAGAGCATGGGCTACTAACCCCAAGATTCTGAGTGCAATGATAATAATAATAATAATAATAATAATAATAATAACACTGAAAAATACCTCTGTAATGAGAACCTTGTGTGTGCGTATGTGTGCGTGTGTCCATGTCTGTGTGTGACCCCCGCCCACTGCTTTATAACCAGTAGTTCAGCAATAAGTGCCAGCCTTAGAAAGAAAATAAGAACCGGGTTTGATTCATTCATCTAAACATACTCTTTACTCTTTTTACTCTTTTACTTCTTTCAGTAATTTGACTGTGGCCATGCTGGAGCACCACCTTTAGTTGAAGAAATCGACCCCCAGGACTTATTCTTTGTAAGTCTACTACTTATTCTATCATTCCTTTTTGCCAAACTGCTAGGTTACGGGGACGTAAACCCACCAGCATTGGTTGTCAAGCGATGCTGGGGGACAAACACTGACACACAAACATACACACACACACACATATATAAATTTTATAATTATGAGTATAATTATAATTAGGGTTCAGCAAAAATTTGCTTCACCACATACTGACTTTTAGCAATAGCAGTTAAAACTAACTATATCACTTACATAAGAAAATCTCTCAAATAGCAATACTCAACAACCCACACAGGTAAAGAGAAAGATATATATATATATAAAGGTAACGATATATATATATATATATATATATATAACAGGCTTCTTCCAGTTTCCATCTACCAAATCCACTCACAAGGCTTTGGTCAGCCCAAGGCTATAGTAGAAGACACTTGCCCCAGGTGCCACGCAGTGGGACTTAACCCAGAACCATGTGGTTGGTAAGCAAGCTACTTACTGCACAGCCACTCCTGCAGTCTAATGGTCGCAGTCTAATGACCAAAGCCAGAAAGAGATAACAGATAAACACAACCCGTGCTAGCATGGAAAACGGACGTTAAACGATCATGATGATGATGACTCCTTAAAACTTTCTTTTAGTTCCCATCTAGCAAATCCAGAAATCCATTCATAACACTTTTGTCATCCTGGGCTGCTGCTGTAGAAAGCACTTGCTCAAAATACCACACAGTTAGGGAAAAACCTGAATCCCAACTGATTGAAAAACAAAATTCTTAAGACCACACAGCCAAGCTTGTGCTTACGAGTGAAACATAACATAAAATAAAAATAAAACAAAATACAAATAAAAAAAGAAAGAAATATGGAAAGTGTGTGCTTGTGTACTTTGAAGACACCACTTAAATAAACAGACTATTTTTAACCATTAGGCTAAATATGGTTGCTTAAGAAAAATATGCTTACACCTCATTGAAGATATGAGATGTATGCCAGAGTGAATATGGTGATGTGATTAATGCATCTGTTTTGTGTGATGAAAGTGCAAGGATAAGAGTGTACCAATAAAATTTGTTGTTGGGAATTTCACAATAGGCTTCAGATGAAAGCCCCAAACTAATGGGAGGAAATTGTTGATGTTGTATGCATCATTTGTATTTTTGCTTTAGCTGCTCGACATCATTATCGTCACATCGCTATCGCCTTCGCTATTTTCCCCCACCATCACTATCACCACCAACACCAACACCACTATCACCACCACCACCACCACCTTCACTACCCCCACTGCCATCACCACCACCACCACCACCACCACCACCACCACCACCACCACCATCACCACCACCACCACCACCACCATCACCACCACCATCACCACCACCACCACCACCACCAACCACCACCACCACCACCACCACCACCACCACCACCACACCATCACCACAACCATCACCACCACCACCACCACCACCATCACCACAACCATCACCATCACCACCACCACCACCACCACCACCACCACCATCACCACAACCATCACCACCACCACCACCACCACCACCACCACTATCATCACCAACAACAACATCACTACCACCACCATCACCATTGTTGTTGCCAGCATTGCTACCACCACCATTGCCATTGCTGTCATCACCACCACCAACACCAACACCAACACCACCACCAACAACAACAACACCATCATCCCCAATGTTGTTGCCACCATTGCTACCACCATCATTACCATTGCCGTCACCATAGCAACCATCATCATCATTGAGATTATTATCATCATTGTTATTGGAATCGTTAAGGTGTTGAACAGGTGGAATTATTAGCTCACTGGCCAAAATGCTTAGCAGTATTTCATCTAGCTTTATGATCTGAGTTCACATCCCACCAAGATCGACTTTGTCTTTTGTCCTCTTGGTGTCGATAAAATACGTACCAGTTAAGCACTGGGGTCGATGTAATCACTTTACCTCCACCCCTGAAACTACTGGACTTGCACCAAAATTGCTCCAAGGTCACCATTACCTCTCATCCTTTCCAGGTCGCTAAGACAAGTACCAGTCAAGCACTGGGGTCGATGTAATCAACTATCCCTCTCCCCTCAAATTCCACGTATTGTTCCTATAGTAGAAAGGATTTGTTGTTGTTGTTGTTGTTATTATTATTATTATTATTATTATTATTATTATTGAGGCATCGAGCTGGCAGAAACATTAGTAGTATTTCATCTGCCTTTATGTTGTGAGTTCAAATTCTGCCGAGTTCGACTTTGCCTTTCATTCTTTCAGGATCGATAAATTAAGTGCCAGTTGCATTCTGGGGGTCAATCTAATTGACTGGCCCAGCCTCCCCAAAAATTTCGGGCCTTATGCCAAGAGTAGAAAAGATTACTATTATTATTACTATTATTACTATTACTATTATTATTATTATTATTACTATTATTATTATTATTATTATTATTATTATCATTAGTATTATTATTATCATTATTATTATTATTATTATTGTTATTATTATTATTATTATTATTACATTCTAATGTCTATATTTCCATAACTTCTACAGCATAGCCTGGAATAAATCAATATTCGAAAGCTCTTATTAATGATTTCTGAATATTACTTCACCTGACGCTGCTTTTAACCTTCATTCTAAAATTCATTTGCACTAACCCTTGATGCATCGCCAATTGATATAGTGAGAGAAAACCTTCTCACATACACATATATATATATATATATTGACATAAGAGAATATATTGGAATGACCTTCTCGTTGATCTATGACTGTCTGGCTCAGCCAATGCTCTCAAATGCCTCATTAAGCACTTGTTATTCATGGCCTGACAATATTCTTTGATAGAAAGTGAACTGTAATATCATACTTCTTCATAACACCGTGTTCAGTTTAGCTGTCTCTGACTTCATGCACTTGTAGCAATCTATAAATACTATAATCCATTCATATTATAATAAGCGACCGATTCAATATTCTAAATGACACCGTCTTTTCAACCTTAATGGAGCAAGGGGGAAAAATCAGATCTTGGAAGAAATATTGTATTAAGAGATAGGCTCTTTAATGACCAGAGAGCTAAGATAACATTGAACTCTGCTCAAAAGAATCGAACCATGTGTTATGGATTTGAACATTATCATGAATATCAGACAGTGTCTCTAAAGAAATTGTCTTCTATTATTAATCTCTAAAGAGTTAATGTACAAATTTCTTCTCTAGGCACAGACATGGCTTTAGCTGTAGGTGTGGTTGTGTATTAACATGTTTGCTTCAGAAGCCACGTGGTTCCAGGTTCAGTTCCACGGTGTGGCACATTGGCAAAGTTTTTTTTTCTATCATAGTCTCGGATTGACCAAAATTCTTTGAATAGATTTGGTAGAGAGAAACTGAAAGAAATGTGTCATATATATGTAAATGTGTGCAGGTATGTGTGTATACATGTATGTGTGTGTGTGTATGTGTGTGTTTGTGCATGTGTGTTTGTGTGCGTATGTGTGTGCACGCCTATGTGTGCATCTGTGCCTACATGTGTATGTGTATGTGTGTGTGTTTGTGCATGCATGTGTATGTGTGCCCATGCATGCATGTGTGCCACATGTGTGCATGCATACATGTTTGTGTGTGTGCATGCATGTGTGTGTGTGTTTGTGCATGTGTGTATTACTGTCACTTTGCCTTGACATCTTGTGTGTCTCTTTCATGCAAGAAATGCCCTTCATTCCTAGTATTCTATATAAACATGAAACATAACTTGTCCTAGAGAAATATTATCTCAGTGTGGCAGAATTGTTAGCACACCAGGTGATATGCTAAACGGTATTTCATCTGTCTTTACGTTCTGAGTTCAAATTCCACTGAGGTCAACTTTGCCTTTTATCCTTTCAGGGTCAATAAATTAAGTACCATTTGTGTACTGGGGTCGATCTAATTGACTAGCCACCTCTCCTAAAATTTCGGCCCTTGTGCCTAGAGTAGAAAAGAATTTTATCTTACTTTGAAACAGAGGAAGTTTGACAACAGGCGGGATATCCAGTCATTGAAAATTCTGCATCAAGAACTTCCTTTTGAACCATGCAAGTATGGTAAAAACTTGGGCATTAAATAATGATGATAATGAATGGTGATAGGTTATATATTACACATTTAAACAGAACACAAAACAACTGGAGATGTATGTAACTCAGCTTCCTTAAACTAGAAACTCTTAAACATTTAGCATTTAAACCAATCACATCTGGCCCAAATATTCTTTTGTACTCTAGGCACAAGGCCCGAAATTTTGGGGGAGGGTCCAGTCGATTAGATCGACCCCAGTACGCAACTGGTTCTTAATTTATCGACCGTAAAAAGATGAAATGCAAAGTTGACTTCAGCGGAATTTGAACTCAAAACATAAAAACAGATGAAATATCGCTAAGCATTTTGAACGGTGTGCTAACATTTCTGCCTGCTCACTGATTTTATCATCATCATCATCGTCATCATCGTCGTTTCACGTCCACTTTCCATGCTGGCATGGGTTGGACAGTTTGACTGAAGACTGGCAAGCCAGAAGGCTGAACCAGGCTTCAATCTGATCTGGCAAGGTTTCTACAGCTGGATACCCTTTGTATCACTAACCACTCCAAGAGTGTAGTGGGTGCTTTTACGTACCACCAGCACAGGGGTCAGTCAGACGGTTCTGCCAACGACCATGCTCAAAAGGTGTCTTTTATGTGCTACCTGCACAGGAGCCAATCCAGCGGCAACACCAACCACTCCAAGAGTGTAGTGGGTGCTTTTACATGCCACCGGAACAGGGACCAGTCAGACGGTTCTGCCAACAACCATGCTCAAAAGGTGTTTTTTATGTGCTACCTGCACAGGAGCCAGTCCAGTGGCACTGGCAACAACCACGTTCAAATGCTGTTTTTACACATGCCAGGCCTGATTAGATCAACCCCAGTGCGTAACTGGTACTTAATTTATTGACCTCCAAAAGGATGAAAGGCAAAGTCGACCTCAGCAGAATTTGATTTCAGACCATAAAAACAGACGAAATACTGCTAAGCATTTTGCCTGGTGTGCTAAAGTTTCTGCCAGCTCACTGCCTTATTGCCCATATATTCTACCTGTTTTATGTTTAAACTGGCCAATTCTGGTCTCACATACCTATTTTACACTGTCATTCTGAAAATAAACAATCACCTCATTGGAATCTTTAAGCTACATGATTCAATTCAAAACAATATGTCTATATACATATTACGTTTGATAGAGTAATTTGAATGCTAATGGGTGAGCTAAGTATTAAGTATTATCCCAGCCATAATTAGAATCCTATCAGAGAATGATCATGGAATATTTTTTTTATTTCTTTATTGCCCACAGAGGGCTAAACATAGAGGGGACAAGCAAGGAAAGACAAAGGGAGTAAGTCAATTAGATTGACCCCAGTGCATAACTGGTACTTATTTAATCAACCACAAAAGGACGAAATACCTATTTTTTTACTACCCACAAGGGGCTAAACACAGAGAGGACAAACAAGGACAGACAAACGGATCAAGTTGATTATATCAACCCCAGTGCTTAACTGGTACTTATTTTATCGACCCCGAAAGGATGAAAGGCAAAGTCGACCTCGGCGGAATTTGAACTCAGAACGTAACCGCAGACGAAATACCGCTAAGCATTTCACCCAGCATGCTAACGATTCTGCCAGCTCACCATCTTAAACAATCATGCAATATTAATTTTATAATGTAAACAATAAAACTAACAAGAAATCTTTAACAATTTCAAGCCTTTTCAAACGAAGGAGGACACATTTGAAAAAATTAGTTGATTATAGAAATAAAAATTCATATTTAAAAGAATTCAGTCTTAAATTTTTATTTCTTTGTCATATTTCTGATGATAAACACTCTATTTTAAGTAACTTCGAAAATTATCAAGAATTTGGTAAAATAATTTTCTCATTACTAAGCATTTAGAATATAAGTTAACATGAAATTTTGATAAAAAGGTTTTTCCATTTGGCTCCTTATCCGAATCGTGGCCGTTGCCAGCGCCACCTCGACTGGCTTCCGTGTCGGTGACACATAAAAAGCACCATCCGAATCGTGGCCGAAGCCAGTGCCGCCTCGACTGGCTTCCGTGCAGGTGGCACGTAAAATGCACCAATCCGACCATGGCCAATGCCAGCCTCGCTTGGCACCAGTGCAGGTGGCACATAAAAAGCACCCACTACACTCACGGAGTGGTTGGCATTAGGAAGGGCATCCAGCTGTAGAAACATTGCCAGATAAGACCGGAGCCTAGTGCAGCCTTCTGGCTTCCCAGATCCCCGGTCGAACCGTCCAACCCATGCTAGCATGGAGAACGGACGTTAAACAATGATGCTGATGATGATGATGTTTGTATCATTGAGTCATAATTGGTTAAGTTGGTATCAAAAAGTATTCGAATATTCTTTTAATGGAAAAGAAAGCTCCATTAGTATACTTATATTACATTTTTTTTTAAAACAATTTTTTATCAGCAAAAATCATGACATTACATGGTCTGATCCAAACTCTTTTCCTTTACATCTTTTACTTGTTTCAGTCATTTGACTGTGGCCATGCTGGAGCACCACCTGTAGTCGAGCAAATCCACCCCAGGACTTATTCTTTGGAAGTCTAGTACTTATTCTATCAGACTCTTTTGCCAAACCGCTAAGTTACGAGGACGTAAACACACCAACATCGGTTGTCAAACGATGTTGGGGGGACAAACACAGACACACAAACACACACACGTATATATATATATACATATATACGATGGGCTTCTTTCAGTTTCTGTCTACCAAATCCACTCACAAGGCTTTGGTCGGCCTGAGACTATAGTAGAAGACACTTGCCCAAGGTGCCACGCAATGGGAATGAACCCAGAACCATGTGATTGGCAAGCAAGCTATTTCCCACACAGCCACTCTTGCTATAGTAACAAAGATAAAGCACACAGAGTAAAACTGCTTGATGCAGATTGACCGTCAACACTGTTGAGCATGTGCACTAAGTTTTAAGGTTCTAGCTCACAGTTCTATATTTAAGAGATGAAGAATTATGTACAGTATTTAATTTATTTACATTCGATGGCTATTTGTCTTCACCTTGTTTGTTGTTAGCAAAACGGTTCGGCTGATATACCCTTCAGCCTTCATCAGGAATGAGAACCCAGTTTTGAAATTTCCCCAAGACACCTGATGAAGGCTGGAGGGTATATCAGCCGAAATGTTGTGTTGATAACAAACAAGATGAGGACAAATATCCATCAATTGTAAATAATGTAAATATTGTAAATAATGTAAATATTGTAAATAATGTAAATATTGTAAATAATGCATTCTAGCTCACTTCCACTATTTACAGGAATGCTTGAAAGGAAGGTGTGTAGTGTGGGATCATTGCATTGACCTGGACAGAGAAAGTTGAGCAGAGAATCTGCAACACATTTTGCCAAAAGTCTTGGTGATACCTGCTCAGAGACCTACACAAAGTTTTCAAAAAGTTCTTATCAGGCGCAGGAGTGGCTGTGTGGTAAGTAGCTTGCTAACCAACCACATGTTTCTGGGTTCAGTCCCACTGCGTGGCATCTTGGGCAAGTGTCTTCTGCTATAGCCCCGGGCCGACCAATGCCTTGTGAGTGGATTTGGTAGACGGAAACTGAAAGAAGCCTGTCGTATATATGTATATATATATGTGTGTGTGTGTGTTTGTGTGTCTGTGTTTGTCCCCCTAGCATTGCTTGACAACCGATGCTAGTGTGTTTACATCCCCGTCACTTAGCGGTTCGGCAAAAAGAGACCGACAGAATAAGTACTGGGGCTTACAAAGAATAAGTCCCGGGGTCAATTTGCTCGACTAAAGGCAGTGCTCCAGCATGGCCGCAGTCAAATGACTGAAACAAGTAAAAGAGTATAGAGTATCATTCTCAACACAATCAAGAACATCTTGTGCAACTGAAAGTCACTTGGTACAGACTGAGCGTCAACACTGTTTTGGCACAAATTTGGCAGACCCAGATCTTCTGTGATAATGGACTGAACTGAACCATAACTAATTTGCACAGCCTCTGATAACTCACGGATGGTGATTCAATGATTTTCCTTCACAGTTGCATGCACATCAGCAAACTTTTTCTCAGTTCTGCTGGGTGTGGGCTTCCCAAAAGTTTCATCAATATCGACATTTTTTTTACCATCTTGGGAACATCTGAACCACTCGTACACTTATGTGCAGCTCATATACTCCTCTCTATACACTTTGTGCAACTTTGCATTGGCCTCTGAGCAGTTATCACCATGACAACTTTCTCTGTCATGGTCAATGCGAATATCACATGCTACACACCTTCCTTCCAAGAAGTGCTGTAAACAGTGAAATCAACTAGAACATTAAAACTCTGCTGTGCATGCACAGCAGAGTTCAAGATCAATCTTTGTCATGTGGCTGCACACTGCATGCTTTTAGTATCATAGGCACAGGAGTGGCTGTGGGGTTAGCTTGCTTACAAACCACATGGTTCCGGGTTCAGTCCCACTGTGTGGCAACTTTGGTAAGTGTCTTCTACTATAGCCTCAGGCCGACCAAAGTCTTGTGAGTGGATTTCATAGACAGAAACTGAAAGAACCCTGTTGTATATAAGTATATTTGTATATGTATACATGTATATGTATATATGTATATGTATATCTATGTGTGTGTGTTTGTGTGTCTGTGTTTGTCCCTGCCAACATCGCTTGACAACCGATGCTGGTGTGCTTATGTCCCCGTAACCTAACGGTTCAGCAAAAGAGACTGATAGAATAAATACTAGGCTTACAAAGAATAAATCCTGCGGTCGATTTGCTCAACTAAAGGCGGTGCTCTAGCATGGCCGCAGTCAAATGACTGAAACAAGTAAAAGAGTAAAAGAGCGAGTATCAGTGCAGATACTTAATGATCAGACCTCGTATATAACTAACGACATTAGATAATGACGGCGACGTTGGAAACAAGGATAACGAATGTTAGTGACGGCCATGAGTTAACAGTAAATATTAATTCTTCGTTTTACTGGCAAAGATATTAGACATCTCCAGATATATGGTTTCATTTTGATTTCATTAACAAGTTATATCTTCCTGCCTACTCGTTGAAAATACAAAAGAATCGCAAAGTAATTCTATATATCAGTATATTTCTGAGTGTAAGAAAATAGATTTGTTTAGAAATTAGATAATTCTTAAACACCAGCTGCCTGGGAAACATTAGGTAAATTAGCACTGTTATATTTAATACAGGCTGACTAGAAATATTTATTGCCATGATAGGTACACAAATGACTAATGTAGTTGAGTTAGTTTTTGTGCTACATGGTTTCTGGTTCAATCTCGGTGCGTGGCACCATTTCTACAGCTGAGTGAACTGGAGCAACGTGAAATAAAGTGTTTTGCTCAAGAAAGCAACACACAGCCCGGTCCAGGATTCGAACTCACAACCTCATGATCGTAAGCTCGATGTTCTAACCACTGAGCCATGCACCTTCACCTTACGTATTACACATTCATATTACAGATGTACAGAGATAGAAAAGGATTGTTTTTCTCCAGTCTTCTTATGAACTCCAGTAACACAAAGAGATCTCAGTAAAAGAGTGAACCATAAAAAATATATTACAGATTCCATGCTACAGTCCTCATGTACTGTAATAGTCTCTTACAATGGTTATCTCTTTTCTGTAAACATTAGGCACAGCAATCAAATACTTTGGCTGAAAGAAAAAGAGACAATTGGTACAATTTATGTAAATAAATTGTAACCATTTTCTTCAGTTTTCTATTACTTCAAAAACACCAACAAAACATGGAAAGATATGGATACTGGAATTATCATAATTTGGCTATCAGAGGATTAAACTTATAATTTGGAGAAATGTTTTTATTGATATGTTTGTAAGAGTAGCATCACAAAATAGAAGAGAAGAGGAGGGAAAGAGAGAGGGAGGGAGAGAGGAGAGAGTAAAACCACAGCTTTTTCACAGTGAATTAGAATTGATTTTCTGAGGTTGAAATCTTCAATATTAAAAGAAGTTTGAAAACAACATTTTGATAAAAAAAATATTTGAAAATTATGATTTTTAATTATTTTCTAGATTGAGTAGACTTAAATAATTACTTTTTTTAGTAAAAGTTACATACTCCTGACTAATTAATGAGTAGCTTTCTCCACTGTGGTATAGATATATGTGTATGTGTCAGTGTTCATATGTTTGTTTTACCTAGTTTTGTCATTCAAGCAAAGTCCTTCTATTCCAGTCTGCTATGAAAACATGTCCAACCATAAGAAGATACTATCTTGCTTGAAACAGGTATGTGTTAGTGACAGATGCAACATTTACTCATTGAAAAATCTACTATGGTGATTTCTGTCTGACCCATGCAAGAATGACAAAGTGTATGTTAAAACCATGATGATGATGATTTGGAGGTGGTGGTGACAACGACGCCGATGACAACGCTGATGATGATGATGGTGGTGGTGGAGGTGGTGGTTGTGGTGGTAGTTGTGGTGGTAGTGGTGGAGGTGGTGGTGGTGGTAGTGGTGGTGGTAGTGGTGGTGGTGGTGATGAGAATGATGACGATGATGATGATGGTGGTGGTGGTGGTGGTGGTGGTGGTGATGGTGATGATGATAATGATGGTTGTGGTGGTGGTGGTGGTGGTGATGAGGATGATGATGATGACGATGATGATGGTGGTGGTGGTGGTGGTGGTGGTGGTGGTGATGATGGTGATGATGATAATGATGGTTGTGGTGGTGGTAGTGGTGATGAGGATGCTGATGATGCTGATGATGATGATGACGATGATGATGATGGTGGTGGTGGGTGGTGGTGGTGATGGTGATGATGATAACGATGGTTGTGGTGGTGGTGGTGGTGACAAGGATGATGATGATGATGATGATGGTGGTGGTGGTGGTGAGGATGATGATGATGATGGTGACAGCGACATTAATGAGGATGATGATGGTGGTGGTGGTGATGATGATCATGATGGTAGTGGTAGTGATGATGATCATGATGATGATCTTGATAATGATGACAGGGAGAGCTATTATTTGCAAGTTTGAAAATTTGAAATGCAAAAACAGATAGTAACATGAAAATATACAGCAAACCTTTTAATACGTGTGTCTCTTGTTTGTTCACTAAGTAGAAATGTGTACTCATTGGAAACGGAGCCTAATTGCTTACGAACATTGAAAATTGATCACTTTCCTTAATGTTATTGTTAGTTACAGCATATTTTTTTAAAACAGTTTCTGTTACAAAAAAGTGTGTGCATACACATATATATGTATGTATATATATGTGTGTGTGGATATATATAATATGTATGTATATGCATATGTGTGTATGTATGTGTGTATGTTTTATATATATTTATATACATATACATATATGTATACATATATATACACATACACACATATATATGTATATATATATATATGTATGTATATATTTATTTATATCTTTATGTATCTGTATATATATTTTCGTCTGTGTGTATATACAAATATTTCTATCTATGTGTGTGTGTTTATATATTTGTATGTATATAGGTGTGTATATATAATCAGAACAAATGTATGTGTGTGTGTGTGTGCATTTGTATGTGTGTTTGTATATATATATATATATATATATAAGACAGGGAAAGCCCCAGGCCCATCAGGAATCACTGCAGAGATGCTCAAAATGTTTGGTAGTGTCGGCTATAGCCTAGTCACCCGTATAGTTAATCAGGTGATACACAAAGGGATCATACCCAATGACTGGTGTAGCAGTATAATAGTCAACTGCTACAAAGGTAAAGGTGATGCCCTAGATACAAATAACTACAGAGGTATCAAGCTGTTGGACCAGGTGATGAAGGTTACGGAGAGGGTCATAGCCCAACTAATTAGAGAGAGAGTTAGTTTAGATGAGATGCAGTTTGGGTTTGTGCCAGGGAAAAGTACTACTGATGCTATATTCCTGGTAAGGCAGCTGCAGGAGAAATACCTAGCCAAAGATAAGCCCCTGTACCTGGCTTTTGTTGACATGGAGAAAGCCTTCGACAGGGTCCCCCGATCCCTTATCTGGTGGGCAATGAGGAAACTAGGGATAGATGAATGGTTAGTGAGAGCTGTGCGGGCCATGTACAGGGACACCGCTAGTAGGGTGAGGGTTGGAAATGTGTACAGTGAAGAATTCCGGGTAGAGGTAGGAGTCCACCAAGGCTCAGTACTCAGCCCCCTCCTATTTATCATAGTCCTCCAGGCAATAACGGAGGAATTCAAGACAGGATGCCCTTGGGAGCTCCTCTATGCTGATGACCTTGCTCTAATTGCTGAGTCGCTATCAGAACTGGAGGAGAAGTTTCAGGTGTGGAAACAAGGATTAGAATCGAAGGGCCTCAGAGTCAATCTAGCTAAAACCAAAGTCGTAATCAGTAGGAAGGTAGACAAATCACAAACACCTTCAGGTAGATGGCCCTGCTCGATCTGTAGAAAAGGTGTAGGTAGAAACTCTATAAGATGCACCAAGTGTAAGCTATGGACACATAAGAGATGCAGCAATGTCAAAGGAAGGCTAACTAGGAAGATGGTTTTTGTATGTGGCAGATGCTCAGGAACAATAAACACTGAAAATGCTCTGAGACCAACTTCCGTCACTTTCCAGGGAGAAAAACTAGAAATAGTTGATAGTTTCCGTTACCTAGGTGACCGGGGGCGGGTGTGCTGAAAGTGTAACTGCTAGAGTAAGAATAGCTTGGGCAAAGTTCAGAGAGCTCTTACCTCTACTGGTGACAAAAGGCCTCTCGCACAGAGTGAAAGGCAGACTGTATGATGCGTGTGTACGAACAGCCATGCTACATGGCAGTGAAACATGGGCCGTGACTGCTGAGGATATGCGTAAGCTCGCTAGAAATGAAGCCAGTATGCTCCGATGGATGTGTAATGCCGGTACTCACACTCGGCAGAGTGTAAGTACCTTGAGAGAAAAGCTGGACCTAAGAAGCATCAGTTGTGGTGTGCAAGAGAGACGTTTGCCCTGGTATGGTCATGTGGCAAGAATGGATGAAGATAGTTGTGTGAAAAAGTGCCACACCCTAGCGGTGAGAGAACCTGGAAGAGGCAGACCCAGGAAAACCTGGGACGAGGTGGTGAAGCACGACCTTCGAACTTTAGGTCTCACTGAGGAAATGACTAGAGACCGAGACCTCTGGAAGTGTGCTGTGCGCGAGAAGACCCGGCAGGACAAGTGAGTCCATAACCCGTGGCCTTCTACATGGGATGGAGCCAGCCTACGTATGCATACCTTCTCTTCTTGGGACACAAAACTCTACTTGCTACCAGTGCCGGTGGCATGTCAAAACTCTGCTTGTGAAGACCCGTTGAGGCAAGTGACGATCAGAATCGAAATCGATCAATGGAAATCGATCAATGGAAAGTGCAGATGTGTTACCAGTGCCGGTGGCATGTAAGAGAACTTTCCGTTTCGCGACCGTTGCCAGCACCGCCCCGTTTCGTGTCCGTTG
>NC_042999.1:20187264-20194764 GCF_006345805.1 Octopus sinensis
CAATCTTGATCTGGCAGTGTTTCTACAGCTGGATGCCCTTCCCAAAGCCAACCACTCCGAGAGTGTAGTGGGTGCTTTTTATGTGCCACCAGCACGAGGGCCAGTCAGGTGCTACAGGCAACGGCCACGCTCTAATGGTATTTTTACATGTTACCTGCACAGGAGCTAGTCCAGTGGCACTGGCAATGCACTCGCTTGAATGTTGTTTATCATGTACCACCGTCACAAGTGCCAGTAAGGTGAAGCTGGTAACAATCATGCTCGAATGGTGCTTTTTACATGTCACCGGCATGGGGGCCAGTTAGTGGCCCTGGCAACGATCACACTCGGAAGGTGCTCTTAGCACTCCACTAGCATGGATGCCAGTCGTGCGGTGCCGTCATTGAATTTGATTTCGATTTCACTTGCCTGAACACGTCTTTGCAAGCAGAGTTTAGTGTCCAATGAAAGAAAGGTACACTTAAGTGGGCTGGTTACACCCCTGGCACTTGGCTTGCCAGGTCTTCTCAAGCACAGCATATTTTCAATTGTCTCGGTCACTAGTCATTGCCTCGGTGAGGCCTAATATTCGAAAATCGTGCTTCACCACCTCATCCCAGATCTTCCTGGGTCTACATCTTCCATAGTATATATGTATATAAATGTGTATATGTGTGGACATATACATACATACATATATATATATATATATATATATATATATATATATATATAAAGTTAATCCAAACCGAAAACAAAAAAGACAACAACGCAAGGAGGTGGAACAATTAAAGTATTATTAGGCGCTCAGAAAAAAAGGGAAGAAGGAGGGTATGACGTTTCGAGCAGAGCTCTTCGTCGGAAACATAGGAGAAAGAAAGATCCCGAGGTGGGAGGACAGAGGGAAAAAAAATGCAAGTGGTCTCACGAGGTCGACATACTGGAAATATATATATATATATATATATAAAGTTAATCCAAACAGAAAACAAAAAAGACAACAACGCAAGGAGGTGGAACAATTAAAGTATTATTAGGCGCTCAGAAAAAAAGGGAAGAAGGAGGGTATGACGTTTCGAGCGGAGCTCTTCGTCGGAAACATAGGAGAAAGAAAGATCCCGAGGTGGGAGGACAGAGGGAAAAAAAATGCAAGTGGTCTCACGAGGTCGACATACTGGAAATATATATATATATATATATATATAGAGAGAGAGAGAGAGAGAGTTATACATACATATCATTTTCATCATCATCATCATCATCATGACTGTTATTAGCCTCAATATAAAGTTTCATTTTTTTTTTTGTGCTATTTTCTTGAACTCTTTGTTTCCTCCTTTCTGCAGATGAAAATATTGAATATTATCAAGAACATATCAAAATATTCAATTTTAGATATTTCAAATCAGTATAGATTTGGTTCTTTTGACTAAAATATAAATTCACTTGAATATCAACTAGTTATGATTATAATGTCAGCAAGACCATCTAGGGTGGCAAGCTGGCAGAAACATTAGCACACCGGGTGAAATGCTTTGCGATATTTTGTCTGTCTTTACGTTCTGGATTCAAATTTGGTTGAGGTCGACTTTGCCTTTCATCCTTTCGGGGTCAATAAATTAAATACCAGCTGCGAACAGGGGTCAATCTAATTGACTGGCCCCCTCATTCAAAATTTCAAGACTCGTATCTAGAGTAGAAAAGAATATTATAGGCACAGGAGTGGCTGTGTGGTAAGTAGCTTGCTTACCAATCACATGGTTCCGGGTTCAGTCCCATTGCATGGCACCTTGGGCAAGTGTCTTCTACTATAGTCTCGGGCTGACCAAAGCCTTGTGAGTAGATTTGGTAGACAGAAACTGAAAGAAGCCTGTCGTATATATATATATAAATATATATATGCATGTGTGTGCATATGTTTGTGTGTGTGTGTCACCCAACATCGCTTGACAACTGATGCTGGTGTATTTACGTTACCGTAACTTAGCAGTTCGACAAAACAAAAGAGACTGTTAGAATAAGTACTAGGCTTAAAAAGAATAAGTCTTGGGGTCAATTTGCTCGACTAACGGCAGTTCCTCATCATGGTTGCAGTCAAATGACTGAAACAAGTAAAAGAGTAAGACCACAATCCAATACTTGAAAGAAGTAAAATAAAACATAATAAAACATAACAGAACTTGTACAATCCTTTAATTGCACCCAAGCAACTAGGCCCTACATGTAACGGAAAAAATTGGTTTGATTTATATTAAACCAAAATTGATCTCCGTTTATATTAGTTTTAAATTTTGGCACAAGGTCAATGATTTTAAGGGAGGAGGAATTTATGTACATTGATCATAGTACGTAAGTGGTACTTATTTTATTGACCTTTAAAAAATGAAAGGCAAAGTCGACCTCTGCAGATATTTGAACTCAGAACATAAAGGTGGATTAAACATTAGTCTGTCGCAGGTGAGCTGCAAGATGCAGGATGAAAGAGTGAGAGAAAGTTGTGGCAGAAGTTCACCATTACCTTCTGCTGGAGCCATGTGGATCTTAGCTGCTTTGCTCATAAACACACACATCGCCCAGTCTGAGATTCGAGCCCACGATCCCTCAACCGGAAGGTACTTTTCAATGTTGTTATTATTATTATTATTATTAGTTTTTGATGGAGTTTCTCTATATGTCTCCATTGAAGTCTAATGTTGACTCCGTACCGATTAGATAATACTGTCCTATATTTAAGAGATGAGGAATTATGTACATTATTTACATTATTTACACTTCTTTGTTATATTTAAAGTAATTGAAAGAAACACAGAGCATCTCAAAATAAATACAGTAATGAAAGGGTTAAAGCTCTATAAAGGAATTACAACCGTGTTTCGTGGTCTGCTACCACAACAGCTCCTTTATAGGATCCAGTTAGCTCAAGACATCATCAGGAGGAACCATGTCCGGTTTCCGCCCCTACTCCTCTGCCGTTTTGACGTGCCCCCCCCCTTCGGAGGTGTCTTCAGCTCTGGTGTTGGGTGCATGTCTTCTTTCTTCTGTTCCCTGGCCTCTTCAATGTATCTTCAGTGAGTGTCAGCCGGTGACTGACTGTCTTGTCAAATTTCTCCCTTTAGATACCTGCAGCATAGACTCCAGCAGGCAGCCCCAGCAAGTTGTCACGTGACACTGTCTCACCTTAACTGACTAGTGAAGGCGCGTAGTTTTAGCCGTGCTTTTTGTAAACGACAGTCACCTGTCAGTCAGCTTGTCTCACCTAATGATGTTATTTCCCGTCAGCGTGTTTATGACTTTCAAGCCATTTTCGGTCTTCCTGCTTCAGCCATATATAGAAGCTGGCTTTTTCGACCGCCTCCTGTACATCTTTTATTTTTACTAACACATTTGAATGATGCCTCGCTTCTATTCAGTGTCCCCTCTGCCACCATATAGTCTCTTTTGTTTTTTTTTCTGAAGGTAAGACAACAGCTGTAGAAACATATTTTGCCTTAGTAGATGCCATCAGGACATCAATAGTCCTATTTCGTCTTCCCTTCAGACAATTAAACTATCTCTTCCTAATTGGCATATCAACTTTTGGAATTTATTGGTAGCTGTGATTCTTTTCCCTCTTCCTTTGGAAGAGGTTTCAACCAATCATTCCAGCCTATCTTGACTGTTATCACCATCATCATTTCATCATCATCATTATCATCATCATTTCCTGTCCATTTTCCATGCTGGCATGGGGATGGATAGTTTAACAGGAGTTGGTAAGACCAGGGGCCACACCAAGCTTCATTGTCTGTTCGGGCATAGTTTCTATGGTTGGATACCCTTTCTAATTCTAGCCACTTTACAGAGTATACTCAGTGCTTTTTACATGGTGCCAGCACCAGTGCTCTCTCTCTCTCTCAATATAATATATATATATATAATAGAGCAGGAGTGGCTGTGTGGTAAGTAGCTTGTTTACCAACCACATGGTTCCGGGTTCAGTCCCACTGCATGGCATCTTGGGCAAGTGTCATCTGCTATAGCCCCGGGCCGACCAATGCCTTGTGAGTGGATTTGGTAGACGGAAACTGAAAGAAGCCTGTCGTATATATGTATGTGTTTGTATGTCTGTGTTTGTCCCCCTAGCATTGATTGACAACCGATGCTGGTGTGTTTACGTCCCCGTCACTTAGCAGTTTGGCAAAAGAGCCTGATAGAATAAGTACTGGGCTTACAAAGAATAAGTTCCAGGGTCGATTTGCTTGACTAAAGGCAGTGCTCCAGCATGGCTGCAGTCAAATGACTGAAACAAGTAAAAAAACAAAAGAAAATGTAAACTTATTAAGTAACCGTTTTGAACTAGGAGTATTTTGTATATGTTGTACTACTTGTACCTTTAAATATTTTTTAAAATAGCATTCTGATATTCCTAAATTTTAGATCTTAATGTTTTTTTAAAAACCAATAAGGAAATAGCATAATCCTGTTATATTTTATTATTTAATCAGCAATAGTTATTAAGAAACTTAATAACATAAGCAAATTGAATAAAGTTGAATACAAATTTATAAATTTTTAAAATTATTACATAAATTCTATATATCTAATAAAGTTATTAAGTTGTATACTTAATCCAAAATAAGTTTAAAAGATTTGGTAATTTTCATATCTATTTCTGCTAGAATTCTACTCCACCTAATCCTTTTCGATATTATAAATATTACCTTTATATAGGCCTAAATTATTATACTCCATATAACTACACTTCACTCTTAATACAAAATATAGGATTTCCATATTAAATAATTCTATTTCCATTTTTTAAATTTACATTTTGGTTACCTCCCTTCCATTGTATTTTAAGGATTTTGGTATGTGTGCCAATTAATACCTTATTTACTAGGAATATTCTCATAAAAAGTTCTTCTAAATCCTCTTAATTAATATTGAAAACCTGATAAAGAATAGATAATAATATCTAAGTTACTTGGTTTCTATTTCTCTAAAACAATTCTACCCTCATGATCTTTGTATGTATTAGAAAGCTTTATAAAAATAAATTATAAACAAATAAGTAGATAAAATTTTATAAGTATCAATTAATAATTAAAAATTATTATATAAGGATTAATAATAGCATTTTCTTAAATCTATAATAAAATCTATAATTTTATAAAAGTTTTGTTAATAATATAATTTTTGCCCAATAACTTGATTATCTCTTTACCTGGCATTAAACACTAGTCATTTACAGATATTCTCATGATAAGTAAATATAAATCTTAGTCTATATATAGAATTATAAAAAAATTTCTTCTAACAACTTACCTTATCTATTAATATAAACAAGCTAGGTATATTCTATAAGTTTTCAGAGCACAAATCTGTTCTACCCCTTGTTTGTAATATTCTACAGGAATTTATATTTATTTTTATTATACTCATTTACATTTCTTTTTTTAATTTTAAACCATTTTCTCTTACTTATTTGCTCACTATATCATTTTATTTATAATATATTTCTATAAATTTCATACTCAGCCTATATAAAACTATACTGGATTATTTCACTGTTTATTTTATAATACAAGAAATATGTTCTAAAATTATTAGCATATAAAAATATATAAATTTTTAAAATTATTACATAAATTCTATATATCTAATAAAGTTATTAAGTTGTATACTTAATCCCAAATAAGTTTAAAAGATTTGGTAATTTTCATATCTATTTCTGCTAGAATTCTACTCCACCTAATCCTTTTCGATATTATAAATATTACCTTTATATAGGCCTAAATTATTATACTCCATATAACTACACTTCACTCTTAATACAAAATATAGGATTTCCATATTAAATAATTCTATTTCCATTTTTTAAATTTACATTTTGGTTACCTCCCTTCCATTGTATTTTAAGGATTTTGGTATGTGTGCCAATTAATACCTTATTTACTAGGAATATTCTCATAAAAAGTTCTTCTAAATCCTCTTAATTAATATTGAAAACCTGATAAAGAATAGATAATAATATCTAAGTTACTTGGTTTCTATTTCTCTAAAACAATTCTACCCTCATGATCTTTGTATGTATTAGAAAGCTTTATAAAAATAAATTATAAACAAATAAGTAGATAAAATTTTATAAGTATCAATTAATAATTAAAAATTATTATATAAGGATTAATAATAGCATTTTCTTAAATCTATAATAAAATCTATAATTTTATAAAAGTTTTGTTAATAATATAATTTTTGCCCAATAACTTGATTATCTCTTTACCTGGCATTAAACACTAGTCATTTACAGATATTCTCATGATAAGTAAATATAAATCTTAGTCTATATATAGAATTATAAAAAAATTTCTTCTAACAACTTACCTTATCTATTAATATAAACAAGCTAGGTATATTCTATAAGTTTTCAGAGCACAAATCTGTTCTACCCCTTGTTTGTAATATTCTACAGGAATTTATATTTATTTTTATTATACTCATTTACATTTCTTTTTTTAATTTTAAACCATTTTCTCTTACTTATTTGCTCACTATATCATTTTATTTATAATATATTTCTATAAATTTCATACTCAGCCTATATAAAACTATACTGGATTATTTCACTGTTTATTTTATAATACAAGAAATATGTTCTAAAATTATTAGCATATAAAAATATATAAATTTTAAAAATTTTCCTTTAATTTAACTTATTAATACCAAAAATTACTATTTAATAATTAACTATAAATATATGTTAAGTTAGTATAAAAATTATATAAATATGGAATTATTTCTATATTTTCCATCTCTCTATTGTGTAAAATACTGACATATTCTGAAATCTTTTTAATGTGTGTGTGAAAAAAACTCTCTAAAATGTACCTATGTATATCATATTAACACTGAGTTTATGGTTGTCAGATAGTTAAATATTATAAGTTTTAGTCTCCCTACCCCATCAGCTTTAGCCTGCAAATTTGGCTGAAATATATTCTTACTGAACCAAATGGTTTTCTTCAAAGAAATCTTGATTTATGACTCTGCCATTTAAACTGTCTTTTTACCCTATCCATAAAAGATAGATTCTAGTTTCCATTAGACTTGATAAACAAGTCTATAAATTAGAATTAAAACCCCCACCCCATTAGTAAATCTGAATAACAAATTAAAATCAATGATAAGCAGTGTCTTCCTGTGAAAAAAATATCAGTTACAGGTATGATGTTGTTGATGAAACATGTTCTTCGTCTATCTACTTATCCTCTTAGTGATTTTGGTTAATAGAATAACTATACAAATGAATCCTTCGAATTTAACTAAATTCTATATTTTTATGCAGCTGAAGATTGCTCTACATTTTAAAACTGATGTAATATTTGCATTGTTCAATTAAAAGTAGTCGCATGAAACGATCGTACTGCATTACCTCTGGATATCCTTGTTGCTTATTTTGATTGTAATCAACCCATTTTGAATTATAATAATTATGGATAATACCATACTAAATTCTGGTGCCTTTAACTTGAGTACCATATT
>NC_042999.1:20197264-20237264 GCF_006345805.1 Octopus sinensis
TCTACAGCTGGATGCCCTTCCTAACGCCAACCACTCCGTGAGTGTAGTGGGTGCTTTTTACGTGCCACCTGCACAGGTGCCAGGCGAGGCTGGCAACGGCCATGGTCGGATTGGTGTATTTTATGTGCCACCGGCATGGAAGCCAGTCGAGGCGGTGCTGGCATCGGCCACATATATAAATATATATATACATATACACACATACATGTTTGTAGACATAATGTTAACATTGTAACACGGTGTCAGGAAATAAATTTTAATGTTCTATAAAACGTTATATTATGGAACAAAGCACAGTCTATCCACCAGTAATTCAAACAATTTATTTGACTCCAGAAGAATGAAACCCAACATTGGCTTCAGTGAAATTTCAACTCAAAGACAAGAATTCAGAAATTACACCACAAGGCTATTCATGTAAAACTTTAACAACTGCACCATATCACCATCTTTATAAACTTTTAAAACTTCGTGGTTATTACTTAGAAGATCGTAGTTCTGAGAATATCGTTATATTTCATTACATCATTTAAACATTACCCTTGAAGCTTTACATATAAGCAAATATCTTTATGGACGTAATATATATACTCTCTGACTAAGTTACTTACTAAAGGGCATATGTGAAATGCCAAAATATGAATGCATTCACCTGCTTGCGTCTCTCTTCAGATAACTAAACATTAATTGAATACATATATAATTCATGAAGATCTCAATTGAAATTTCATTTATGTCATTATTTATATTTGTGCATTGTCAACAATATATTGGAGAAACTTTATACATTTGTGTATGACATTCAGTCTGGTGCAGCTTAACAAGCTTTTTGAAAACATTCTCTTTAGCATTTGAAATATGCAGCCATATCTGCATGGCTGTGAGGTTAAGTATTTTCTTCCCCAATGATGTCATTGTGGAAGAAGCATCTTAACTGCAGAGTCTGTCTGCATCGCAACTTGGTCAAGTGTGTTCTGCAAACTTTCTTGGGCGGATCGAAATCTTCAGATTAGAATTGGTAGAAAATTGAAGTAGCTTATAGGCGCAGGAGTGGCTGTGTGATAAGTAGCTTGCTTACCAACCACATGGTTTCGTGTGCATTCCCACTGCATGGCACCTTGGGCAAGTGTCTTCTACTATAGCCTTGAGCCAACCAAAGCCTTGTAAGTGGATTTGGTAGATGGAATATGAAAGAAGCCCGTCATATATATATATATATATATATATATATATATATATTTAGTCTATTAACTATACATTATTCATAGAAGAATACAGTGTATATTCAAACACATAAGAGATGACCAATGATAGGACATCTGACTCACTAGAAAGAGCTGTTAAAATTCCAAGCCACTAATAATTGCAATTCTGAAAGAGAATGAAAAATAAAAACATTTACCCAATTTTTCCCGGACTACCCTAAGATTTTTAATTAATTATATATATATATATGTGTGTGTGTGTGCACATATGTTTGAGTCTGTGTTTGTCCCCACAACATCGCTTGACAACCGATGGTGATGTGCTTACGTCCCTGTAACTTAGCAGTTCGGCAAAAGGGACCGATAGAATAAGTACTAGGCTTCAAAAAGATTAAGTCCTGTGGTCGATTTGCTTGACTAAAGGCACTGCCCCAGCATGGCCACAGTCAAATGACTGAAACATGTAAAAGAGTAAAAGAGAGTTTTTAATGTTTATATCTTGTACTTGTTTCAGTCATAGGACTGTGTCCACACTACAGAATCTCTTTGAAGTGTTTAATCAAAGAAATTGACTCCTGTATTTTAATTTACTTTGGGACCTGTACTTATTCTTTTGGTTACTTTTGATGTTTTTTTTGCTGAACTGCTTGGACACAAGAATGTAAACAAACCAGCATCATTTGTCAAGCAATGACATGATCAAATACAGTCTCACATACACACACACACATGCACAAATACACCCACATACACATGCACACACACACACACACAAATGCACATGCACATACATACACATTTATGACACCATTTGAGCGTGATCATTGCCAGTACCGCCAGACTGGCCCTTGTGTCGGTGACACATAAAAGCTCTCACTACACTCTTGGAGTGGTTGGTGTTAGGAAGGGCATCCAGCTGTAGAAACTCTCGCCAGATCAGATTGGAGCCTGGTGCAGCCATCTGGTTCACCAGTCCTTAGTCAAATCATCCAACCCATGCTAGCATGGAAAGCGGATGTAAAATGATGATGATGAGGAGGAGGAGGAAATGCAAAACAACACCACAGAGGAATCGACATAAGCTTAGATAATAAACCATGATAGATATACTGCGATATGGCAAGAGATTACTGTATATCTATGTGTGTCTTTGTGTCTCTGTGCCAAGGTTTGCCTCTCACCACCACTTGACAACTGGTGTTGGTGTGTTTACATCCGCATACCTTAGCAATTCAGCAAAAGAAACCAATAGAATAAATAACAGGCTTAAAAAGACATAAGTCAACTAAAACCCTTCTAAGTGGTGCCCAAGCATGGCCATAGTCAAACGTCTGATACAAGTAAATGAATCTGTACTTCTTTATAGTTTCATACAATTTTAATATTCATAAGACCTGTTGAGGCAAGTGAAATCGAAATCGATCAAAATTCAATGGAAATTGCAGTTGTGATACCAGTGCAGATGGCACGTAAAAGAACCATCCAAACGTGGCCGTTGCCAGTGCCACCTCGACTGGCCGTTGCCTACCTCGCCTGGCACCTGTGCCAATGGCACGTAAAAAGGCACCCACTACACTCACGGAGTGGGTGACAGGAAGGGCATCCAGCTGTAAAAACACTGCCAGATCAGACTGAAGCCTGGTGCAGCCTCCTAGCTTGCCAGACCCCAGTAAAACCGTCCAACCCATGCTAGCATGGAAAGTGGACGTTAAACGATGATGATGATGATGATGATGAACTTCAACATGGCATTATTCCCTCATGAAAAATAATAGACAAGCATTTACTAGAGGTTTTTAGCTGCTAAATCAGAAGAACAAGTGACTCAATAAAAACAATCTCTGCTTATAGCAGTTAGTATGCCATCAATACTCATAGTTCTGGATTCAGTTTTTTTTTTAAATATTCTCTTTTGTTTTACTCATTGTATTATAATATCAGCAATACATTTTACACCCCACCCACACAGGCACTATCATTTTCGATATCAGTGATATGGTCGTTAGCATAACCACTGTCAGCACTGCGAACTCCATACGTAACATAAAAGCAAATTATATACATTATGTGTGTGTGTGTGTGTGTGTGTGTGTGTGTGTAGGACCAGTAATTTAAGCTTTTATTGAAACTTGTTAACTGATTACATCAAAATATAATTTTTTTTCTCTGTTTTTTTTGTGTGTTTTTTTTGTGTGTTTTCTTCTTTATCTCTTAGTGGAGTATCACATAGTAAAATAAGAATGGATGTAATTAAACGATCTAAATCAAACATAAATATCTGTTGAAAAGTAATATATAAAACAAACCAAAACAACAACAACAACAATAATAACAACAACAACAATAATAATAATAATAATAATAATAATAATAATAATAATAACAATGACAACAAGAATAATAACAACAACAATAATAATAATAATAATAACAATAAATAATAATAATAATGATAATAATAACAACAACGGCAACAACGAGAATGATAACAACAATAATAATAATAAATAATAATAAATAATAATATAATAATAATGATGATGATGATAATAATAATAATAATAATAATAATAATAATAATAATAATAATAATAATAATAATAATAATAAAAATAATGATGATAATAATAATGATATAATAATAATAATAATAATAATAATAATAATAATAATAATAATGATAATGATATAATAATAATAATAATAATGATAATGATAATAATAGCTTTGATAGTGTTTGTTGTGATTCTGCTTTGATTTTTTTTTTGTTTAGGAGAGGAAGAGAGACTTCTTTTTACATGAATGAATGAATGAGAATTTCTTTCAAATGATGTTGTTGTTGCCACTACTACTGCTACTGCCGCTGCTGCTGCTGCTGTTGCTGCTGCTGTTGTTGTTGTTATTGTGGTGCCAACAGTGGAAAAGACATCGACCACCCCACCATTGTCCAACACCACCACCAACACCAACACCACTACAATCACCATTTCCGCAATCATCACTTATGCTTATTTTGATCTTATCACACACACACACACCCTTCTCCATCAACAAATGCTATCATAATGCTTATCTCTATTTTAAATTAATTTATTCTGTATCATTTTTAAGATATTGTCTATCACCATCTCATCCTCTTCATCCTCCTTATGCTCTTCATCATTATCATCATCCGTGCATTCATGCATGCATGTATTTGTATAATTCTATTTGTTTCTATAAATTTTGCCATTGTTGTAGTAATTGCCACTGCTATCATCCTTATCGCTGTCATCGTCATCATCATTGTTGTTGTTGTCGTTATCATCAACATAAATTATGTACACTTGTATTGTTATCTTATAATTATGGTCGTCATTATTTTTGTCATAACCGCAGTTACATTTTCCGCCCACGAGGACAAACGCTACCATCATGACAGCGACAATCAAAATAATGACAGCCATAATAACAATAATAACAATGATGATAATAATGATAATAATAATAATAATAATAATAATAATAATAATAATGATGATGATGATGATGATGATGATGATGATGATAATAATAATAATAATAATAATAATAATAAAATAATAATAATAATAACAATGATAATATTAACAATAACAATAATAACAATGATGATAATAATAATAATAATAATAACAATAACAATAATAATAATAATAATAATAATAATAATAATAATGATAATAACAGCAGCAACAACAATAAGGATAACAAGGTTAACGACAATAATAATAATAATAGTAATAATAATAATAATAATAATAATGATGATAATAATAATAATAGTAATAATAATAATAATAATAATAGTAGTAATAATGATAATAATAATGATAATAATAATAGTAATAATAATGATAATAATAATAATAATGATAATAATAATAATAATAATAATAATAATAATAATAATAATAATAATAGTAATAATAATGATAATAGTAATAATAATGATAATAGTAATAATAATAACAATAATAATAGCAACAATAGCAATAATAATAATGATGATAATAATATGTATTTTTATATGCATATAAAGCAAAGCTGGCAAGTGTCAGCTTTACTGTTTCAAAGTAATCATTTTAGTCTTGACTCCCATTAATTTCTTAATTATCCTTACTCTCTGATGTCTGGCCTTAATATGTTACTTAATAGCTTCCCTTGATCCAATCTACCCTGACTACCATTCATTCAATACACACCAACGTCATTTTCTTTCTTCTACTTTCACTTTCTCTTTTACATTCTATATCTGTATTAAACTCTTACACTAATGATATGATATTACGTAAGCATATCATCATAAAACCATTCACCTAATGCATTAGATTAGCCGTGTTCATATGATGTGCAACAGAGGGTGTGATATTGCATAAAGCACTGTGGACAATTCTGCAAGGCCTGCCTGCCGCATTGCTTAATGGATGGTAGACAATCTTATATGGTTTGCTAATCATTTCAATGGAAACCAACAATAAAATGCTCCTTGCGAAATTTCTTTCTGATAATAGCTGCACTTTTATTGAGGATGATTGAATTTCATATGGTTAAGGTACATCAGTTTTCTTGCTTCAACCTACACTTGTAATTAATGCATCTATCTAATTATAAAATGGATAATAAGCCATGCAACTTCATTCATTATATCATTCTAACCTCTACATATAAAACCAAATTAGAGTTTTTGAAGTCGTTAATGATGCTTAGCACCAGGTCAATTTCTGATCAAGTAGGCTCATAACCTAATGCATTCCATCTAGGACCAATCCAATGATCTTTTTTTTCTGGAATAATCTATTTAAGATTATGGTTTGCAAAGATTAATTCCAATTACAAGAATATATGGTGAGATTTGAAGAAATTTGGCAGCAGTTTTTTGTAGATCTCGTGACCACAGACAGTGACTCAAGTTCTTGTGACAGTTTTTGAAATAAAAGACCCATGTTATGATGTTTTGAAAACAAGATTCCTGCATCTCTTATTATTTATTTGTTTCAGTCATTAGACTGTGACCATGCTGGGGCACCACTTTGAAGAATTTTTAGTTGATCTTATCATCCACAGTATTTATTATCCTTTTGTGAAGCTTGGTACTTATTCGATCAGTCTCTTTTGCCAAACCACTAAGTTCCAGGGACATAAACACAGCAACACCGGTTGTCAAGTAGTGGGGAGGACAAACATATGCATAAAGACACACATATGCACACACAAACAAACACATATTCGGATTCAGCCTGAAAAATTACATCAATATACCAAATCTGAAAATTTTTCCTAAATTTTAGAATTTCCAAATATGTACTAGCAAACAAAACGATACTATTTCTCTCCTGAGGCCAATTCCATAGAGGAATATCTGCCATCCTTTCACTACAATATGCATTCTTTTTTTCTATTGCAGTGTAATCTAATTGAACAGACCAAGGCTTGAAAGTCTTTCAGTTATGACAATCTTGTCTGTGTTTCAGAAAGTGCATGTACGAGTATTTCTTTAATAAATTTTACCCTTGTTCTAACAATTTTCACAATCTCCCTTCCCACTACATCATCATCACCAACACTGCCATCATCATCATTTTCATCTTTTTCATCATCACCACGTTTTCAAATTCCTTACCACCGAAATCACTGCCATTTTCAAATTCATTACCACCACCACCATCATCATCATCATCATCATCATTATCATCATCATCATCATCATCGGTAGTAGTACCATTATCACCCCCCCCCCCAACATTACTATCACCTCAACAACAACCACATCCACCACAATCATCATCATTGTTGTCATCATTGATTGAACCCATGGCCCCATGTTCAAGAAGCCAGCTTTTTATCCACCCGATCACGATCACAAATTCGTGAATTCAAATCTTATCATGATACAAGAGCCATTGTTAACTGTCGTTGAGAATGACAAAACTTTCAGATTACTCCATCTTACTTGACACACAAAAATAAGTTACGCAAACATTTGTCCTTTAGGTGTGTTGTCATATGATAGTGTGAAGGCACGTGGCTTAGTGGTTAGGGGCTACTATTTTATGGAAGTCCAGCAGTCACCTATGCATACCAATCTTTCCTTTCCGCACCACCGATGTTATCCAATAGAAAGGCAAAGGCACACACAGCTTGGTATCAGTGATGTCACAGCTCGCTTCTACAGTTGAGTGAACTGGAGCAATGTGAAATAAAAGGTCTTGCTCAAGAACACAACACACAGCCCTGTCCAGGAATCGAACTCATTACCTCATGATTGGGAGCCATGCACCTTCACTATGTCACCTTGTACCTCATAACTTAGCAGTTTGACGAATAGAAATTGGGAAATCAAACATCACATTTAAATAAATACATTGGTCAAAAACGATAGACTAAAACTTTTGAAGGTGCCACCCTAACATGGTTATCATTCAATGAATAAAACCTCTGAAATTAAAAGCTTAAAAACCAAAAGAAATAAGAATGAAAAATGTAATAATGGAACACTATATTTGCAAAACTACAAATTCTGGCAAATCTATACATGAATAAAATTAACAAAATAGCAATTATTGTAATTTCAGTTGATGTATTACAAGAATAACCATCAAGATGAACGTTTCTGTGACATTTTTATTGTCAAGTGGGAGTAACAAATTTCTGAATATTTTCAATTAAATTTATGATGAATACTAATCATGGACATTTACTGACTGGAAAGTAATTACAAGTGGCAGATTGAAATGTTATCTTCTTTCAATTGTCTGGAATTTTCTCAGGTACTATTCATACATAAATTCACACACACACACACACACACACACACACATATATATATATATATATATTTATATATATACATATATGTACATTCATACATGCATACATATATATATTTAATTAGAAGTTGTGTTAACCTCGTGAAGGGATCGTTTCATCCAAGGAAAAACTGGTTCAATACCTAGTACCTTTGAGGAATTAATTCCCTTAAAATAATAGGTATATATATATATATATATATATATATACTCCTTCTAGACCATTGGTATCTATATATGTATATATACAAATATATTATATAGTTACACATAGATAGATATATATATATAGAAATATATAGATACACATTGATATATATATATACACACAAACGTACACACACATATATATATCATCATCATCGTCGTCGTTTAATGTCCGTTTTCCATTTTAGCATGGGTTGGACGGTTTGGCCGGGGTCCGGGAAGCCAGGAGGCTGCACCAGGCTCCTGTCTGATCTGGCAGTGTTTCTACAGCTGGATGCCCTTCCTAACGCCAACCACTCCGTGAGTGTAGTGGGTGCTTTTTATACACATGGGCCAGGCTAAGCTGGCAAATATATATATATACAGATAGGGAGATAGAGAGAGAGATAGATAGAGAGAGAGAGAGATATGAAATGATACAGATAACTAAATATATTCAGGAGTTAAACAACGAAACTCAAAACAGCAACTCCCCTAATCCCAGGGAATATCCTATCCTAAGTGGATGTATTTTTTTAAGGGCTACCTAATTAGGGCCCCACTGCCCCACTATTTTTACTGCATTTTAAGATAAATACATGGCATTGGTGACCAAATCGGAGCAATGATAATGACAATGAACTTCATACTATGAATTCCCTGGGAGTATCGTAAGGAGGTTCAGTTTCTGAAGGGCCACTTAAATGGGGCCCTATTGATCCCCAACACCACCACCATTTTTTACTGCATATATTTCACTCCTATGCTTATCAATTAAACTATGATCAGCATCAGTGCTTAGCACATTTGCAGAAATAAGTTTGGTCATTCTAAATACCTTCACGTACATTAAAATTGAGATAAGGAGTTATAACAGGTACGTTTCAGGTGTGGTAGTGTGGATATTTATATTTTGTAGTTTTATGAAACTTGTGTCTAGTAAGAAATAAATACATGTTCATACACATATATCTAAACATGTACATATATCAACTAAATATATAGAGTAACACACACATACACAAACACAAGCATGTGGTCATATACACAGACACACATACTGCATAGGAGTGGCTGTGTGGTAAGTAGCTTGTTTACCAGCCACATGGTTCCGGGTTCAGTCTCACTGCATGGCACCTTGGGCAAGTGTCTTCTACTATAGCCTCGGGCCAACCAAAGCCTTGTGAGTGGATTTGGTAGACGGAAACTGAAAGAAGACCGTCGTATATATGTGTGTATATATATATATATATATATATGCGTGTGTGTCTTTGTGTATCTGTGTTTGTCCCTCTAGCATTGCTTGACAACCGATGCTGGTGTGTTTGTGTCCCCGTTACTTAGCGGTTCGGCAAAAGAGGCCGATAGAATAAATACTGGGCTTACAAAAAGAATAAGTCCCGGAGTCGAGTTGCTCGATTAAAAAGCAGTGCTCCAGCATGGCCGCAGTCAAATGACTGAAACAAGTAAAAGAGTAAAAGAGTAAAAGAGAATAAACAAACACCAGCATATAGAAAATAACCCAAAGATTTCAAGTGCATAACAACTTTACTTTCTTCAACAATTTACATTATTTAATCGCATATATTCTTACTTGTAATATCGTTGAGTATATGTCATGTTTTATGTTTTCTTATAATTTAATTCAGCTTAATTCTGGTTTAGTTTTTGTGTTTTCGTTTGTTGTTGTTCTCAAGCAAAAATAGCATTTCGTAGAAGGTCACTCGGTTAGGTTTAACATGATAATCTGCTTTGCATTGTATTAGATGTTTCACAGGTGACATTTTAACCCATGTTCACCCAAATCGAGTTGTTAAAACATACAACTGTAAATGTAATTGAGAAATACATATATTTTATCGTTCTTTTACTTGTTTCAATCGTTGATCTGTGGCCATGCTGGGACACCACCTTAAATGGTTTTAGTGAGATGAATCAATCCCACTACTTGTGATTTTTTTTCATCTCTTTTACTCTTTTACTTGTTTCAGTCATGTGACTGGCCATGATTGGTTGGTGCTTTTTACGTTCCACCAGCACGGAAGCCAGTCAAGGTAGCTCTGGCATTAGCCACGTACAGATGGTGCATTTTAGGTGCCACCGGCACAGAAGCCAGTCAAGGTGGCGCTGGCATCATCCACGTACAGATGGTGCTTTTTACGTGCCACCAGCAAAGGTGCCAGGGGAGGCTGGCAACGGCCACGATCGATTTGTGCTATTTACGTGCCGCCGGCACAGAAGTCAGTCAAGGCGGCGCTGGCATCGGCCACGTACGGATGGTGCTTTTTATGTGCCCCCAGCACAGGTATCACAACTACAATTTCCATTTGATTTTTTGATGCTGATGGTGATGTAATTGACTCAATAGGACCAAGGTAAGTACAACAGGCTGTCCTGCGATACAAGGCACTTTAGAAGGGCTAGGGCTTCTATGTGAAGCTGGTGCAGGAAACAGCCATGAACTCACATTATTTGTCGAGTGTTCGCAGTCACAGTATATCTCCAGAGGTCTTGGTCTTTCGTCATTCCCTCTGTGAGACCCAACGTTCGAAGGTCATGCTTGACCACCTCATCCCATGTCTTCCTGGGTCTACCTCTACCCTGGCTACCTTCAACATTTTGGGAGTGGCACTTCACACATCTCTTCTCATCCATCCGCAGTACATGACCATACCATCGCAAGCGTCACTCTTGCATACCGCATCTGATGCTTCTTATGTCAGCATTTCTCTCAGGGTGCTTACCCTCTGTCGTGCGTGCACACTGACATTACACATCCAGTGAATCATGCTAGCTTCATTCCTTTCAAGCCTACACATGTCCTCTGCAGTCACTGCCCATGTTTCACTACTGCTGAAGCATGGCAGTTCGCACACATGTGTAGTACAATCTACCTTTCACTCTGAGTGGGAGACCCTTTGTCACCAGTAGGGGTAGGAGCTTTCTAAACTTTGCCCAGGCTATTCTTACTCTAGTGGTAACACTCTCTGAGCATCCACCCCCACTACTAACTTGGTCACTTAGGTAGCGGAAACTATCAACTACTTCTAGTTTCTTCCCCAGGAGTGAAATGGAATCTGTTTTCTGAGTATCAATGGTGTCTCTTGCCCTGTGCATCTGCCGCACACGAAAGCTATCTTCTCAGTTAATTTTCCTTTGATGGTACTGCATCTCTTATGTGTCCATAGCTTACACTGGGTACATCTTTACACTCTGAGTTCAAATTCTGCCAAGGTCAGCTTTGCCTTTCATCCTTTAGGGGTCAGTAAATTAAGTACCTATTTCTTTACTGCCCACAAGGGGCTAAACACAGAGAGGACGAACAAGGACAGACAAACGGATTAAGTCGATTATATAGACCCCAGTGCGCAACTGGTACTTATTTAATCGACCCTGAAAGGATGAAAGGGTAAGTCGACCTAGGCAGAATTCGAACTCAGAACGTAACGACAGATGAAATACCTATTTCTTTGCTACCCACAAGGGGCTAAACACAGAGAGGACAAACAAGGACAGACAAACGGATTAAGTTGATTATATCGATCCCAGTGCATAACTGGTACTTATTTAATCAACCCCAAAACGATGAAAGGCAAAGTAGACCTCGGCGGAATTTGAACTCAGAACGTAAAGACAGACGAAATACCGCTAAGCATTTCGCCCGGCATGCTAACGTTTCTGCCAGCTCACTGCCAGTAAATTAAATACCAGTGAAACACTGGGGTCGATGTAATCAACTAGCCCCTTTCTCAAAATTTCCGGCCTTGTGACATCAGCAGAAAGTATTAACATAATTATTCAATGTTATTTTCCTTTTCAGAAATGCAATTTACAAGAGACTGGTTGAGAATTTAAGCAGATTTAATAACTTTTGAGTAGTTACTTCATTCTCTTCTTCTGACAAATACTTTTCAAATGTATTTCTCTGCAAGTTTAGACACATTGTCAAATCTGTAACTACCTATCCAACTTTCTGTTCAGACAGTATAGTTATAATTGCTTATATTGAAAACTGAAAGCTACAACATGTGTTGGTAGAAAGAATGAAATTAATGTATCAAATTTGCATAACAGATTTTATTCTGTGCATTTTGTCAACATAGCGGTGCAGGAGTGGCTATGTGGTAAGTAGCTTGCTTACCAACCACATGGTTCCGGGTTCAGTCCCACTGCGTGGCACCTTGGGTAAGTGTCTTCAACTACAGCCTCGGACCGACCAAAGCCTTATGAGTGGATTTGGTAGATGGAAACTGAAAGAAGCCCGTCTTATATATGTATGTATATATATATATATATGTACATACATACATACATACATACATACATATATATATATATATATATATATATATATGTGTATGTATTTGTGTGTATGTGTTTGTGTGTGCATGTTTGTCCCCACAACATTGCTTGGCAACCGATGCTGGTGTGTTTAAGTCCCTGTAATTTAGCAGTTCGGCAAAAGAGGCCGATAGAATAAGTACTAGGCTTACAAAGTATAAGTCCTGGGGTCGATTTGCTCGATTAAAATGGTGGTGCTCCAGCATGGCCACAGTCAAAATGACTGAAACAAGTAAACGAAAAGATATGCAGTTATGCATAACTGCGAAGCAGAGAGGTTGGGAGCCCTTGGAAAACTGCTTGGAAACTTAATTTGGTCTTTATTCGAAAACTAAACTGAAATTTTATACATCACAGAAGCCTTCTCTTTCTGTCTGTCTGTCTGTCTGTCTGTCTGTCTGTCTGTCTCTCTGTCTGTCTCTCTCTCCCTCTCTGTCTATGTCTCTGTCTCTCTCTTTCAGCTGTACGTGCTGAATCAGTTTAATGAAACGCTTGTCAATTCTAGTATTTTGCTGTTGTGTGCAATAATAAGTTGTTCCTATCCAGTGTTGTTTGTATCCACTTCTTGGCCATTACCTTTTAACTCATCTAGGCATACACTCAAAAACACATCCTGTATCTCTTAATGCTTGATTGCATTATCCTAAAAGGCTTAATTAATCTTCATCTAGTCTTACATCATCAAGTCAGTCTGACCAGACTAGTATCTCCTAATCTATTGATTATTTATGGAAAGGGAAAATAAAATATGCAAAATTTCAACAGAAGTCAATTGATTCAATGGAAATTTGAACTGGGTAAAGTTTAAAATACATTCAGTTTTGTGAAAAACGAATGCAAAATTCCCTTTGTTTATCAGTGTAATTAACAGATATAATGAACAAAGGTTTCAGGCTATCTATCTGTCCTAATTAGAAATGTTTGCAATTAAATCTGGGATAAATTTCGCCTTCTCTTTTGAAGCATTGATTGCATTCAGAATAAAAGGTTGACTTTATAATGATAGCCTTAAAAAGTCCAATATACTTTCATCACTTAAGAAGTTATGATTAAACAGAAATTTCTATCTGAAGTTACCAATTGTTATATATGATCGTTTCTTTAATTTGGTCTTTAGAATGTGTCTTTGAGTTGATAAAGGTTACTCAGTGAAATTCATGGTTTGGTCAATCAATGATTAATTCCTTATTTAATGGGTTTCTCATTATCATACTACAATTCTTTCCCTATTGTTTCAGGTGAGATTTATAATCCTTCTTCTTTTCAAACAGTCATGGAAACAGTTTCAAAGAAATCCTTGTTGAGCAACTTACATTATTAAACAGCTTGCTTGCGAAATCCTTCATTGTTCACACGATTAATCAAATGCTAAGTGAATGTTCCAAAAAAACAATTAGAATGCTATAAAACATTTGCATAATTAGAGCCTTTCATTCGATCAATTGGAGTCTTTCATTTTATATTATAGAGTGCGTGTGACTGACTACAGAAGAAAAAGTTTAATATGAAGATAATGTATGGCTAAATCCTAGAAAATCAGATCATCCTCTCATAAATCTGTGATTTTGTATTATGACAATAATCTTATGGATCCCACGCTCAAAAGATGGAACCCTTTTCCCTTACCCAACCCAATTGTAATTAGGTAGCATAATCGATAAATACAATGTAGGAGGAGCTAATTAAAGGGTCTCTATATGGTCCCTTGACATGCTGGAAATAAAAGACAATCTTATACAATTAACTCTCTAATCTCTAAAATAAGGAAGAGACACATTAGATAATTTACTCCAAGGAACAACCAAAAATACTGCGATAGTCATGGGTGAAATACCTTTGGTTATAAAGTTAAACAATGACAACAGCTAGTGGAGGCGCAATGGCCCAGTGGTTAGGGCAGCGGACTCGCGGTCGTAAGAATGCGGTTTCGATTCCCAGATGGGCATTGTGAGTGTTTATTGAGCAAAAACACCTAAGCTCCACAAGGCTCTGATGGGGGAGGGACAGGTGAACCCCGCTGTACTCTTTCACCACAACTTCCTCTCCCTCTTTCTTCCTACTTCTGCCACAAAGCAGAGGAACCATGGTGTAACCCACTATGGTGTGGTAAACCTTCAGACCCTAGACTAGATTGTGAATCTTCTGAACCCCAGGATGATCCAGCTCTCCACCCATTAAAAGACACCATTTACAGAATGAGGATAACAACATAGCTTTTGCACCCATGCAGAGGCCCAAATTTTAGTTCAACCATTTCGCTTACATTGAAACTTTGCACATCACACCTGTACATTTTAAAACTAATTGATAAATATGGAGATGTATGATTGCCATACACATTATAAAACCTAACATTAGCTATTCTTACCAATTGGTGTTTGTATCAACTGCTTGCCCATTACTCTATCAATTTGTTTAGGCATACCATGAAAAACATATCTAGTATCTTTTTAATGCATCATTACTTTACTCTTAAAGGCTTAATTAATCTTCATGTAGTATATCATTATCAAGTCAGTCTCACCAGACTAGTATCTAACTAAATTTATTGATTACCTTTGGAAAGTAACTACTATACATATTATAAAGACTGACTTTATAACCATACACATTATAAAGACAAGTAAAATTCGTCTTCCATTTAATATTAGAAGAAAGGGATCTGTGTAGGGCTCCTTTTCACAGAGGCTCTATGATAGTTTTTGAAATGCAGTCATATAGAAGAATGTTAAGAATATTTTGGTAAAAATATAAAACTAACGAAGGCGCAGGAGTGGCTGTGTGGTAAGTAGTTTGCTTACGAACCACATGGTTCTGGGTTCAGTCCCACTGTGTGGCACCTTGGGCAAGTGTCTTCTACTATAGCCTTGGGCCGACCAAAGCCTTATGAGTGGATTTGGTATACGGAAACGGAAAGACGCCTGTCGTATATATGTTTATATATATATATATATGTGTGTGTGTGTGCATGTGTATACATTTGTGTGTCTGTAATTGTCCCCCTAACATCACTTGACAACCGATGCTGGTGTGTTTACGTCCCCGTAACTTAGCGGTTCGGCAAAAGAGACCGATAGAATAAGTACTAGGCTTACAAAGAATAATTCCTGGGGTCGATTTGCTCGACTAAAGGCGGTGCTCCAGCATGGCCACAGTCAAATGACTGAAATGAGTAAAGAGTAAAGAGTAAGTGCAATAACTAGCTAATGCATAAAGGTCTTGACTATCAACTATTAAAAGAAGGAAGCTAAAGTACTTTGGTCCCATAGTAAAGGCACAAGGTATACAAACTCTATTGCTAGAAGGAAAGATAAATGGCAAATGCACAAGACAAGGACCTCGAACAAACTGGTAGATAACATCAAGGACTGGACTAAACTCTCATATGGTGAATGTGTAAGAATGGCAAAGAAAAATATCAAATGGGGATCCTTGATATTCAACCTACTGAAAGCAGATGACACCAGATGAAAAAAAGAATAAGAATAGGGGAGATTAAAGCGGGTAAGCTATCCTGGAACTCGAGAAATGGTTCAAATACTTGCAACAACGCACTCAAGGACTAGACAGCAGTGTTAAAAAGGCAATAGATTAAATCTACCAGCGAAGAATTCAGAACATAAAGAGCCAGCATCAGATAATGGGTACAGCCTCTTCCTATTTGCTAAAATTTTGAAGAAAAATATTTTAATTTCAAATTTCAGTAGAAGTAATTTTATCTTTCATCTTTCAATAACAGAAGGAATTTCTATATATATATATATATATATATTGTCTGATTCAGATGTATCTACACTTCCTCTAATAGTCAAAATGCTTTCATCAAAAGAAATCAAAGTATACTTGATGTTTGTTGCCACTAATTAAAATACTTGTGGTTCTTCTTTTTAATAACATTTTCATAGATATATGATTCTTAGAGGAGAATCAACTTAAATGAAACGAGTTCATAAATATAAATGTTAATTTATAATTCTGAAACAACCACCCAAACTCGGGTCAATAGGAGGAAATGGGGTTGGTTGGGACATTCCCTGCAAAAAGCCCATTTGCATTATTGTAAGGTAAGACTTCTTATGGAAACCGAATGGGAAACAAAATGATGGTATATCAAAACCATTATGAAGAAACTTCTCAGAAACTGTTGCAATGGTAGGTAGCTACAACTGAAGACAACTGCAATCGAATGCCAAAGATTGAGAAAGACAGAAATTGCTCGTTGGAACACCAAGCTCCACGTGGAGTTAAAGGAATTAAAGAAGAAAAGGAATTCTGAAGAGGGCCTTAATATTTTTGGTTATCAGCTGGCGTAGGTTTAATTTCAGCATAATATTGATATTGACCCTACAATGAACCCAAGCTCCATATGGAGTTAAAGGAATTCTGAAGAGAGCCTTAATGTTTTTGGTTATCAGCTGGCGTAGGTTTAATTTCAGCATAATATTGATATTGACCCTACAATGACTCCAAGCGCCATATGGAGTTAAAGGTATTCTGAAGAGAGCCTTAATGTTTTTGGTTATCAGCTGGAGTAGATTTAATTTCAGCATAATACCGATACTGACCCTACAATGACACCAAGCGCCATATGGAGTTAAAGGAATTCTGAAGAGAGCCTTAATATTTTTGGTTATCAGCTGGAGTAGATTTAATTTCAGCATAATACCGATACTGACCCTACATTGACCCCAAGGAGATGAAAATTAAATTTTTTTTTGTTTTGTCTTTTTGCAGTTTAGTCAAGGATGGAAGGCCAACATCTCTGGCCATTTATCTTTTGCGTGTCAACAAGACAGATAGAGCTAATGGGAGGAAGTTATCTTTAAATGTGAGATGTGATCTAAAAGCATACAAGAAACTGAAGTTCACTAAAGACACCCAAGTATCAATGGGTTGTATTAAGTCAAGTAACAGATTAAATCTACCATCTAAAAGCTCAAAATATAAAGAACTGAAGTGAGATACATGTCAAAAAAAAAACACCCACAAAATTCTGGAAATTCTGTAGTAAATTGTTTTAAGAATTAACCTAAAATGAAAAGTAAATTAACTCTTTTACTCTTCTACTGTGGCCATGCTGGAGCACCGCCTTTAGTCGAACAAACTGACCCCAGGACTTATTCTTTGTAAGCCTAGTACTTATTCTATCGGTCATTTTTGCCGAACTGCTAGTTTACGGGGATGTAAACACACCAGCATCGGTTGTCAAGTGATGTTGGGGGGACAAACACAAACACACAAATGTATGCACACACACACACACACACGCACGCACACACACACACATATATATATATACATATATACAATGGGCTTCTTTCAGTTTCCATCTACCAAATCTGCTCACAAGGCTTTCGTCAGCCCAAAGCTATAGTAGAAGACACTTGCCATGTATGTGTGTTTGTGCATGTTTGTTTGTGTGTGTGCATGTATGTGTGTGTGTTTATATTCTATGTTGAGTTGCAATCAGTAAAGTCTATTGACAATTACCTGTCTGTAAATTAATCTACTAGCTCTGTGCTTTGGAATATGTGTAGGACAAACACATCCCATACTTGAAAAAAACCTCAGCGTTACTTACAAGGTATCAGGCTTTAAACAGTGCCCAGTAGTGTGTATTTGTTTCGCCCATTAAGTCCCACTGTCCTATAAATAGGACACAAAATGAGAACATTAAATAAGCTGTATCACATTGTCTCAGTGTCCTATTTATAGGACATCGCGTATTTCCATTTCTACTTGAAGTAAACGAGTTTTAATAATTAATTTTTTCATTTTAACCTATTTTCAGTCATCTGTAAAAATTTTCTAACTGTGAGGTTTTAGGTTCAATTCTATTGTGTGGCACATTGGGTAAATGCCTTCTAATGCAGCCCTGGGCCACCAGATTCTGTCACCCCGTGAATTTGGCTGACAGAATCTGTGTTAAGGCCATCAAGCATGTATTCTTTCTTTCTTTTTTCTTTTATTCATTTCAGTTATTTGACTGTGACCATGCTGGAGCACTGCCGTTTTAGTCGAACAAATCGACCCCAGGATTTATTCTTTGTAAGCCTACAAAATAGTATATTACTCTTTTACTTATTTCAGTCATTTGACTGTGCCCATGCTGGAGCACTGCCTTTAGTCAAGCAAAATGGACCCCAGGACTTATTCTTTGCGAGCCTAGTCCTTATTCTATCAGTCTCTTTTGCCAATCCACTAAGTTAAAATTTTAAAAGTAATATTCAGAAATTTAAGTACTCTGGGACTAAATGGCTTAATGTCAAAATACAGACATGGAACAAAGGATGAAACAAATCTCATTGATGGTCATGAGTGGAATGCATTTGTTGAAGAAAGTCTAAATAGGGAATGAATCATAGCAACAATAATAATAGAAGGATCTTCTGAACAGTTACTTGAGTGTTTAACGTCCATTTTTCCATGCTGGCATGGGTTGGATGGTTTGTAAACTGCTGGTCAGCTAGGGAGCTGTTCAGACTCTAATTGTCTGTTTCTACAACTGGATACCCACTCTAATGCCAACCATTTTACAGTGTATGCTGAGGTTTCTATGTGCCACCCACAAAGGTGCAATAATACAGCACTAGGATGAGTGCATTTTATGTGGCACTGGCACCACGAAAGAACAAGACTACATGTATCGATACAGTTCTATATTTTGGAGATGAGGAATTATGTACATTATTTACATTATTTACATTTGATGGATATTTGTCCTCATCTTGTTTGCTGTTATCGCAACATTTCGGCTTATATACCCTCCAGCCTTCATCAGGTGTCTTGGGGAAATTTCGAACTTGCGTTCTCGTTCCTCAAGTATTTTTCGATGTTATTATTATTATTATTGAGTGAGAGAGCAGTGCATGCCATCAAAGTGACACTGGGGTACAAATATACGAAGCCCAGTATACCCATCATGACTACCCGTCTGATAAGGGTACACCAGGCACATGCATTACAGACATATGTGTGCGACATGGTGATCTCATAACAAGATAAACAGCGCATGACCTTACGGGTGGGCCCCAGTTAGAATTTTCTTCTGGTTGGGTAACCCATCCCACTCAAAAGGACCCTGATTAAGGGCTGTTTAAGGATGTTGAATGAAACACCCATGTTTCCAGAGGTGAATCATTCAAACCCCAAAGAATCCCTCTCAACACTTGGCTATGATGCTCCCCCACTATTTCTACTCGTGATCAGAGATGCACATATCGTCAGCCACTAAGGGACATGCTCAACTGGTTACGGTCAAACAACTGACAAGCAAATCTGTGGTATTGAGCAGAATATTTGCTGTAGCCCATCTTATATACCAAGACAAAACAATGTACATGATAACACTTCCAGTCAGTTAAGATCAGAAGCCATGAGAGCCGCTGCCTGGTACTGCATCAGGGCATAATTATTATTATTATAATTATTATTATTATTATTATTATTATTATCATCATTACTATTGTTCAGGTCACTATGCCATATGCCTGTGGGGCAAATGGTGTAGTGGTTAAGAGCGCAGGCTACTAACCCAAATATTCCGAGTTCAATTCCAAGCAGTAACCAGAACAATAATAATAATAATAATAATAATGATAATAATAATAATAATAATAATAATGATGATGATGATGATGATGATGATAATAATAATAACATCGAAGAATACCTTAGGAATGAGAACCCATGTTCAAAATTTCCCCAACACACCTGAAGAAGGCTGGCGGGTATATCAGCCAGAACGTTGTGTTAATAACAAACAAGAGGAGGACAAATATCCGTTAAATGTAAATAATGTAAATAACGTACATAATATACATGTATGGATGACAGTGATTTTAGTTAGCTTAGCATGTGTTCCCAAGTACAGCAAACCAGTACATCTCCTGGTCCCTTGTCATAATGCTGTCATGTGTATCAGTTTACTTGGTCATAAGTTCACAAAACTTGTATCTACATTGCATCATTTTTAGTTGTACAAATTATAATATATCATACAGGAAAATGATTTAAATGTATTTCAATAAATTTACATAGAGGGAATTACAGTAGACAAAATTATTCAGATGATAAGTTAAGATAAAGAAACATAACTGATGAGTGTTCACAATTATTTTGTGAGCCAAGATGTTCAACAGAAACAAATCTCTCTTTATATAAAGCTGAAGTTGTCTGTGTATGGCAGGTTTGGTAGCCAGCAACTAACACTATCTTCTCCGAGACCCTGCGGCGCAAGTTGACCAAAATTGAGAGTATGATAGAAGAAGGCTTGATCTTTCTTTCGTAGAAGAATAATTCAAATCGGTTCATGTTAACACCAAAAATTATTTACATCAAAAAGTTGCTTTTTTTCTATGAAAATCCCTATTTTTTACGATTTTTTTACTGCTGTGTCGCCATTATTCGGTGCATTACACCTAGAAAAATGTTTACTTAACGAGAATAACAAGCTGCATAATGCAAAAATTTTACTTTTCGAAAATTCCAATTCTAAAGGGTCGAAACAAACTCGAGCAACGCCGGGCGATACTGCTAGTTCTCTATAAAAACGTATTAGGAAAAGAATTAAAAGAAAAAATAGAATAAGATTTTAAAAATATATATGGATTTATTATGACAGATCAGAAAAACTCTATCCAAGATAAATCATTAGCAAAATATCTCTTCTGAAGATCTGACTATTAAGAATAATTCCTAGTTAATCTCTTTACCACTAACACTAGTCTAACTAGATATAACAAATAACTAAACCAAATAAACAAATTGTTGAATAAATCTCTGTTTTCTAGTTACTTGAAAGTATTCAACATTTAATTCTCCAAAGAAATATTTCTATTTTATGCATTCTGTTTTATATGTGTTGTTGATTTTAGACAATAATACTATATATGTGTATGTATGTACTGGAAGTCTTTATATAAGCACAAACCATAAGCACATACATACTCATACACATTCGCACAACTACACCATAACAATTATTTAATTTTGTGCACACATACACGCACAAACATCATCATCATCGTTTAACGTCCGTTCTCCATGCTAGCATGGGTTGGACGGTTCGACCGGGGATCTGGGAAACCAGAAGGCTGCACAAGGCTCCGGTCTTATCTGGCAAAGTTTCTACAGCTGGATGCCTTTCCTAACGCCAACCACTCCGAGAGTGTAGTGGGCGCTTTTTACGTGCCACCTGCACTGGTGCCAGGCGAGGCTGACATCGGCCACAGTCGGATTGGTGCATTTTACGTGCCACCTGCACGGAAGCCAGTCGAAGCGGCGCTGGCATCGGCCACGATTCGGATAGTGCTTTTTACGTATCTCCAGTCCAGGGGTCCTGGCATCTGCCGGGTGTCAGTCATAGGATTGGTTCAATTTCGATTCCGATTTCACTTGCCCCAACAGGTCTTCGCAAGCAAAGGGGGGTTGGCATAGATGCCTGTCGTCGGATGAGGTTCGATATCGACTTCCATTGCCTCAACAGGTCTTTGTGTATCCAAGAGGGGAAAGGCATGCATAAGTGGGCTGGACTCACTTGTCCTGCCTGGTCTTTTCACGCACAGCAAATTTCCAAAGGTCTCGGTCGCTGGTCATTTCCTCAGTGAGACCTAAAGTTCGAAGGTCGGGCTTCACCACCTCGTCCCAAGTTTTCCTGGGTTTACCTCTTCCACGGGTTCCCTCCACTGCTAGGGATTGGCACTTTTTCACACACCTATCTTCATCCATTCTCGCCACATGACCATACCAGCGCAATCGTCTCTCTTGCACACCACAACTGATGCTCCTTAGGTCCAACATTTCTCTCAGGGTACTAACGCTCTGTCGAGCATGCACTCTGACATTACACATCCATCGGAGCATACTGGCTTCATTTCTCGCGAGCCTACGCATGTTCTTAGCAGTCACGGCCCATGTTTCACTGCCATATATATAATTAATATATATATATAATTAATATATATATAATTATATATATATTTTTTTCTAGTTTCAGCTCAGAGCTGCGGCCATGCTGATGCACTGCCGTTTTGTGCTACACTGTTATTGCGAAGAACCTCGTCTAATATGTGGCACTTGGTGAAGAATAGAGTTTTATATAGCTACTCTCATTTGCACCTCTTGCCGTGGCGTAGGTTCATCTGGGACTCTTGACAGGAAGATGTCCAGCTTTGATTTAAAAACCGCTACATCTACTTTGTGCAAGTTCCTCAGACTCTTTGGGAGAATATTAAAAAGCTGTGGGCCCTTGAAACCCAGGCTGTTGCAGTAGCTGGTCCTGAAGCGTGATGGCATTGCTGGGATCTTTGGCACTATGCAGTGTCGTCCCGTTCTAGCATTGGTGTAGCTTGCAATGCCAAAATTTGGCACAATTTCTTCCAGGATCTTCCAGACATATATTACTGCATACCTCTCTCATCTTCTCTCCAGGGAGTAGAATCTTAGCTGTTTCAACCTTTCCCAGTAGCTGAGCTGTTGCAAAGAGACGATCTTCTTTGTGAATCTTCTCTGGATTGCTTCAATGTCCGCTGTTAATTTTACACTGGTGGGTGACCATAGCTGTGAGCAGTAATCCAGGCGGCTGAGGACGAATGTCAGCCAGAGGACCATCATGGTTTCCTTATCTCTGATTCTGAATGTTCTTAGGATCCACCCAGCCAGTCGTCTGAACTTTGTCGCCATCCTGGTAATGTGCACTTGGAAAGAGGTATCATCACTCATGTCGATACCCAGGTCCCTCACAGACTTAGGCTCTGGGATTGAAATTCCCTGTGGACCGGTGTATCCTGTAAGTTTAATATTCAGTTTTGGATGCTGGTAGCGCAGGGCCTGGAATTTTTCAGCATTAAATTGCGTATTATTATCCTCAGCCCATCTGTAGATTGAGTCCAACTCCTGCTGCAGGTGTGCAACATCACTGGGGTTCTGTATTTTCTGCGAGACTTTCGTATCGTCTGCATAGCTGGCCAGTGTGGCTATCCGGGCATTTGAGCAGTGGTCCCAAGACAGTGACCTGTGGAGCACCGCTCACTATTTGTGTGTTCATAGAGGTGGCTCCATTAACCACTACTGTCTGATTCTTATCTTTCAGGAAGTCATGTAACTACACTCCAAGTTTTCCAGCTATGCCGGAAATCATATATATATATATATATATTTATAAAATTTATGAATAAATGAAAGAATGGAGTTGAACGACAAATTAACAAATTTCCTTTATTTTCGACATATGTTTCGAAGGCTGCATATTCCTAATTGTGAAGGAATAAGGAGTACATCATGCCGCTTTCTCATCAGGAAAAACAAGGAATTTATGTCAACATCAAGATTCACAAAAACTTTTAGATGACTGCTCTCACGGAGCGCGTAGCGATAATGATAATGAGTGTCTCTTTAATATTCCTTTATAAGGAGTGACGTCAAACTGGTTGAATGTAGAAAATTGTAGAAGGTTCTAAAGGTTCAAGAGATCAAACGAAGTAGGGGGAGAGAGGCCTAAGAAAAGTAAGGTGATTTGGAACAGGTCATATGTATGGTGGGTTTTGTTAAATTCTTTTGTGAATGAGTGTCTGCGTGAGTGAATGAATATAACTGTATTAATACCTATGTGTGTGTATGTGTGTGCGTGAATGTGTATGTGGATGGGTAGATGTCAAAAAAACAGATAGTGGAGTTGTAGCAGATATGTGTCTGTGTGCTTGATTACTATAGATATAGGGAGAGAGAGAGAAAAAAAGGGAAAGAGGAGGGCGAGGTATTGGGACAAAGGCAAAACAAACGTCAATGGATTGGGTAGTATGTCTTTGAAAGCATAAAAATTTTTTTTTAAACTAAAGGGGTGAAATATATAAATGGAAATATATTAATTAAAATTCAAGGGGGTTATATATATTAGTCATTATTCATATGAGTGAAATGTGTGTTTTCTCCAGTGCAAGCACATGTAGGACCTCTCGACGATTAAATTTATTAAAGGTACTTTGGCGAATAATATACGAAAAAATTCAGAATTACAGACGCCACAAATTTTTCTGCCCTTATCAAACGGAACGGATACCGACAAAATAGACCATTCCAGCTTGAAGGTTGAATTGCTGTCTTTCAGACGCCAAATTAGTTTGCTTAATCCCGTGCTGTGTTGCTTTCTCTTATCTCGGAAAGTTGAATAATGGTTGGAGATCCTTTGGGCTAATTTAGACGAAGTTGCCCCTATGTAAAAGAAGACATCGGTACCCGAAGAAATTTTGCATTGGTAAATTGTGTTTCTAATTTTGGAATTTTGGGATAAGAACTTTAATCTGTTGGGGTTAACCTCCGAGACTAATACGGAGTTTTTATTGTTATGATAAAGCTAGTTAGCCAATGCTGCTATGAATGCTGCTAATATCAATACTTTTTCTATTACTATTATTATTGTATGTTAGGTTGGAATTAGCAAAGGTAATATTAGGTTGTCCCAAAAGTTCGTAAACACTTGCGAAAATTGAATTTTTACTCGCCAAGTACTAACAAAAACAAAAATTATTCCTCAAAATAAAGACCATTATTTTCCAAGACTTTCTACGAACTTTTGGGACAACCTCATATATGTATATGTATATATATATACATATATATATATATATATATATATATATATATATATATATATATATATATATATATATATATATATATATATATATATATTATAAGGGTAATATATATATAATATATATATATATATATATATATATACACGTGCAAATATATATGTGTATATATCCACATACATATATATACTTATACATATATATATATACATATATATAAACATATACATATATACATATATATATATATATCATCGTTTAACGTCTGCTTTCCATGCTAGCATGGGTTGGACTATTTGTCTGAGGACTGGTGAACCAGATGGCTGCATCAGGCTCCAATCTGATCTGGCAGAGTTCCTACACCTACACCTGGATGCCCTTCCTAACACCAACCACTCCGAGAGTGTAGTGGATGCTTTTACGTGCCACCGGCACGCGAGCCAGTCAAGTGGTACTAGCAACGGCCATGCTCAAATGGTGCTTTTTATGTGCCACTTGCACAGGAGCCAGTCCAGCAGCACTGGCAACAACCTCGCTCGACTGTTTTTTCACGTGCCACCAGCACAAGTGCCAGTAAGGCAACTCAAATAACGATCACGCTCAAATGTTGCTTTTTACTTTGCCATCAGCACGGAGGCCACCTTGTTGCTCTGGCAACGATCATGCTTGAATGGTACTCTTAGCACTCCACTAGCACGAATGCCAGTCATCGAATTTGATTTCGATTTTGATTTCGCTTACCTCAACAGATCTTTGCAAGCAGAGTTTAGTGTCCAATGAAGGAAAGATTGAAGTTCACCAAATACACGAATCCTTTCCAGAAAATCCTGTTTGATAAGATATCCAATGAAATCATGTCCTAATTTGCACATCCTAACGCATACAACCACAAATATTTATTCTGAACCACCGAAGATTTACAATGACTTGATATGGAAGGAGTTAAACTCTATAAACATGCAAGCAAAAATGCTGTGGAGTGGATTAATGACACTCACTTAGAAATCATCTCTAGTTTGGGTCTACTTATGGTGCAAAATCTCCCAATGCCCTCCTGAAGGACCATAAGTCTGAATATTTTAACAAATCCTTCGAGTAGATTGATCTGCCCAACCAAATCTGATTTGGGTAGAAACAGTAAATATATTATCGATCGTATTATTCCCATCGTGAGGAAGCAGAGCAGAGCAGAGCTCAACAGAACGGAACGGAGGATAGGGCAACGCTACGCAACTAAACGCTACGCAACACAGCGCAACGCAAAGCAACACAACACAACGCAAAGCAAGGCAATGTAACGCAAGGCAAAGCAAAGCAACGCAATGATGCACAACACAGTGCAACGCAACGCAACGCAAGGCAACGCAAGGGAAGGCAACGCAACTCAAAGCTAGGCAAGGCATCGCAAGGCAAGACAATGCAAGGCAGCACAACGTTATGCAACACATCACAACACAGCACAAGGCAAGGCAAGGCCAGGCAACGCGAGGCTGCGTAACAGAGCGCAATGCAACGCAACGCAAAGCTAAGCAAGGCATCGCAAGGCAACGCAAGGCCTCGCAAGGCAACGCAAGGCGTCGCAAGGCAACGCAAGGCATCGCAAGGCAACGCAAGGCAAAGCTAAGCAAGGCATCGCAAGTCAAAGCAATGCAATGCAACGCTAAGCAATGCAATGCAAAGCGACCAACTAAACGCTCAACTTGTCAATTATCTGAATTTCTTATTTCAACCTGGCAATCCTTATACTTTCTGCAGTTACTGAGCTGTCACCATGTAGTGCCTTACTGGATTTTACCTCGGAAAAGGAACCCTCAGGAAGTAAAGATTTTATACAGTGAGATGAATTTGGACTATTTCCTACTACTACTTAAAATTTTTCTGAAACGGCAGCAGATTTAGACTAATAATTTCAATCACTTCTTTTAATTTATTTTCTACCTTCATGATACCCTTATATATTTTTTCTTTTTATATACTCATATTTCATTTTTTATGTCTATAATTTTATATTTCTATATGCTTCCCATGAAACTCTTAATACGTAAGTCGAGTCATTGACCGAGGTCTCATCATCAGTCACCCCCAATGGCACTCAGAGCGAGCTCTGATCGCCATAGTGCTGACTGTGGGTTCTTAGCAGTGGACATTCATACGATGGGCTTCTTTCAGTTTCCGTCTACCAAATCCACTCACAAGGCTTTGGTCAGACCAAGCCTATAGTAAAAGACACTTGCCCAAGGTGCCACGCAGTGGGAATGAACCTGGAACCATGTGGTTGGTAAGCAAGCTACTTACCAAACAGCAATTCCTGCACCATGATAAATAACATTTTAAGATTTTTAAGGAACTCTAGACAATGCTATGAAACCAGTGACCATAACAGTAGCCAAGGTCATTGATAGCATAACTCTGTCCAGAGTCCATTATAACTCTTAATTCATACCACCATTATACTTATACTCATTACAAATGTATTGTATACACTGTTATGTATATTTACACACATACATTTATATATCTTTCTTTCTTCTTTTTTTCTTCTTTTTACTTGTTTCAGTCATTTGACTGCAGCCTTGCTGGAGCACTGCCTTTAATCGAGCAACTCGACCCTGGGACTTATTCTTTTGTAAACCCAGTACTTATTCTATCGGTCTCTTTTGCCGAACCGCTAAGTAATGGGGACATAAACACACCCGCATCGATTGTCAAGCAATGCTAGGGGGACAAACACAGACACACAAACACACATATATATATACATATATACAACGGGCTTCTTTCAGTTTCCGTCTACCAAATCCACTCTCAAGGCTTTGGTCGGCCCGAGGCTATCGTAGAAGACACTTGCCCAAGGTCTCACGTGGTGGGACTGAACCCGGAACCATGTGGTTGGTAAACAAGCTACTTACCACACAGCCACTCCTACGCCAAAGAGTGGGAGAAAGAGTGGTGAAAGAGTATAGCAGGGATCTCCCCCCCCCCTGCCGGAGCCTCGTGGATCTTTCTAGGTGTTTTCGCTCAATAAACACTCACAACGCCCGGTCTGGGAATCGAAACCGCAATCCTACGACCACGAGTCCGCTGCCCTAACCACTGGGCCATTGTGCCTCCACAATATATGGATGTAGGTTCCTTTGTGTGCAGGTATATGTCTATATGTTATATAAAAGACATCACTGCATCCAAGTTTAATCTTTCCAAGGATATTTCAGGTTTCCTTTTCAGCCCTCTATGATTCATTTGGAACAATAGCATTCGAAAACTGCATTATTCTATTATTGTTTAAAAACATTACCACCCTTATCATCAGAATAACAGGATGGTAATAATGGCCTGGTGTTCATTCACTATATACTAAGTTGTATAGTTTGATAAGAATACAGCTGTGACTGATAAAACCTCCATAACTGGATTTAAAAAATTATAAAACTATTAAGTCCTTTATACATTTCATTCTTTATTTTTCCTTTCAGTGTATCTGTGTGTTGACATTTTTTTGGTTGCATTTTGCTATTAACAATTCTTCTTCACACATTCTTCTTTTTTATTGCATTATTCTATATTACAAAATTTCAAAGTTTTCTCTCTGATTTATTTTGTGTGTTTAATTATTTTGTATTATTCTGGATACAGTAACAGAAATTACAAATGCAGTTTTGGTTAAATTGTATGCATACATCATGCAACAAAAGCACCTGTTATACTAAAGACAATCCTTCATAAGCTTCTCTTATCTCACAGAACTGAAATCTTCATTTGCTTCCCACATTGTAGTTTGTGTGTACAAAAAATATAGCACACCTCCACTCACTACTGTAGTCTCATGTAGTTGGAAGAGATCTATAATCTAAATCATGTGAGTCACATGGTAACCACAGCAGTGCTGGTGCCATATAAAATCAACGCAGGGCACTCTGTAAAGGTTTTGGCATAAGGAAGGTATCCAGCTGTAGAAACCACTCAATGCAACCCTCCAATGTATCAGATTCTGTTAAACCATGCAGCTCATGTCAGCAGGAAAGATGGTTACAGATGATGATGATGTACCCATGCATATGTGTGCATGTGTGTGTGTGTGAGCATATCTATATGTATATATAAATATAAATATATATGTATATATAAATACAGTGTAAATTTAAAAACATAAGAGGCATCCATCATAGGACTCCTTGCACGCTAGAGAGAACAGTTAAATTCCAAACCACCATAGGGATAAAATTTCAAAGGGAATGAAAAATAAAAACATTTATCATTTAACTCCTGAACCAACGGTTTCAGACTTGTTTTAGCAAATAAAATAATTTGCTAGGCGAAGTCTTCTTCAGTAGGTACACCTTAGATTAAATATATATACACGAGACAATCAAGTATATGCCCCGTTCTTATACATTCTAAATTTTCAAATCTACCATGCAAATGCAGCTTCATGTCGGCAGTAAATAAAAAATGCCGGCTTTTCAATTCGAAAATTATCCAGAAAAAATTTATCAATAATTAATAATATCAAGGGTAATAAGAAATATTAGAAATTTCCATTACCTGTGGCCTAGCGTGTAAAAAATTTAGTCAATAGACCATATATTATTCAAATCAATACAGTGTACACTTAAATACATAAGAGGCATCCATCATAGGACTCCTTGCACGCTGAAGCAGACTTCGCCTAGCAAATTATTTTATTTGCTAAAATATTCTGCTAGATAGATAGATAGATAGATAGATAGATAGATCATCTTAAGTCCTGGTAGGGTATAAAATTAGGGTGTTTCCAGAGAAGCACTTGATCTGATTTCTGGGCTATCAATACCCTTTGATTCCAAACTAATACTGAAAGTATAGAAAATCATGATTTTTACGCAAATTTTCACTTAAAATTTTTGCATAAACTGACATTGAAAGCAGATTTTGTACAGAAACAATTGTAAGAAATGATTAAAGATGTGTTAAAGTATTTCTTTGTCTTCTTATTATTTGGATAGATAGACAGACAGATAGATAGATAGATAGATTGATAGATAGAGAGAGAGAGAGAGCGAAATACATGTATATATGTGAGTGTGCAGATGTACGTGGGTATATATATATATATATATATATAAATATATATGTATTTGTGCCTATGTATGTGTATAAACTTTACATGTGTTCTATTACTTGCATGCACATACTCATGAATTTAAAAGATGTAGATTGGCTTTCGGATCTAAACCTGACAGATTACCAACATGATAAATTTATTCATTGAATTTTTCTTTAAAATTCAAATTCCCTTAAAGCCCCTTTTCTTTTATCATAAATACTTAGTGTGTGTGTGTGTGAGCGTATGCACATGTGTATTTGTGTATGTATGTATGTATGTCTTTTCCAGGTACTTTTTGATATTTTTAAGATATATTTCAGTAACCATAATAGTGGTGATAGTGGTGGTGGTGGTGGTGGTGGTGATATGACTGTGATAGAGGAAGAGAGGCAAGAAGATAACAACAATGATGAGTGTTGACGGCGGCGATGACAATGTGTGATGACGGTGATGACGATGACGATGAGTACCGATAAAGAAATTGGAATTCTCTCCCAAGGAATAATATTAATCTTTAAAAGTTTTCAATATAAATTTTTAAAACCTTTCATCTAAAAATGCCTTTTTCTAGATATTATTAATAACCAACCATACTGTAGAAGATTAAGTTTTGGACTTCACTTAATAAACATAATTATATAGTGCTCCAAGCTTGAAATTTTTTCTTCTTCCACTTCTTCTTCTTATACATATTTTTCTCCTTTATTTCTCAACTGGATTTTTTTTCATGGCATTTCTGACAAAAGTGCCAAATTTGTTCAGTCAAAACACAATACATAGTGATGAAACATTCGCCAACACATTCATGTAGAACCACATACACGCACAATAATACCTGAGAAAAAATAGTACATCGATAATATCAATCAGGTCTTTTTAATATTCACGATATAATATATTACATACATTAATTTTAAACTTTTTAAGTCTGTGCAGTATCATTTTAATTTATTATTTTACTATTTTATTATATATATATATTTTTTAAAATTCTGTATATGATTGAATGATGAAATTTTTCCTTTCATACTATAGGTACACATATATGAATACATAATACAAACACACACACACACACGCACACACATAAACACACACATATGTAATAAGCAGTTCTTTACAAACATCTACGTGGACTTTTCTATAAAGATGAGAGTAGTATCCGCATATATTAAGTATGATATAATACATGTGCATGTGTGTGTCTATATATATATGTATGTATATATATATGCGTGTGTGTGTGTATATATATATCTATATGCATATATGTTTGTATGTATGTATACACACTCACACACACACACACACACACACACACATATATATATATATATATATTGAGCATGGCCATTGCCAGTGCTGCCTGATTGGCCCTCATGCCGGTGGCACGTAAAAGCATCCGCTACACTCTCGGAGTGGTTGGCATTAGGAAGGGCATCCAGCTGTAGAAACTCTGCCAAATCAAGATTGAAGCCTGGTGCAGCCATCTGGTTCGCCAGTGCTCAGTCAAATCGTCCAACCCATACTAGCTGGAAAGCAGACGTTAAACGACAACTACGATGATGATGATGAGCGTTTTTACTTTTTAATGTTTCGTTTTTCCCTTTTATAAACTTCCATCTTTTCTATATGCTTTTTTTAACTTTTTGCATTTCTTCTCTCATCCAATTTTTAGTTCGTTATGATATGTTGTTTGTCTGATGAATATATTTGACATATTTCTCAACATATGAAACTATTAGTAGCACATAGAAATATATATTGTGTGTATTAAATTATATTTATATATACTCCTCATTGTCGTCATCATCATCATCATCATTATCACTTACCATCTGTTTTCCATGCTGTCATGGGTTGGATGTTTTCACAAGGCTCAATAAAGTCGAGGGCCACACCATGCTTCATTTTCTGTTTTGGTACCCGTTCTACAACTGGATGCCCCTCCTAAGGTCAACCACATTACAGAGTGTACTGCGTGCTTTTTACATGACACCAGTACTAATGCCTTTTATATATACAAGCAGAACCTATGGATATTTCACAGAATTGATAGTAAACCTATTGGGTTATTTCTGAAAACTTTATACAAAAAACCTGACAGCAGAGCTTGTGTTGTGTCTGCATGGAAAGGTGGTTGCTCATCTGCTACTCATTGAAAAGTGAAAGAAATTGGAATATGATGATTACTTAATACACTTTATACTCTCTCTCTTTACTCTTTTACTTGTTTCAGTCATTTGACTGAAACAGTCATTTGTTTCAGTCATTTGACCTTTAGTTGAGCAGATCGACCCCAGGACTTATACTTTGCAAGCCTAGTACTTATTCTACCTGTCTCTTTTGCCGAACCGCTAAGTTACGGGAACGTAAACACACCAGCATTGGTTGTCAAACGATGTTGTGGGGACAAACACACACACAAACATACACATACAAATATATATATATATATATATATATATATATATTCATATATATGAGAGGCTTCTTTTCAGTTTCCGTCTACCATATCCACTCACAAGGCTTTGATCGGCCCAAGGCTATAGTAGAAGATACTTGCCCAAGGTGCCATGCAATGGGACTGAACCCAGAACCATGTGGTTCATAAGCAAGCGACTTACCAGACAGCCACTCCCTTAAAATATACACTTTATATACTTCATGTGGAATTTTGTAGACTTAATACCCATAAAATTAATATTCATAAAATTCACTCTTATTTTTCCATTTCCCCCATAAAGAAACAAAATATATCCTGTACATATGATACAACCTTCAGTTAAATTACATATATATATGCCGTGTAAATAAGCTTGAATATTTCATGGAACTGCTCTTATGTGCATATGTTAAGCAACGGGTGATGTAAAAAACTTAGATTGATTTTAAAAATACACTTTTCACTATCTAATCACCACCACCACCATCATCTCTTGCTCCCTCCCTGTTATCTCCTCCTTTTTCACCTTATCCTCTTTTTCTCTCTCTTTTTCTTTGTCCTCTCTTACCTATCAACTAATCATGTGAAAGTACCCTACATCATTGACACTTCACTCTCGCTCATTTCTCCCTCCCACTATTCTCTCCACTTCTTTTCTTTCTCCCTCTTTTTTTTAATCATACGAAGGTGTTACCAACGGGCTAAGTAATGCAATGACAAGCAGAATCATTATAAGATATAGCTAGAAACACTCACATATGTATGTGTGGTGGCATGTGAAAAGCACCATTCAAGCGTGATCATTGCCAGAGTCACCTTATCGGCACATGTGCCGGTGGCACGGGAAAAACATTCAAGCGTGGTCATTGCCAATACTTCCAACTGGCTTCTATGCAGGTAGAACATAAAAAACACATTTTGAGTGTGGTTGTTGCTAGTACCACCTGACTGGCCCTTGTGCCAGTGTCATGTAAAAGCATCCACTACACTCTCGGAGTGGTTGGCATTAGGAAGGGCATCCAGGTGTAGAAACTTTGCCAGATCAGATTGAGCCTGGTGCAGCCTCTGGCTCACCAGCCCTCAGTCAAACCGTCCAACCCATGCCAGCATGAAAAGCAAACGTTAAACATTGATGATGATTTATATATACTGTTATCATGTAAGTTGGCACATAAACACACCCCAGTGTCATGCAAATGGCACTCAAGCTGGTGGCACGTAAAAGCGCCCATTACACTCTCAGAGTAGTTGGTTTTAGGAAGGGCATCCAGCCATAGAGAACATTCCAAATCAGACTGGAGTCTGGTGCAGCCTTCCAGTTACCAGCCGTGGTCAAACAATCCACCCTATGCCAGCATGGACAATAGAATCAAATGATACATACACACATACATACATACATACATAATCAATCAATCAATGCTGTTATCGTGCAATGCCTGTGCAAGAAGATTGTTTTTTAAGTGGGGAAAGGTTGTGCACTGAGTCAATCCCACTCACTAAGCAACAGCAGCCACAATCCGAAAAGAAGAACAAGTCAACATCATCGGTAACCACTGAGCCGCAGGTTTCATGTCGGAGTTATCCCAGTTACCTGAGTTACCTTCTCCTAGAAGGATGCCCTAACAAAGGCTAGGAGTCCTTCACTCCCAATGGTGTAATTGCGCGATCGGGTATTCAGTCCGATTATTTCTATGTCACCGCGCATGATACAGCCTTAAGACATTTATTGGATGGCTGTTGACTCTCAAGAGTTCCTCCTCCCTTACATACATACATACATACATACATACACATTCACACAAAGAATCAGCCTCTTTGAGTTTCCACCAGCAACAACTACTCTCAAAACTTTGGTTGGCGCTAGGCCATAGTAAAGGCCACTTGCCAATCCTTTAAACCTTTAATATTCTGATTTCAAATCCTGCGATTGTTGAATTTTGCTTCATGCATTTTGAGTCAGGACGAGTAGTATTAATAGCTGACTGAGTGATAACATAATTTGATGAACAAAAATATTTCAATTAATTGAAATGACGTTTGCAGTGACGAAAATGAAACGTATATGCAAAGACGAATGTTAATCAAACTTGATCAACACAAGAGGTGGCAAATCTGAAATTTTAATTAACAGAAGAAATGGAAGTATTAACTGAAGGACTAATATTAATTTAATATGTAATTTTCTCCATGATTAATATGCGGTTGTTGGTTTGTGTCTAAGGTAAAATTTGGAATTCAGGTTGGCAGCATTAATGAAAGTTAATCCGTAAAAAGTTCGTTGTCTGTGCGTTAAGAATCATGCTTTGCAATACCTTGGTTTACAGGTTCAATTCCATTGCTTGCATGATGTTGATGTTGACTTACAATCATCGTGATGTCAGGACAGGGGTATAAACAAACACCTATCTATCTATGTATCTATGTATCTATCTATCTATCTATCTATCTATCTATCTATCTATCTATCTATCTCTATCTCTATCTCTCTCTCTATCAATCTCTCTCTCTATCAATCTCTCTCTCTATCAATCTCTCTCTCTCTATCAATCTCCCTCTCTATCAATCTCTCTCTCTCTCTCTATCTCTATCTCTCTATCTCTCTCTATCTATCTCTCTCTCTATCTTTCTATCTCTATCTCTCTATCTCTATCGCTCTCTCTCTCTCTCTTTATCTATCTATCTATCTATATGCATATAAAAAAGGACCATTTAAGCATGGTCGTTACCAGCATCGCCTTACTGGCACATGAAAAAGCATTCGAGTGAGGTCATTGCCAGTGCTGCTGAACTGGCTCATGTGCAGGTGGCACGTAAAGACACCATTTGAGTGTGGTCGTTGCCAGTATCGCCAGACTGGCCCTAGTGACGGAGGCATATAAAAGCACCCACTGCACTCTCAGAGTGGTTGGCATTAGGAAGAACTTCCAGCTGTAGAAACTCTGCCAGATCAGATTTGAACCTGGTGTAGCCATCTGGTTCACCAGACCTCAGTCAAATAGTCCAACCCATGCTAGCATGGACAGCAAACATTAAATGATGATGATGATATATATATATATATAAATATATATATATATATATATATATATACATGCACATATATATACACATGCATATATACACATATTCATATATAGTCCCGTGTCAGGGGCACATATAAAGCAGCATTTGAGCCTGGTCATTGCCAGTGCCACCTGACTGACTCCCATGCTGGTGGCACATAAAAAGCACCATTCAAGTGTGATTGATGCCAGTAATGCCTGACTGGACCTCATGCCGGTGGCACGTAAAAAGCACCCAGTACACTCTCAGAGTAGTTGGCATTAGGAAGGGCATCCAGCTGTAGAAACCATTCCAAAATAGACTAGAGATAGGTGCAGCCTTGCAGCTTGCCAGGCCTGGTCAAATCGTCCAACTAATGCTAGTATGGACAACAGACTTTAAATGATGATGATGATGATGATGTTATATCTATATCTATATCTATATCTATATATATATATATATATATATATATATACTAGCAGAGATAACCAGCGTTGCCCGTGTTACATACAATTGAAGAATTAGTCTTTTCTGTTATATTTTCTCTAATGAACTGGAATATCTATGTTTTCGAATTTCATCAAAATTGCTGATGAGGGTTATTTCCCTCTTTACACACCCAAACCAAAATTGTAATCGTGCCACATATATCCAATACTACTGATTTTTATGCGCATATTCCAAAATTCCAGTCTTGTTGAATCAGTTAAAAGGATTTTGCTCCTGAAAAATGGATGTCATGGAGCTCTAAAATGTGAGAGTTAATTGGGGGTGGGCATCTTAATGTCAACCAGAAAAATTGAATTGTTGAGAATATTTTTTTACTTGGGTCTATGTTCACTGGGTTTGTAAAAGAGAGCAAAGCTACAGGAAACCAAAAGAAGAATGATCACAATAAGCAGACAGCTACAGTACCCTAGACGTTACCACTTCCAATGTAGTATTTGTCATCATCCAGGTGACAGGCACAGCCGTAAGATTCATTACGAATCTATAGCAATTGGAAGGGCGTGACCCAACTGAAATAAACATTAATAACTGTATGACGTGAGGGCTAAGGAGAAATGAAAGTTGGAGTTTGCAAATGACCACTATACTGATACGTAACTGGACAGAATAAATATGCAATCTATAAATGTCTTTGCATAACCAGTCACTCATCTGGGAAGGCCTTAAAATCAATGTTACGATGTGGGGACTATGTGTGAACAAGTGATAAAAAAAAGACTGAAAGTAGATCTGCAATCAAATAACTTTACTCAACACTTTGCAACTGAATCAGTGGAGGCAAAGATGCCTCTCAATTACTTGACAATTTATGCAGCACATTGCAAGAATCACAATCTAAGTGTATGTCAAAGCAAACTCTTACACTGTTGTACCATTGAATTACAAATAATGCGCATCTTCTATGCTCGGATGACCCCACAGCTTCCAAGAGTACAACTATTCGTTTTTGATTAGATAAAATGAGAAAATTGTGGGTGTTAAGTCGCCATGACGGGGTTCTTCTAACTTGTAAGACGATGAAATTTTATAGATATTATTACTTCATTTGTATCTAATATCGATGGTTAAACTTTCTTCAAAAGCAAAATATATATGAATTGTCATATGTGTTGTGGCCCTTATGCATAGAATATAACTTCCACATTTCGTAAAGATCCATTCAGTACTTTTGACTTAGTTTTGGATCATAAAAGAAATGACTAAAATTTGGGAGTTAAGGCTCCTATTAGGGTGTCTTAGAATCCTCATATGAAGTGGAAACTTTGAGAATACTTCTTGATGTGTGCCAATTACCCATGGTTGATGTTTCTTCAACATCGAAAATTTATGAATTTTCATGGAGGGTTCTGCCCCCCTTTAAGCCATCTGAAATTCAAACCAAATATATTGCATTATACCCGCCCTTATTCATTGAATCTAAGTTTCAAATATCATAAGAATCCATTCAGTAATTTTGGTCCATGAAATTGTATGAAACACACAGCATTAACCTTCTCCCTGGGCTTCAATTTTGTGTTCCAAATTTCATTATGATCGGTGCAGCAGTTTTCGAATGTATAAGTAATACACAAACACAAAAACAATGTCTTTGATATAATAAATATGAATGTACACATATACATACATGTATATATATATATATAATATATATATATATATATATATAAAAGTAATACTAAGCAATAAGGGTTTAGCAACGAATTGCCTTACCACATACCGAATTTAGAAATAGCAGTCAAAGGGTTATAGCTATTTCTTCTACTAAAAAGGGAGATCTCAGTAAAAACAGTATATATATATATATATATATATATATATATATACATGTGTGTGTGTGTGTGTGCGTGTGTGTGTGTGTGTATAATATATATATATACACACACACACAAAGATAAATTGATAGATACAACTGAGTGGGCGAACAAAGATACGAGATACTGCGTAGTGCTTTTTTATATTTTGATAAGCCTGGTACTTATTCTATCAGTTTCTTCTTGTGAAACCAGTAAGTTATGGGGATGTAAATAAACGAACACCAGTTGTGAAGCAGTGATGAGGGAGAAACGCAAGGACACACACGTAGACTTACATATATACATATATATATACGATTGATTTCTTTCAGTTTCTGTCTACAAAATCCACTGACAAGGCTTTGGTTGGTCTGAGGCTATAGCAGAAGACAAATGCCAAGTCACCAAACAGTGGGACTGAACTGAGGACCATGTGTTTTCGAATGAAGTTTGTTACCACAGAGCCACACCTGCATCTGTGTGTGTGTGTGTGTGTGTGTGTGTGTGTATGTGTGTATGGGTGTATATATGTATGCATGCATATATATGAATATATATATGTGTACATATTACATGTACATCTATATATATATCTACACATATACATGTATACCTATACATCTTTATGTATAGAAATAAATGTATACATATATAGCTATACACACACACACGCATGCATATATAGGTGCAGGTGTGGCTGTATGGTAACAAACTATGTTCCAAAACGCATGGCCCTGGGTTTAAATTTAAATTAAAAATAATAAGGGTGAGAAATTGAATATCAATTTGATTAATATGAATTGAAAACCAGTGGTGTAGCATATAAGACCATAGCGGATCTTCTAGCTAAATGGATGTCCACTGTTAATGGTTCATCCCTCTTATATAATAGTTTGACTTTAATAGTTTCAGTATTAAAGTGAAAGTATCTGACATTACAATAGAGAGATGTTTTTGTTTCACGTTTAACACGTAATACTGAAATAGTGGAGAAGATATGATATTGTAGGCAATAAGTAAGAAGTTTTTTTGCCCATGACACTTCATGGACCCTAAGTAAGGCATGTGTAAAATTTGAATGAAATTGGTTGTGTAGTTCTCAAGTTTTAGGGATTCACACAGACAGACAGACACACATTCTCAGTTTTATATATATAGATATATATTATTTTTTTACGCTTTTCAGTTATTTGACTGTGGCCATGCTGTAGATGTATATAATATGCAGACATATTTTTCTTTTTGTTCATTTAAAAAATAAACAAGCATGTGTACTTTTTTTTGTTAATTTGAGAAGCAGAGATGAGTGATAATTCTATAAATAATAATATTCATTATTTACATTATTTACATTTGATGGATATTTGTCCTCATCTTGTTTGTTGTTAACACAACATTTCATCAGGTGTCTTGGGGAAATTTTGAACCTGGGTTCTCATTCCTAAGGTATTTTTCAATGTTTCTATCATCATCATCATTATTATTATTTTTTATTATTATCATTATTATTATTATTATTATTATTATTATTATTATTATTATTGAGTGAGAGAGCAGTGCATGCCATCAAAGTGACACTGGGGTAAAATATACGAAGCCCAATATACCCATCATGACTACCCGTCTGATAAAGGTACACCAGGCACATGCATCACAACCATATGTGCGCGACATGGTGATCTCTTATCAAGATAAACAGCACATGACCTTGCAGGTGGGGGCCCAGTTAGAATTTTCTTCAGGTTGAGTAGCCCATCCCGCTCAAAAGGTCCCTGAATAAGGGTTGTTTAAGGATGTTGAAAGAACCACCCATGTTTCCAGAGGTGAATTATTCAAACCCCAAAGAATCCCTCTCAACACATGGCTATGATGCTCCCCCATTATTATTATTATTATTATTATTATTATCATTATTATTCTGGTCACTGCCTGGAATCAAACTCGGAATCTTGAGTTTAGTGGCCCATG
>NC_042999.1:20242264-20267264 GCF_006345805.1 Octopus sinensis
ACGTAGGCTGGCTCCATCCCATGTAGAAGACCACGGGTTATGGACTCACTTGTCCTGCCGGGTCTTCTCGCGCACAGCACACTTCCAGAGGTCTCGGTCTCTAGTCATTTCCTCAGTGAGACTTAAAGTTCGAAGGTCGTGCTTCACCACCTCGTCCCAGTTTTCCTGGGTCTGCCTCTTCCACAGGTTCCCTCAACCGCTAGGGTGTGGCACTTTTTCACACAACTATCTTCATCCATTCTCGCCACATGACCATACCAGCGCAAACGTCTCTCTTGCACACCACAACTGATGCTTCTTAGGTCCAGCTTTTCTCTCAAGGTACTTACACTCTGCCGAGTGTGAGTACCGGCATTACACATCCATCGGAGAACTGGCTTCATTTCTAGCGAGCTTACGCATATCCTCAGCAGTCACGGCCCATGTTTCACTGCCATGTAGCATGGCTGTTCGTACACACGCATCATACAGTCTGCCTTTCACTCTGTGCGAGAGGCCTTTTGTCACCAGCAGAGGTAAGAGCTCTCTGAACTTTGCCCAAGCTATTCTTACTCTAGCAGTTACACTTTCAGCACACCCGCCCCCGCTGCTGACTTGGTCACCTAGGTAACGGAAACTATCAACTATTTCTAGTTTTTCTCTCCTGGAAAGTGACGGAAGTTGGTCTCAGAGCATTTTCAGTGTTTATTGTTCCTGAGCATCTGCCACATACAAAAACCATCTTCCTAGTTAGCCTTCCTTTGACATTGCTGCATCTCTTATGTGTCCATAGCTTACACTTGGTGCATCTTATAGAGTTTCTACCTACACCTTTTCTACAGATCGAGCAGGGCCATCTACCTGAAGGTGTTTGTGATTTGTCTACCTTCCTACTGATTACGACTTTGGTTTTAGCTAGATTGACTCTGAGGCCCTTCGATTCTAATCCTTGTTTCCACACCTGAAACTTCTCCTCCAGTTCTGATAGCGACTCAGCAATTAGAGCAAGGTCATCAGCATAGAGGAGCTCCCAGGGCATCCTGTCTTGAATTCCTCCGTTATTGCCTGGAGGACTATGATAAATAGGAGGGGGCTGAGTACTGAGCCTTGGTGGACTCCTACCTCTACCCGGAATTCTTCACTGTACACATTTCCAACCCTCACCCTACTAGCGGCGTCCCTGTACATGGCCCGCACAGCTCTCACTAACCATTCATCTATCCCTAGTTTCCTCATTGCCCCCACCAGATAAGGGATCGGGGGACCCTGTCGAAGGCTTTCTCCATGTCAACAAAAGCCAGGTACAGGGGCTTATCTTTGGCTAGGTATTTCTCCTGCAGCTGCCTTACCAGGAAATAGCATCAGTATTACTTTTCCCTGGCACAAACCCAAACTGCATCTCATCTAAACTAACTCTCTCTCTAATTAGTTGGGCTATGACCCTCTCCGTAACCTTCATCACCTGGTCCAACAGCTTGATACCTCTGTAGTTATTTGTATCTAGGGCATCACCTTTACCTTTGTAGCAGTTGACTATTATACTGCTACACACCAGTCATTGGGTATGACCCCTTTGTGTATCACCTGATTAACTATACGGGTGACTAGGCTATAGCCGACACTACCAGACATTTTGAGCATCTCTGCAGTGATTCCTGATGGGCCTGGGGCTTTCCCTGTCTTCATGCTTCTAATTGCCTTAGCTACCACGGAACTATCAACTCGGATAGCTGGTCCCTCTGTTGGGTCAACATTCGGCAGACTCTCTTTATCCCATTCATTTTCTTCATTCAGCAACCTTTCATAGTGGCATCTCCAAACCTCTCTCTTTGCATCCTCATTTAGTGCAAGTGAACCATCCTCCATGCGAACACACTTCTCTCCTACCACATCACGATTCTCTCTTACACACTGTCTTGCAACACGAAACACCTCCAGTCTTTGGTCCTCACGGCGCAGAACATTGGCAAATTTTTTCTTATCTGCTTCCCCTCTGGCTAAATAAACCTGTCTCCTAGCTTCTCTTTTGGCAGTCTGATACAATCCCCTGCTACCCCCATTTTTCCAGACCTTCCAAGCCTGTCTCTTTTCTCTAATAGCCCTGTCTACAATATTGTTCCACCACCACGTTATTCTAGGTCGAGAGGGGACTTTGCACCAGCCACAGATCTGGTCAGTGGCTCTCAGCAGGTTGTCCCTTAGAAACGTCCACTGTCTTCTTCTACCCCCTGTGATGCTCTATCCCCTTCTACTTCGTCAGAGGCTTCAAGTAATATGTCCCTAAATCTCTGTCCATTTGCAGGATCTTTAAGCTTCCAGATCCTTCTTCTCCATATTTGTCGTCTTCTGGTTGTCCTCCTAGTCCTGATCCTAAAGTCACTAACTACCAGTCTATGTTGTGGGGTACATTCTTCACCTGGGAAGGTTTTGGCATTTATAAGCAGCCATCTCTCCCTTTGCTTGTAAGGATGTAGTCAATTTGGCTGGTATGTTGGCCCGATTGGTAAGTGACTAGGTGGCTGGTAGGTTTCCTGAAGTTAGTGTTGCAAATCATAAGATTATTTGCATCGCAGAACTCCAGCAGCCTGGTTCCCTCCTCGTTGCGGGAGCCATAGCCATAGCCTCCATGTATGCCATGGAAGCCCCCAGCATGTCGTCCAACGTGACCATTGAAGTCACCAGCCACAAAGATAAGGTCTCTGTCGTTCGTCAACGAGGTAGTCTGCAGTAGAGTGTCATAGAATCGGTCTTTCTGTCCATCGGGTAGCCCCGACTGAGGAGCATAGGCTGATATAATGGTTGCTAAACTATGATGAAGCACTAATCTAATCTTAAGTATTCTGTCACATACTCTGATTACCTCAATTACTTTATCTACCCATTTCTCAGCATAAGTATACCCACACCACCAACCCCGTCAGTGTTCCCTGCCCAGAAAATCTTGTACCTGCGTTCCTTGCCTGTGAGGAACCTAGCTGATCCTCCTCTCCACCTTATTTCTTGCATGCAACATATATCCACACATCTCCGTTCAAGCATCTCGACTATCTCACCAGACCTACCTTTCAGAGTGCCAACGTTGAGGGTGCCAACCCTGAGGGTGTGGGAGGCATGGGCTCTAGAGACCCTGGGACGGTGGACAGTAGCTTCGTGTACCTGAAAAGAAAGCTCGCATTTGGCAGAATTCATGTGCAAGAAATGAAGTAGTAAAGTAGCCTTCAGTACAACCTGCATAACGCTAGCCTTTCATATTTTGCACTGTATGAACATTACCTTACATAGGTCGAGACTAGGGGTAGGGAGGGGTAGGGAGGGGTAGGGATGGTGAGAACATTTGCAGTCTTCATGGGAAGCAACCCCGGAATGGCAGAGAATAGGAACTTCCGGCATGCGTGGTGGGGGTGGGAGGGCGGGTGCACCGTGTCTGAGTAAAGATGTTCTGTTAATCGTATGAGCTAGCAAATGGGTTTGTATGAATCGGGAGACAACACTAAACGAAAAATTGAAAAATCAGAGTGGCTATGAACCTGTAGACAAGTCTAAACGAAAAAAAATGTTTGAGCTAGACAGGGTAATGAGGGAATACTGAAAGAATGAGGGACAATACAATGAGATGGAAATTGAAGAATAGAGAAAGAATAAGAATAAGTGCAAGAAAGAAGGTAGTCGTAGCGAGGTTGGACGATTCACTTAACTTTTAGCCATTCATGATCTGTGCGTATTCTTTAGATATTTTGAAGCGAGTGGGGTTAACGATAAATGCGATCGCTCTTTTATATATGGCGATGATGGTTTTGGGAAGGGGGGGGGGCATAGAGAACCATGGCGATGATGGTTATGGGAAGGGGGGACATAGAGAGAGAGAGATAGGGTTAGTTAGAGAGAGAGGTCAAGGGACACGTGACAATAAGCGGTGTGAGGGAATTTGACTGGGGACGGCATTGTCGATAATTAAACATTAGATAAATAGGTTTGACTCGTCATGATCGTTTAACGTCCGTTTTCCATGCTAGCATGGGTTGGACAGTTCGACTGGGGTCTGGGAACCCAGGAGGCTGCACCAGGCTCCAGTCTGATCTGGCAGTATTTCTACAGCTGGATGCCCTTCCTAATGCCAACCACTCCATGAGTGTAGTGGGTGCTTTTTACGCGTCACCGACACAGGTGCCAAGGGAGTCTGGCAGCGGCCACGATCGGTTGGTGCTTTTTACGTGCCACCAGCACAGAAGCCAGTCAAGGCGGCATTGGCATCGGCCACGTTCAGATGGTGCTTTTTACGTGCCACCGGCACAGAAGCCATTCGAGGCATCACTGGCATTGGCTGGCGCTGGCTATATATATATATAAACATATTATCATTAATTAAAATCTTAGGGTAGCAAGAATATTCCTTGAAAAATTCGTAGTTACCAGTGGCCTAGCGAGAAAGAAAAAATTAGTCAATAGACTATATATTATTCAAAGAAGAATACAGTGTACGTTCAAACACAAAAGAGATGCCCGAAGAATAGAATAACAATTGGTGGCTTGGAGTTTTAACTGCTCTTTCTAGTGAGTCAGATATTCTATTCTTCGTGTATCTCTTTTCTGTTTGAACATATATATAAACATAGATAGATAAATAGATAGATATGTGGATGTGTAGATATTTCTAATCTACCTCATTTCTCATTAGAAATATATCTATCTATTTATATATATGTATGTATGTAAGTATGTATATATATATATATATATATATATATATATATATATATATATATATATATATATATATGTATAGAATGAGAGAGAGAGAGAGAGATAAATAAGTAAATGGATACTAATACATATATACCTACATGCAGTCATACATTAATATATATTCTGATGTTATATAAGCTTGGTTTCTAACTAATACTATTTACATTTTGCTGTCGTTTTAATGTCATGAAGCGCCCAGCTTTGGTTGTAAATTTACCAGGAACCTAAGACATAAATTTATACAAACCAATCTCCAAATCTTTAATACAAAACAGCATGGTATCTTCCACAGTATAAAGTAACTATATTACAAGGACCTAATAAAAAGTTGTGGCTACATAAATGCATGAAGTACTTTTACTCTGGCAGGAAATATTGATAACATATCTTTCAGATAGTTTAAATTTTATTTGTTATAATGTAGCAGCTATATAGGCTGCATGAGTAAGAAGTTTGCTTCCCAAACATATGGTTTCAGTTTCAGTCTCACTGAGTATCAACAGGGGCACGTATCTCCTGTTGTCAGCACCGGACTGACAAAAACCTTGGGAATGGATTTAGTTGACAAAAAGTAAAGGAATTTTTACATGTGAGTGAGTGTGTGTGTGTGTGTGTGCATGTATGAGTGTATTATGAAATTATGACTGCTAAGACCCAACAAATGAAGTGAGTTCATGGCTCGCAGGATGGCCAGCTGTAATAACCTTGGATTGTAGAGTGACCTGCTTTACTTCAAGAGACCTATTGAGTTCAGTACATCAACACCAAAATAAAAATCAAATGGAAATTGTAGTTTTGATACCCATGTCGGTGGAACATAAAAAGCACCGTCCTAACGGGTCTGATGCTAGCACCGCCTTGACTGGTGTCCGTGCCAGTGACACATAAAAGCACCAACTGATCGTGATCATTGCCAGCCTCCTCTGGCCCCTGTGCCGGTGGCACATAAAAAGCATCCACTACACTCACGGAGTGGTTGGTGTTAGGAAGGTGTTAGGAAGGTGTTAGGAAGGGCATCCAGCTGTAGAAACACTGCCGGATCAGACTGGAGCTTGGTGCAACCTACTGGATTCTCAGACCCTGGTCGAACCGACCAACCCATTCTAGCATGGAAAACGGACGTTAAGCGATGATGATGATCATCATCATCATGTCACATAAATGCAAATGTATTGTACAAATTTGTAATTAAATCATTGAATATTAATTGAAATGGCTGTAAGAAGCGAAGATGACCAATTTGTGAATAATAAATAATTAACTTCTTAATCTCTATTTTCTCAGGCATGGCTGTATGATAATAAGCTTGCATTCCACCACATGGTTCTGGATTCAGTCCACTGCCTTGGGCCAGCCAAAGTTTTGTGAGTGGATTTGGTAGATGGAAACTGAAAGAAGTCCATTGTATATGTATATATATGTGTGTGTGTGTTTGTTATTTGTGTCTATGTTTGTCCCCCCGCCATTGCTTGACAACCGATGTTGGTGTATTTACATCCCTGTAACCTAGCGGTTCGGCAGAGAAAATTGCAGAATAATTACAAGGCTTACAAAGAATAAGTCCTGGGGTCAATTTGTTCAGCTAAAGGTGGTGCTCCAGCATGGCCGCAGTCAAATGACTGAAACAAATAAAAGAATATATTTATGTTTCTTTGTGTGTGTGTTTCCCCCCTACCCACCCAATATCACTTGAAACCTGATGTTGGTGTGTTTACTTCCCCATAACTTAGCAGTTTGGCAAAAGATATCAATGGAATAAGTCCTGAGGTTGATTTTTTTTCGACCAAAAGGTGGTGCTCCAGCATGGCCACAGTCAAATGACTGAAACGAATAGAACAATAAAAGAATATATATATATATATTTATAGATATGCATGTGTGTGTGTGTGTATATATATATATATATATATGCTATGTTTGCATATATGTGAAACCCAGCTGTATCCTCATTGAAGCACTTCTGCTTATTCCATTATTACAATCCAATATGTAGCTTCTATTGTTGCTGTATATGTACAAACAACATATTAAAGTTGAAAAAACTGGAAATGTTATTTGCAGAATGATTGTGTAACAAAAATGGAAGCTGGAAATTTTATTGGTATTATTTACAATTACATGTTTCATTTGCTCAACACACTGCACCCCCCCATACACGTACACACATACATAAATATATATATGATATTTATATACATATATATATATATATATATATATATATATATGTTTGTATATACATAGATATGTGTGTGTGTGTATACATATATATATATTTGTATACACATTTGAAATGAAGAGTAGATAGACTGCCGACAACTGATGAAGGGTCCTTTCTCTGTGTTAACTTGTCCTGTTTTCCATTTTTTCCCGTGATTATGTATTTCATTCATTTTTCCTTCGTTTGTTCATGTATTTCATGTTATTCACACTGTTAGTGACATCCTATACCCATATATGTACCATCAAATGGAAATTGTATTTGTGATACTTGTCTCATTTACTTGAGCACTTCTAAAGCGGTCCTATTAACCATTTTGTTCCTAATAAGAAACAATCACTATTATTATGTCCTGTTATTATTATTATTATAATTTTTATTGTATTTTGTATTTATATCTGTGTAACATCGTCTGTTTTTCCGATGCTTTCTTCCAAGGAATCTAATGCTCTTAGCTTAATTTTTCCTTGGGGATGGCCAGATTGGAGCAATCTCAAGATTAATCATCTGAAATTGTGAGGATGATTCAGTTCTTGACTGAGAATACGAAGCTTCGAATGACCCAACATTTTGTTTTGTATCGTCTATCTGGATGTTTTGTTGTCCCTTTTTGTATCACCTAGTTGTTCAGATGTTTTGCTTTCTTGTCCCATTTCGCATTATATACATATATATATATATATATATATATATATATATATATTATATATATATATATATATATATATACATATATATATATATATATATATATATATATATATGTATATATATATATAATATATATATATATATATATATATATATATATATATATATATATATATATATATATATATATATATATATATATATATATATATATATATATATATATATATATATATATATAATATATATAATATAATATGCTATACACACACAGAGGCACTTGAGCTCCACTCCAGTTGATTTTGAACCCAAGAACTTTGATTTCCTCCCATGTACACTTTTGAAGAATTATTTTTTGGTTTACAAAAAAATCAACCAAAATCAAAAAAGCCAGAATGGAAAAAATAAACTTCGGTCAGCGTCCAAAAAAATGTTTACATAAATTCATGAATATTACTTTCCTTTGTTTTTATTGAAAGAATAAGGAATGAATTGTATTCAAACACTTTAAAGAATTCAGGAAAAAACTTTTAAACCTTTTGAATAATCTGATTCTAAATCTTCTAATGCATTTGCTTAACGAAATATTTGAATTAAGCCTGATTAAAGTTTTCAGTAGTTGCAGAGGATAAGTCATTTAGAACAAATCAATTTAACTGACAAGATAAATCATTAAATACCCTAATTTTTCCTATTAGTTATTCAGTAAGTGACAAGTGTAGAGATAAATTGGTAAGCTTCCCTGTAAGTGGTGACTAAGAATAGGTTTCAATTTTTTACATTGAAATATTCCAGTTCTCTCTTTAATGTACAGTTAAACTTAGAAAAGTCACAAACGTGAATACACACACACACACACACACAATTACACACACGTGTGTGTGTGAATTTTTAGTACATTTTATCTTTTGCCTTAATCCAGTGGTTGCCAACCTGGGATCTGCAAATATAGTACTGGAAGTCCATGAACTAAATTTAAAACTTCATATGTATGTATATATATATATAATATATGTATGTATATATATATGTATGCTTGTATGTATGTATACTTGAAATAATATAGGGTAGCAACATTTTATAAATTTCTTTTTTACCAGTGGCCTAGCATGTATAAAATGTCAATAGACAACATATTTTCCATATGAAATTAGTGTTCATTATCTTAATGTTTGGCTTACCCACTGATAAGAACTTTACCTAGCAAATTATATATATATATATATATATATATATACATATATATATATATTTATATATGTATTCTTTTTCTTTTATTTGTTTCAATTATTTGACTGCAGTCATGCTAGAGCACTGCCTTTAGTTGAAATAATCGACCACCAGGACTTATTCTTTGTAAGCCTAGTACTTATTCTATCAGTCTCTTATGCTGCACCACTAAGTTACAAGGATGTAAACACACCAGCATCACTTGTCAAGTGGTGGTGGGTGACAAACGCACACACACTCACGCACACACACATATGTGCGACAGGCTTCTTTCGGTTTCTGTCTACCAAATCCACTCATAAGGCTTTAGTTGACCCTGGGTTATAGTAGAAGACACTTGCCCAATGTGCCATGCAGTGGGACTGAACCATGTGGTTTTATAAGCAAGCTACTTACCACACAGCCACTCCTGTGCCTATACATATATATAGGGAGAGTTTACGAAAAAAACAAAAGCCGAAGACAGGTGATGTACAAAACAGATGTATTAGTATAATGCTCAGGAATAGAAAAAGTCTTTTACGTTTCGAGCTTACACTCTTCTACAGAAAGGGACACAGAAAAAGGAGAGAAATATATATATATATATATATATTCAAGAATAAGCATTTTAAAAGGAGTCTGTAGGAAAACTTAGTTAAAGAAAAAGGTTGTGAACCACTGTTGGGAACCACTGCTTTAGTCATTTTACTGTATTCATAGAGAGTTACAGCCTTGATGAGGTTACTCAAACACATCAACCACTGTACTTATTCTTAAGTCAGGTGTTCATTCAATCACTAAGTTACAAGAATGTAAATAAACCAACATCGGTTTTCAAGTGGTAGTGTGGTACAAACTTGCACTGATACAAACACACATATACAGGGGCATCTACACAGTTTCCATCTTCCACCAAAGTCACCGACAAGGCATTGGTCAGCTTTGGGTTATAATAGAAGACACTTGTCCGAGGTATTGTGCAATGGGAATGAACCTGAAACCACATGATTGCAAACTGAGCTTCACAACCATGCAGCCCTTTCAGAATTTGGAAACAGAATATACAGTTTTTCAGTTAAGCCTAGCAGGCACTGTTGTTTTCAATGAAAGCTTATATGTCAGTATAACAGTGTCAAAGCTTAATGAATCTGAATGTATGCGTGCTTGTCTCCCCTTCAAGAACAAAATAAACTTGAATGTGGTTTTCTTAAATTTCCTGTCTAGGTGAATAAGATAATATCTGTGTAAGTAAAAATATGGCTTGAAATATTGTTCAGTTAATGTAGCATAGGAATTTGTCACAGAATCAGAGTATGTTGAGACAGAACAGACATACGATTTTACCAGACAGTTGCCACCAAGTAAGCAAATATTACAACTGTTACAGTTAGAGTTGGGCGAAGTAGGTGAGTAATTTGTATCAGAAAGCAGCTTAACATTAGAATAGGAATTGTAACTTATAGAGATATTTTTAAAAAAATCAAACTAACTTTATTTAAATCTGTCAAAAATGTACTATTTATGGTTTGTTAGAAATTGGAAAAAAAATTAAATTAAGACACGATTTAACTGAGTTTGCTCCTAAATTTAAAACATGTATTGAATCATATCACAAAGCTATTTCAGGGTCTATTTTTATACTTTTGAATATTAGGTCTACCAAAGTACTGTATTGTCACTGAGCTTTGGAGCCAATAATATGTTTGTCCTGCTCCATTGATCACAATCATTTGAAGATCTACAACAAGAAATATAGAGTAATGATTTGTGAAGTGCTGCTTTCAATGAATCTACTTTTAGTAATATAGTAATATGTACCCATTAGTAGCCAATGGGACAGAGTAACTGTCCCAATACTGAATGCAGTCTCAGAAAATTGAAATCAAGACACTGCAGTTGTTTGATCCAAATGCTTTTATGTGATGTTATGCCGCAAACAGTATTTCAGAGTAAAACTAGATGCTTGCTGTTTTCATATGCAATATATTATTATATAACAATTTAATATAAATATTTCTATTTTGTAAATAATAAATATTTTGCTAAATGGTTGAATCAACGCCCACTGAGAACTAATATTTATTCATACCAGTCTGCAAGAGATTAAAGTAAATAAACTGAGAGAAGGATTTCAATACAGAACACAAAAATCTTTGACAGAATATTGGTATGCATTTTATCCATCTGTTGCAATTTTTACCAAACCATTATCTTCATAGTAGTAGTTGTGGTCTTCTTAATTACAATTACTACCTCAAGTAGCAACACTGTTCTCCTGCTTCTCATCGTCATCAACTTTTTTTTTTATCATCATTATTGTCAATCCTTTTACATCTGCTTTTCAATGATAGCATCATCATCATCATCATCATCATCATCGTTTAACTTCCGTTTTCCATGCTAGCATGGGTTAGACGATTTAACTGAGGCCTGACGAACCAGATGGCTGTACCAGACTCCAATCTGATCTGGCAGGGTTTCTACAGCTGGATGCCCTTCCTAATGCCAACCACTCCAAGAGTTTAGTGGGTGCTTTTACGTGCCACCGGCACGAGGGCCAGTAAGGCGGTACTGGCAGCGGCCATGCTCAATGGTGCTTTTTATGTGCCACCTGCACAGGACCCAGTCCAGCGGCACTGGCAACGACCTTGCTCAAATGTATTTTTTTCATGTGCCACCAGCACAAGTGCCAGTAAAGTGACGTAGGTAACGATCATGCTCGAATGGTGCTTTTCTATGTTCCATCAGCACGGAGGCCAGCTTGTTGCTGTGGCAATGATCACACTCGTATGGTACTCTTAGCACTCCTCTAGCACGGATGCCAGTCATCACATTTGATTTCGATTTTGATTTCACTTGCCTCAACAGGTCTTTGCAAGCAGAGTTTAGTGTCCAATGAGGGAAAGGTATGCATAAAGTGGGCTGGCATAGGCCACAAGGATATGGTCACACTTGAGCTTGCCGAGTCTTTTCACATTTTTCCCAATCCACATTCCATAATCAAAGTATCAGCCACCTGTAACTATTGTACAGTGAGATGGAACTTAAAATCATATAGTTTTGATATGATCTATTAAACAACATGACCATTCTAAACCATGCTTCCCATATTAAACAATTTATACCATAAATCACCTACTGGTGTAAATTTGGCAATTAGTGTACAATGAATATGACAATGCAATGTAGAGCATATACAAATTAAATAATTCAAAAGAATAAACCATTTCTAGCTTTCCTCTCAAACATATAAAACCATGCAAGGAACATAAAACAAACGCTGTATGAGATGTAACATAAATTTTCTTCTTACATTAATTGTCCGATTGACATCACCAGTTGATTTATTTTGGATATTAAGTGATATATATATATAAAGTTTCTGACACTTATATATTAAAAGGTATAAACATTTATTACAAATGTAAGCTATAGAAATTTATTAAAAAAGATAAAAAGACTTTGAGATGTCTGTCATAGACTTCAAATGAAAGCTGTCTCACAGTCTGAACAATGTGGTCAGTGAATAACTTGGAGGGGGTGATATAACATGATGGTGAGGTAGGTGGTATTTTTTGTTGGAAGTCTGTCTCATATTCAAGCCCCTTCAAGAAGATCTATGGTCAAACAAGTGATTTGATCTGAGACTGTGTATTGAAACTAAAGCAATTACAGTGTAGAAGATATACATTAGCCATTCAAAAGCCCACGAAAACTGTTAACTTATCTTGAACAATTATTGATTTAGTGTGATAATTTTTGTGGCTCCAAATGTGACCTGGTACACACAAAGTAATTGTATAAAGGGCTCAGGTGTACCACAAGTCATCAGAACCAGAAAAACCCAAGGAGACAAAAAAATACAAAAAAAAAAAAGCAATAAGTCAGGAGTGGCGCAGTATAGATGCAGGAATTGCTGTGTGGTAAGTAGCTTGCTTAACAACCACATGGTTCCAGGTTCAGTTCCACTGCGTGGCACCTTGGGCAAGTGTCTTCTACTATACCCTTGGGCCGACCAAAGCCTTGTGAGTGGATTTGGTAGATGGAAACTGAAAGAAGCCCGTCATATATATATATATAAATGTGTGTGTGTATGTTTGTGTGTCTGTGTTTGTCCCTCCAACATCTCTTGACAACCGATGCTGGTGTGTTTACGTCCCCGTAACTTAGCGGTTCGGCAAGAGAGACTGATAGAATAAGTACTAGGCTTACAAAGAATAAGTCCTGGGGTCAATTTGCTTGACTAAAGGCAGTACTCCAGCATGGCTGCAGTCAAATGACTGAAACAAATAAAAGAAAACAAAAAAGTCAAACAAAAAAACCCAGCAGCAACAGCCAAAAGTGCACACACAGCACAATGGACAGAAAAATAAGAAAACAAATTGAAAAGTAAAAGAGCAATAAATAAAAAAAAGGTGTACAGGAATGTCCAGAGCAGTGTTGGCAAATTTTGGGAAGCATGGAATTTTTGAAAGCTGCAATATCTTTGATTCTCAAAGAGATTAATTATTCTATGATTTCCATTTCTTCTACACTAAATGTATCATAATTTCTAATTCTTTATTTTTTTTTTTATTTATGCCCCCTTTTCAAGCCTAGCCAGGCTCATGGGCCCGGTTTCCCAGTTTCTGTGGCGTATGTGTTCCCTGCAACTGGACGGGACACCAGTCCATTGCAGCATTACTCAAGAAACAGGAAGAAAGAGTGAGAGAAAGTTGGGGCGAAAGAGTACAACAGTGTTGCCACCACTCCCTGCCGAAGCCTCGTGGAGCTTTTAGGTGTTTTCGCTCAATAAACACACGCAATGCTCAGTCTGGGAATTGAAACCGCAATCCTCTGACTGCGAGTCCACTGCCCTAACCGCTGGGCCATTGTGCCTCCAATTTCTAATTCTACCTACCCATAAGGTTGACTGTTGATTCAGTTGAAGCAGTCAGCAATGAATAACTAAGCAGAAAATGCAGACATCGTGTCTGCTTCCTTATATTTTATGTATATGTGAAACTAAACAAGTAAAATAACAAACTAATTGTATCGAAGTAGTGGCTCGGTAATAAATATTGATTATTTATAGTAATTAGCTCACATAAGTATTTAAATGCACAGTTAGATTTTCTTTTATACTAATTAATTTTTAACTTTAATTTCATTTCCTACTTTCAGATATTTCTAAAATGTTAAATGATAAAAGAGACAAAGTTGAATTGCATGGGGGATCTATCTACAGATAGGAAAATTGACTCAGCTAAGCTTAAATTACAATTATCAATTAAACAACTTTGTATTCATTTGTGTTTTTTTTTTTCCTTTTGTAGTAGATCTCTTAAAACGTATCCTGCATTTAAGGTGTTAAATATCTATTTAAGTAGTTTCACATTTGCTGCACTTAGATATTCTCTTTACCAGTGCACACAATAAAGAAACAAAGCTGAACTCACTTGCTTTAGAATAAACTCTCATTTCCTATGTGAAATCCTGGCACAGAGTCTATTGATTTCTAACATTGGCATAAGGTTGCAAATTTTAGTAGAAAATATGATCAGTTAAGTAATACAGTTCTATATTTAAGAGATCAGGAATTATGTACATTATTTACATTATTTACATTTGACGAATATTTGTCCTCATCTTGTTTGTTGTTAACACATTTCAGCTGATATACCCTCCAGTCCATGGGTATATATATATGTATATATATATATATATATATATAAATATATATAAATAAAAATAATCTGACTGGGCCTGATGAAGCCTTCCGGCTTCACAGACCTCAGTTGCACCGTCCAACCCATGCTAGCATAGAAAACGGATGCTAAATGATGATGATGATAATACAAATTGGGACAAGAATGCAAAACATCCGGACAACTAGGTGATACTAAAAGGGACTACAAAACATCCAGATAGACGATACAAAGAAAACAAGGATGGGTTATTCAAAGTTTTCTATCTTCAGTGAAGAAACAGACTATCCTCCCAATTTCAGCTGATTATTCTTAAGATTGCTCCAATCTGGCCAGCCCCAAGGAAAAACTAAGCTAAGAGCATTAGATTCCTTCGAAGAAAGTAGTGAATGTATACAAAAACAAGGACGGAAAAAACGGTCAATGCTACACAAATATAAATACAATAAAAAATACAATAAGAATAATAACAGGACATAACAACAGGTGTCTTTCGACTAAGGATGAATTGAATTAAGCTGGCACATGTGGAAATGGAGCCTTACGGCAAAGATACGATCTTTCCACAAACACAGGGAAGAATATCGATGTTACACGGACCACGGTCAGACCAAAAATGAAAGAGCAGGCTGGCTGATTGGTCATGTGGGAAGAGATATGCGCATGTTTGTGCGTGCATGTGTGTGTCTGTCTGTCTGTGTCGGTGTCTGCATTTGTTGCCAGCCACTGTTTGACAAACGGTATTGGTTTGTCTGGTGGGCTGGCAGAAACATTAGCATGCCGGGCGAAATGCGTAGCCGTATTTCGTCTATCACTACGTTCTGAGTTCAAATTCCGCCGAGGTCGACTTTGCCTTTCATCCTTTCGGGGTCGATTAAATAAGTACCAGTTACGCACTGGGGTCGATATAATCGACTTAATCCGTTTGTCTGTCCTTGTTTGTGCTCTCTGTGTTTAGCCCCTTGTGGGTAGTAAAGAAATAGGTATTGGTTTGTCTGCATCCTTATCATCTTGTGGTTCAGCAAAAGTGACCAATAGAATAAGTACCAAACTGTAAAAAAAAAAAGAATAGGTGCTGTGGACTATGTGATCAATTTCAAATAATCCATTAAGGTTGCAATTCAAAGATACATACATGTAAAAACCGAAACAAGAAAAACAAAGATTACTCTTACACGATAATTGTGAAAAACATTTTTGAATTATTTTCTCTTTTGGAATTCTGAAGCTCTACAAAAAATAATCTTGTGTTTGTTATTATTCAGTTCTTATATATCCCACTAATGACACATCTGCAAAGCTTATTAGTAGATTAAGCTTATTTTTCGGATACAGAGATTTCTATATTGGCCATTCAGTATTTGTAAATGATAAGGTATTTCAGAAATTTGTCGCAATGAAATATTTTAAAGTTTAATTTGTTTATAATAAATTACTGCAGATTAAGTTTCTAAATGTCTTAAATGATTTGTATGTTATTAACAGGATTAAAATTTTAAAGACTATTGACTTCATCTGTAACAACAAAACATTTGTTCTTAGTGTTTACATTTACACCATGTTTTGATGTTTCAATTGTTTTGATCCGTAGTCATTATCACCATCGCCAGATGGTTTATCATTGGATATAAATGCACAGTATCAAACTAAAATCAAACTATAAAGTATTATTTTGTTTTTGTATCTGGTTTGCAAGATTCTTTACGTGAACTCTTGTGTTGAAGCAAATGATGTTGTGTCTGGGAAGAATCATATAATCTTAATGCCTTTTTATGCAACTCACTCACCAGTTCGATTTCCACAAGGAAAAATATAAATAATAAATGAGTGGAAACCAAATCGGTGTGTGTGTGTTAGATAATAAAGCATTAAGACAATACGAATCCCCAGACACAATGTAAAGTATTGGGTTGTCCAGAAAGTTCGTTCTGACTTTTAAAGAAAAGAAAAAGGTCAATAAATACTTACCATTACATTTTAAATCAATCAAATATGAATCATTTTGTTGCACAATGCGTCTCCATCTTTCCTTCAACTTGAAAATAACCTCTTCCCAGAATTGAGGTGGTTTCATGGCAAAGAATTCATCAAGGTATCTTTTTATGTCATCCAAGGAATTGAAATTTTTACCATTAAGACTATTCTGCAGAGACTTGAATAAGTGGAAATCCGAAGGAGCAATATCTGGTGAATATGGAGGGCAGGGTAACACATCTCAGCCAAGCTGCAGCAATTTTTGTCTGGTTCCAAAAGCATCAAGTTCCGAACATGAACTTTCTTATCTTCCATTTTAAAGGGTTACAAAATTTGTACAGGTTATAGGAACATAAACCTTTTTCCACGAAAAGATAGCTTAAACTATGATCTAAATGGAGTCAACTTTAAAGACTAGAAAAATTGTTATAATCTTAATAATGTTCAGGTGCAAAGACCATTAGATAAAACTAGCAGTATCACCTAGCGTTGCTCGGGTTTGTAAGGGAAATAACTATATAAGCATTTTTAGAGAGTTATAGCCAAAAAGTAGCAAAAAAATGCATTAAAAATTGAAAAAAAATTATGGAAAGTTTTTTTTAAATCGTTGACTCATCATAGACATTTTTAGAGAGTTACTTCCCTTATATAATAGTGAAAAAATGCATTAAAATGGAAAAAAATGATGGTAAATTATTTTTAAAATCGTAGACTCATCGTAGACGCGTGCTAATACCCAGAAGAGCTCGATATGAATCACGACTATAAGATACCCGGTTTTGGTTAAACTGCACCGCAAAATGTGGGAGTAGTTAGGAATCTAAATCGGAGTAGACAGACACACAACCTCTCTTTTATATACAAAGATAAGCAAAGATTCTATAACTCTACGACATTCTATGATTTATCTTGGAAATTATTCTTATTGTTCTATTTTCGAACACAGATAACATCTTATTCACACCAGATGGTACGATTCTTCTCTCAGCAACTTGTTAAATGTGTGTAACTGAGTTTTAATGATATTGTAGACTTAGCTTATAGCTTTAGCAAAAAACTGGAATTTATGATATTTATGATATGGTAAAAGATTTATTAAATCAAAGTAAATCTATTAGACATATCACAGCTTTTATGTTATAGCTATCATAGAATTTCTGTAATAATACTAACAAGACATGTTTTTGTGAGGAAACATATAAATGCTTTTTGCAATTTTTTTCTCCAATTATTTTCCAGAGGTGTCTCTTCTAACAGATGTCTTCCTTTGTCTTCTATGTGAGAACTGAGACATTTATGTCAGATCACAAAACATAGTAAAGTAAAGTTAGACTTGTAACACTTCAATGTGTTTAAAATTGTAAAAATCTGTTTAAAATAGGTAAAAATTAGTGAAAATAATAAAATTATTTACAAATTGTAAAAAATAAACTAACAATCTAACTAGTTTAAAGAAATTTATTTTTTATTTTTTTGCTGTTACTCTTTTACTCTTTTACTTGTTTCAGTCATTTGACTGCAGCCATGCTGAAGCACCACCTTTAGTTGAGCAAATCGACCCCAGGACTTATTCTTTATAAGCCTAGTATTTATTCTATCAGTCTCTTTTGTCAAACTGCTAAGTTACGGGTACGTAAACACACCACCATCAGTTGTCAGCGATGTTGGGGGAACAAACACAGACACACAAACCTATACACACACACACACACACACAAACACACACACACATATATATATATATATATATATATATATATACATATATACATATGTACGACGGGCTTCTTTCAGTTTCTGCCTGCCAAATCTACTCACAAGGCCTTTGTCAGCCCGAGGCTATAGCAGAAGACACTTGTTCAAGGTGCCACGCAGTAGGAATGAACCTGGAACCATGTGGTTGGTTAGCAAGCTACTTACCACACAGCAATCCTACACCTATCAAATAATGTTGAGACAAGATTATATCACTTTCCGATTTTGATTTGAGATTTTAAAGATTTTTATTTTAAATCTATATTGAAATACTTTCCTCTTATTCTTGGTTTGTTCTTAAGTTGTTGTTTCACCAGAACCAGTGTAAATGTCAGAGTTTTACATGTGCTGGCAATTACAATAGTATTTCATACATTATGCATTAATATACACAAAACACATTGTGGCCATCTGAAATACACACAAAAACTTCTTAATCTTCAGTTTTATTTACTTTATATTTGTATCATACTATCATCACCATCTATGTAAAGTATAGAAGCCATCTTAACATGGCTAACCACATAGGGGAGGGGGTGTTACTGTAGCTTTATAGCCCAAAGAGATCGTCGTCTCTAGCTGGCTTTAGACACCATTTCAGTGCCCTTGAATTATTTGCAAAGGGAGGCCATCCCTTCCTCGCCAGCCTGAGTGATACGCTCGGACTAGTTTCGGGATTTTTGTCCCTTGTCAACGGCGGTAACCACCAGGTGGCGATCATCATCATCATCATTATCATTTACTATCCGCTTTCCATGCTAGAATGGGTTGGACAATTTGACTAAGGACTAACGAACCAGATGTCTGCGTCAGGCTCCAATCTGATCTGGCAGAGTTTCTACAGCTGGATGTCCTTCCTAATGCCAACAACTACGAGAGTGCAGTGGGTGCTTTTACGTGCCCCCGTTACGGGGGCCAGTCTGACGGTACTGGCAATGGCCACTCTCATAATGGTGGTTTTCACGTTCCACCTGCACATGAGTCAGTCCAGCAACACTGGCAACAACCTCGCTCGAATGTCTTTTCACGTGCCACCAGCACAAATGCCAGTAAGGCGACGCTGGTAACGATCACGCCCAAATGGTGAATTTTATGTGCCACCGGCATTGAAGCCAGACAGCCGTACTAAGAAATATCAAAACACTAACAGTTTGCCGTACTTCAGTAGCTCAATCACTGAATTTCACTGCATCTTTTATACCTATTTCTTTATTACCCACAAGGGGCTAAACACAGAGGGGACAAACAAGGACAGACATAGGTATTAAGTCGATTACATCGACCCCAGTGCGTAACTGGTACTTAATTTATCAACCCCGAAAGGATGAAAGGCAAAGTCGACCTCGGCGGAATTTGAACTCACAACGTAACGCAGACGAAATACCGCTAAGCATTTCGCCCGGCGTGCTAACATTTCTGCCAGCTCGCCAGCTCGCATCTTTTATACCTGTTGATGCAATTGCACTCTATCTTGCAGCAGCGATCAAGTCATAGAATAACAGAATATTTATTTGACAATTTATAATTCTTACAACTAATAAGTATTAACTGAAAGCAAAAACAAAAATAAATATTTTATTTTTGTGTATCTTCTTAGATGATGATAGTGGCTCTTCTACATGATAACAGTTTCAGGTATATCATGTTACCTCAAATAAAGTTGTTTGACAAACGAAACAGACATAGACCCTTTTTTCTTGTTGAAATACACCGAAAAATGGCGGCACAGCAGTCAAAAAATCGTAAAAAATAGGAATTTTCATAGAAAAAAAGCATGATCCGATTTGAAGTTTTTCTTCTACGAAGGAAAGAGCAAGCCTTCTTCTATCATACTCTCAATTTTGGCCCACTTGCGCCGCAGGGTTTCGGAGGAGATAGTGTTAGTTGTAGGCTACCAGACCTGCCATACACAGACAACTTCAGCTTTATATATATATATATAGATTATGGTTGCATAATGAAATACCACGTATCATAGTTAAAATGATGATGATGACGATGGTGACAGCGATGTTATAGCTGCATCATATGCAGCCAAATCTAGTGAGTAAACATTGTTCATAACATATCTGAAGAGTTGTTTGTCATACTTTATACAGACTGTTCTCACGATTTCACAGAAATATGCTTTATCGCAACCTGCATCAATAATTACCATGACATCAATGTAGTCATCGTACTTGCACTTGCCAGTTAATACCTTTGACAGTTCTCTCTCTTTCTCAGCTTAGTCCAATCCAGCCTGTCTTTCAAACTCAGATTGCATATCCTACGGATTTTTTCCAATTTCTATTGTTTCAAAGCTTCTGTCTCAGCTGTCAATATTTTCTATTTTCCTATTACACAACACTTCGCTGGTTATGCATATTATATTATCTTCCTTAGGGTTTAGAAAAGAATCACATTTTGACTAGACAGAAAAAAAGTTTTCATCATTATCATCATCGCCGTCGTCGTTGTCATCATGATCATTATCAATACCTAACGTCCGTCTTCCATGCAGGTATCCATTGGATGGTTTGACAGGAAGTAGCAAGGGCAGGGGCCGCACCAGGTTCCATAGTATGTTTTGGCTTGATTTCTAGAGCTGGATGCCCTTCCTAACGCCAACTACTTTACAGAGTGTATTGAGTGACTTTTACGCGGCACCATCACCAGTGCTTTTCTTTTAGCGGCTCCATCACAAGTACATTTTATGAAGCATCAACAGAAACAATATACTATTGCTAGCATCAATCCCAGTATTCAATTGTGGTATATGTTTGTTCCTTGTCGAGTCATGCCTGGCTCATGAGGGCCAGTTTCCCGGTTTCCTTGGCGTATAGGTTCCCCACTTGGACGGGACGCCGGTTCGTCGCAGGTGAGCTACAAGATGCAGGAGGAAAGAATGAGAGAAAGTTGTGGCGAAAGAGTCAGCAGAAGTTCGCCATTACCTTCTGCCGGGGCAGCATGGAGCTTAGGTGTTTCGCTCATAAACACACACATCACCCGGTCTGAGATTCGAACCCGCGATCCCTCGACTGCGAGTCCGCTGCTCTAACCACTAGGCCATGTGCCTCCACAATTGTGGTATATGCGGGAGATTTGAAATAAGGACACCTACTTTCTCTTCGTTGACGGAAACTTCTCCAGCGGTAATGCACCCTTTCATGCGGCCCGACCCGAACGCTAGAAATAGCAGCTGCTTTCCCCCTACCTTAAACAAAGCGCTCACACATCCAACTCCGTCGGCTGCCTCGATTGAAAGGCCCAATGCTGCCCTGACTGGGCGCGCGCGTCACTCCTACCCCTTCCTCTTCCGGTCAGCCCCCAGCTGCTGACGTCATCCCACATCATTAGCCCACCATAAATGTTCATTCCATTCTGCAACTCAGTATTAAATACAAAACCACCATCTTAGCAGTCAATTTGATTTCAGTCTTTCTTCACTGAATATGTTGTCAATATTATTTTCTTAGTGGAGGCGCGTGTGGCTTAGTGGTTAGCGTGTCAGCATCATGATCGTAAGATTGTGGTTTTGATTCCTGGACCAGGCGACGCGTGGTGTTCTTGAGCAAAACACTTCATTTCACGTTGCTCCAGTCCACTCAGCTGGCAAAAAGGAATAACGCTGCCATGGACTGGCGTCCCGTCCAGCTGGCGAACATATACGCCATTGAAACCGGGCCCATGAGCCTGGCTAGGCTTTAAAAGGGCGACGTTTATCGTTTTATCGTTATTTTCTTAGCGGCAAGGCTACGACCTGGCAGAATCAGTAGCACAGCTGGTAAAATGCTTTGCGGCATTTTGTATGTTTTGAGTTCAAATTCCACCGAGGTCAACTTTCCCTTTCATCCATTCTGGGCCGATAAAATAAGTACCGGCTGAGCACTGGGGTTGATGTAACTAACTGCTGCCCTCCCCAACATTTTAGGTCTTGTGCCTATGATGGAAAGGATAAGATTGGAAGTAAACTTGAGAACTCATCAAACTTTTTCAATTTATTTATTACACTGTGTTTTTCATATTAAATTGTTACTCTTTTACTTGTTTGAGTCATTTGACTGCGGCCATGCTGGAGCACTGCCTTTAGTTCAGCAAATCGACCCCAGGACTTATTCTTTGTAAGTCTAGTACTTATTCTATCAGTCTCTTTTGCCGAACCACTAAGTTACGGGGACGTAAATACACCAGCATCGGTTGTCAAGCGAGGGGATAAACTCAGACACATACACATATATACGATGGGCTTCTTTCAGTTTCCGTCTACCAAATCCACTCACAAGGCTTTGGTAGGCCCGAGGCTATAGTAGAAGACACTTGCCCAAGGTGCCACGCAGTGGGACTGAACCCAGAACTATGTGGTTGGTAAGCAAGCTATTTACTACACAACCACTCCTGCGCCTATAAATTATTGTTGATTACTTTTTTTTCTGCATACTATTACTATTATACTAACACTCTGTCTGTTACGACGAAATTGAGTGTTCTATTTGATCCGATCAACGGAACAGCCTGCTCGTGATATTAACGTTCCACTGACTGACCACTCCACAGACACGTGTATCATTAGCGTATTTCTAAAGGAGATTCGGCGTGATATAGAAAGTGGCAACACTGACCCTTTGAATTACAGATACTTTCTTGGTGAGTGGACTGTGAAGCAAGACGAAATAAAGTGTCTTGTTCAAGGACAAGACACGTCGGCAGGAATCGAACTCACGACTTCAGGATCGTGAGCCAAACACCCTAACCTCTAAGCGATGTGCTTTCACAGGACTATTATGCTGAGTGGACATTTTTCGGAAGCTTTGAATTGTGTGTGAGTGTGTGCACGGCGCGTGTATTCCACTGCATATGATTGAGATTACAATACTCCTCACTCTGGAAGTGGAGGCACATGGCCTAGTGGTTAGAGCAGCGGACTCGCAGTCGAGGGATCGTGGGTTCGAATCTCAGACCGGGCGATGTGCGTGTTTATGAGCGAAAACACCTAAGCTCCACGCGGCTCTGGCAAAAAGGTAATGGCGAACTTCTGTTGACTCTTTCGCCACAACTTTCTTTCACTCTTTCCTCCTGCATCATGCAGCTCACCTGCGACGGACCGGCGTCCCGTCCAGGTGGGGAACCTATACGCCAAGGAAACCAGGAAACCGGCCCTTATGAACCAGGTATGGCTCGAGAAGGAACAAACGAAACGAACTCTGAATGGGATGTTGGACCATTATATGCTTATCTTCCTATATATTTCTGAAAGTCATTTACACTTGAGTGGTCCGGAGCATCAAAAATTATATACTTTCGTCAAGAATGGGAATCAAAACCATACTAAAACTTTAAGTTTAAAACTACCACCCGGCCTCTAATTAATTTGGTTGGAGTACACACTTTGGTGACAGAATTTAGACTAGATTTTTCAATATAAATTAATTCCCTATATTGAAATACATTACCTAACGTCAACAAACTATGTTATGGTGTCTTTCTCCTCTCTCTCTGCCACTCTTGGTGGTCTTGTAAAAACCGTGTGCCTACTCATCCTTAATTATACTATCAAATATGCAACTGGGCTCTGGTGTCCTATATTAATTAAGGACGGCAATGATAAGCCACGTAAATAAGCTACTGGCCAACAGCACAAAAAACACCATGTGGTATAGATTCACAGGGAAATACTCTTAATATTCAATGTTTGGTTAGCCTCTCTCAGTGGTTACAGCGTCGAGCTTACGATCATGAGTTTGTGAGTTCGATTCCCGGACCGGGCTGCGTGTTGTGTTCTTGAGCAAGACACTTTATTTCACGTTGCTCCAAATTAACTAAGCTGTAGAAATGAGTTGCGACATCACAAGTGCCAAGCTGTATTGGCCTTTGCCTTTCCCTTGGATAGCACTGTTGGCGTGGAGAGGGGAGGCCAGTATTCATGGGTGACTGCTGGTGTTCCATAAACAGCCTTGCCCGGACGTGTACCTCGGAGGGTAACTTTCTAGGTGCAATCCCAAGGTCATTCATGACCGAAGGAGGGTCTCCCATGTTAGCCTCTCTTTATACAGATACTCTGTAGATGTATGTAGTTCACCCTTGTAAGAAGTGCGTGATACATAGAACTGATAGATGTTTTGTAAGCCTCATTGTAGTGGTCAAGACTTCGTTCGTTAATGTGAAATAAAACTACTCCAGTGTGTCTCTGCTTTTGTATGATTATATAAAACCTTCACTAATGCCTCAGACCAAATGGGTTGTGAAACATTACTTGCTATATTCATTGCTAGGGAATGTTTACATCCATAATCTTGTAAGCAACACACAATATTTAGTTGCTCAAAACCCAAATACAAATCACCATAAGAAGATAGTATTATAGATTTTTCCCAATTTTAAAGGCATGATTTAATGAAGGAAATCGGCAAGTTGACGTCTGGAGGCCCATAAAATTTCTCATACAACATTTTAGTAACATTAAATATATTATTGCATAGGTTCCAAGATTCCATAAAGTTTAAGAAAAGACCATCATCTATTACTGACATTGCATATCAGTAGATTTATCTTAGATTGTAAATTTCATATATTATGATCGTTCCTCACGGTATTGACTGTAGGAGAGATGTAATTGATATAGGAAAGAAGTTGCGTTTGCAGACTTTAAGATGTCCGAATAACGATACTTCAGGATTATAGCTACAGCGATTAATCTAATATTTACTGATGGTACTTCAAAATAAATCGCAACTTATTCTCTCTCTCTCTCTCTTTCGCTCTTTCCTTCTCTCTTCCCCCTCTGTCGGTCTTTTTTTTT
>NC_042999.1:20272264-20284764 GCF_006345805.1 Octopus sinensis
ATTGAAAAATCAATAGTATTAACATTGCAATGACTGTATTGATTTTGAACATCATAAGGGCATCAATGTTTTACCTTATATTCAAAATAAAACGAAGCGAGTAGTTTTTATATATTTCTTTACATTTAGGGAAAATTGCATTACATCTGTAATTTGTTAACTTTAATTTGACGGCTAATGAAACATACGTACTTCTCCTGTCGAATCGTAAACTTCTTATATACATAAGAATTATGACCAAGAGAAACCAATTTCAGTAATGTCACCAAACTGTATCTATGTTATTTATAGAGTGCCCACGAGAGTTAATTGCAATGAAAATATGCAGAGAGAATTCCAATCCCATCATGTGAATATTCTTCCAATATATCTTAAATTTCAGAACCAAATTAAAATGAACCTCTTTTGAGATTTAGTTCACTGTTTTTGGAAACAAGAAAAGAAATAGGCCTGCCACTTGCGAGTGTTGACCCTTACTTTTAATGGCGGATTCAAATCATACAACAAGGAATTAGCTGAGAAGTACAAATATTTAAATTCTCATACCGCCTTACACATTATCTCAACTGCCATCGCTGTCAGCATCGAGGTTTTTATCTTCCTTGTTGTCATTACCATTATCATCATCATCATCATCATTGATGTCAGCATCATTATCGTCGTCGTCGTCGTCGTCGTCATCATCATCATCTAATTCCCATCACAAACAGTATTACCTTCATTCGTACCATTATTGCAACCTCCATCTCCATCACCATCATCATAACGCTTGCTGTCATCATAATAACCATCGACGTGATCACCACCACCACCACCACCACTACCATCATCATTGATGTCAGCATCATCATCATTATCGTCATCGTCATCATCGTCGTCATCATCATCACCATCATCATCATCATCATCGTCATCATCATCATCGTCATCATCGTTATCATCATCGTCCTCGTCATCATCGTCGTCGTCGTCATCATCGTCATCATCATCATTATCATTATCATCATAGTCATCATCATCATCATCGTCGTCATCATTATCCTCATCATCATCGTCATCATCATCACCAACATCATCGTCAACGTCATCATCATCACCATCATCATCATCATCATCATCATCGTCATCATCATTATCATCATTGCTCCTATAACATTAACCGTAACAAGGGCTTTAGGTTTTCGGCTTTTGGTTTAAATCCTCCCTAACTGCTTCATCCTACCTCCCCCCAAGACAGAAGGTGCATTTAACATTATAATAACCAGAGGGCCTCTGATTTTTTGTGCTATACCTGTATTTTAATGTAAAATTAAACGTTCGAGGATGTATTATGCTTTTACTTTTTAATGTCACGTTTGATGTTTGTATTTTGCAGTTGATTGCAGTATTTGATGTATTTGTTACCCTTTGATATTTATGTTTGATGTTTGTTTTTGCTTTTCAATAGAACGTAATAACAATGTATTTCTCCTTTTTTTTTGTTTTGCTTCTTGAGTTTTTCAGCAATTGTATTTAGGTGTGCGATGCGTTTATTCTGTTTTAATATTTGTTTTTTTTGCAATTGTACATACTTGTATGTAGTGTGTGATGTGTTAGTTGGTCTTTGATGATAGTTATATATTGTTTTTATACAGAGGCGTAGGAGTGGCTGTGTGGTAAGTAGCTTGCTTACCAACCATATGGTTCCGGGTTTAGTCTAACTGCGTGGAACCTTGAGCAAGTATCTTCTACTATAGCCTCGGGCCGACCAAAGCCTTGTGAGTGGATTTAGTAGACGGAAACTGAAAGAAGCCCGTCGTATATATGTATATTTATATATATGCATGTATGTGTGTGTATATGTTTGTGTCCTCGTTTTTCGCGTCATCACCATTTCACAACCGTAGTTGGTGTGTTTACGTCCTAGTAACTTAGCGGTTCGGCAAAAGAGACCGATAGAATAAGTACTAGGCTTACAAAGAATAAGTCCTGTGGTCGATTTGCTCGACTAAAGGCGGTGCTTCGGCATGGCTACAGTCAAATGACTGAAACAAGTAAAACAGTAAAGAGTAAAGAGAGTCGTCATCGTCGTCATCATCATCCCCCTGGTAATCTTCATTATTTAATGCCAATCTTCCAAGCTGTTAGCTGGTTCAACAGACAGGATTCGACGAGCCAGAGAACTGAGTCCAGTCGTGTCTGCTTTAAACGTGGTTTCTACAACTGGATACTCTTCCTAATGCCAACAACTTCACGAAGTATACTGGATGCTTTTTTTTATGGCACTGGCACTTATGAGTAAGGAAAATAAATTGCACAACAAGAGGCCCCTGGAATGAACGAGGTGTAGTAGGGAGGCAGATGACTTTATATCAGGTGTAGAGAGGCTTAAGTATGATAGAAAAAAAACTGTATGAGCTGTCTCGCTGTTAAAGACCAAGATATTTGTTCCCAAGAACAACAGGAGCAGGTATCTTGGTCCTCAACAGCAACACAGCTGATACTGTTTTTGTATCATACTTTAGCCGCTCAATACCTGATATGATGTCACCTGCCTCAGCATTTACATTATACACATGTCCATTCCAACTTTGCTGCATTATGGCACAACATACGAAACATATCCATTCCTTTCTCAATTTAGTCGCAGTTTATCACATAAACTAAACATTTTCTATTAAATACAAATAAAATATAACCATCTCATTCCTCATAATCAACACACAACCTGTCATTCATATACAAATGAATGTATAATTGTTTGAGATAAATTGTAAATCAGATTATAATTTTCATTATTATTAACGTCATCTTTAGAGATTAAACGTTTTGTTATATTTACTTCACATATGGCATTTTCATAAATTTGGTTTCCAATCAATGTCACATATTTTATTCTCGGATATAGACATAGTTTCAAACAGGAAGTAGAATCGGAATGTTTATTCATGAACTAAGAATACTAACGCGTTTATCTATGTACATGATAAAGTGGCCTAACGGATATAAAATTTATTAGCATAATTAGAGCGTGGAAGATGCACCAGCCATTCAAATACATACACAGACTGTTAATTTTACTTAAGAATTTATAATATGGTGTTAAAAATTTCGTCGCACAAACTGCAACCTGGTCACTGACATCAAATGATTAATGTTAGAATGACGTGAACAGATTTTGTGTATTTTTGAATAGTTAAAATGTCTGCTCCGTTGTAATCGTTAGAGTTCCAACGCACAGTTTCAGATCATATCACTTACTTGGCAAGTATATCTCCAAACTATATTAGTCATACTTTAAAAATGAAATGCAATCAAATCTAATTGGAATATACGTACTCATAGAGGAATAACATCTAATTATGATAGAAGATCAATTAATCAAATAAATGTAAAAGTGTAAATGGTAATTGTATTCTAATGGGTTACTGTACAGAGGAACGGAGAAATAATTTGATTCTATTAGTTCTTTTGCCAAATAATAATAACAATAATAATAATAATAATAATAATAATAATAATAATAATAATCACAATGATAAGTGTGGAATATGCAGAAAAAACTTGTAAAATCATATGGCATATTATGAGTCAATGTGCGCCACTAGCTCAGAAGGAATATAAGAGACGCCACGGCAATATGGCCAGGCTTGTCCATTGGACACTCTGCAACAAGTATGGACTTGACAGAGCAAAAAATTGGTACGACCACAAACCTGAAGGCATTGTCTAAAATAGAAATGCAAAGATCCTTTGGGATTTTATGATTCAGTGCGACCATGAGATAAAGAATAAGAAGCCGGACATAGTCTTAATAGACAAAGTAAACAAATTATGCTGGATCATAGATATAGCATGCCCACCTGACAGCAATTTATGCGATAAGGAAGAAAGAAATGTCGAGAGATATGACAGGTTAGCTTGGAGGTTAAGCAGTTGTGGCCAATGAAAAAGATAGTGGTAGTACAAATAATTATCGGAGCCCTGGGAACAGTGAGCAAAAATCTCGAGAAGTACGTGGAACAAATAGGGGCTGCACTAAGGGTTGAGCGCTTGCAGTAAACAGCACTGCTTGGAACCGCTCGAATACTCCGGAAGGGGCTCGAAAAATAAGAGGTGTTGCCTTAGTTCACTGCTAGTGAACATCTGACACCGTAGTACATCTCCAGAGTTAGAAGCTGTGCAAAGGCAATGATGATGATGATAACAGCTTTTGCCAAGTTATCTTTATTACTAACTGCATCTCCAATGATTCGTACACCCCTAAATAGAAATGCATATCTATCACTTGAGTTAGGTTTTGTGTTCTAGCTCACAGCTTTTGAGAATTAAGGTCCAACGTGCTGCTACGTTTATGGTGCAGTTTAGTGCAGCATATGTACTGCTTTGCTCTCGGTTTTTGAGTGAGGTTACAGCAATATTTATAAAATAAATCAGGTAATAATCCAGCTGTGTAAACAGTTTTAGTTCTATGAGCAATGATGAGTGAAATTGGTAGTCGTTTTATAGGACACTGACCAGAGAGCAATAATAGCCATATCCCTCTCAGCCCCCCCCCCACTGCTTTAAAATAGACAATTGATCATCATCATTATTGTTCGACCGTGGTTGAGACAAAGGAATTTACTGTGTTACGCCAGACTTCACGGTCCATCATAGCATTACTGATGTCCTGTTGCTGGATGCCTGTATCCCTGGAGATTACATCTGGGTAGGAGAGTGTGCGCCCTCTGGTATCGCGAGCAGATGGCTTCCAGAGGAGAAGAGTAGAAATTACCTCATTTCCAGCTCTACAACAATGTTCAGCAAACTGGACTCTTCTACTTTTCACAAGAGATGATACAGGTGGTAGTTTCCCATATATTTGTACTTTGGTTGGATGACGCTCATAAGGAGGCGAGTGTAAGTTCCATCCAACCGCCTCAATTGATAGACGGTCATTGGTACAGAGATAGTAGTGTGGTTAAGAAACTCACTTTGCAACCACATGTTTTCGGGTTCAGTCCCCAGTCAACGAAAACATTGCGAGTGAATTTAGTAGAGAAAAAATTGTGCGAACGCCTATAGAAGCTTTGTGTTTGTTAACCTCTATTTTCACCTTTTAACAACTGGTTTGAGTTTGTGTATGTTCCTGTAACTTAGCACTTTGGCAAAAAGACCGATAGAATGAGTACTAGGCTTTAAAAAGTCGATAACTACTGATGTTAATTTGTTTTACTAAAACATTTGAGTTTGTATATGTTCTTTTAACTTAGCACTTTGGCAAAAAGACCGATAGAATGAGTACTAGGCTTTAAAAAGTCGATAACTACTGATGTTAATTTGTTTTACTAAAACATTTGAGTTTGTATATGTTCTTGTAACTTAGCACTTTGGCAAAAAGACCGATAGAATGAGTACTAGGCTTTAAAAAGTCGATAACTACTGATGTTAATTTGTTTTACTAAAACATGCCCAAGCATGATCAGAAGTCAATAATTGAAACAAGTTTTGAAAAATAAAAGATCAAGGATAGGGTAACGTATGGCTGGATAAAGCCTCTTACTCTCTTTTACTTGTTTCAATCATTTAACTGCGGCCATGCTGGAGCACCACATTTAGTCGAGCACATCGACCCCCAGGACTTATTCCTTTTACCGAACTGCTAAGTTACGAGGACGTAAACACATCAGCATCGGTTGTCAAGCGATGTTGGAGGGGACAAACACAAACACATATACACATACATATACATATATATACATATATACGACGGGCTTCTTTCAGTTTCCGTCTACCAAATCCACTTACAAGGCTTTGGTCGGCCCGAAGCTATAGTAGAAGGCTCTTGCCCAAGGTGCCACGTAGTGGGACTGAACCCGGAACCATGTGGCTCGTAAGCAAGCAACTTACCACACAGCCACTCCTACGCCTCTGATAAAAAAAGCATGGTAGCCGTTGTTAGACATTAACATAAAAGCTTCCATGAAAAAGCTAGCGCAAAATTTTGCAGTAATTTTATCATAGAATATTGGAAAATAGTAACAGAATATTTCAGTAATGACAAGCTGGAATTTTGTATCAATATTAATTAAGCAATTTCGGGATTACTAATTTATCTGTTTATATTAAAGCTAAAACAAACTCTTGCAGAAATACCGATGTTGAAATTTTGCAAAAGTGTTAATATAAAATTTTGCATCGATGTTAATATAGAATTTTGCATCAAGGCTCATGTAGAGTTTTCAAAAATACTAGTGCATAATTTTGCAGAAATGACAATGTAGCCGATTGCAAAAATGCTAAAGCAAACTTAAAGAAAACTGTCACATTTTTCAGAAATGTTAGCATTTGATGGAAAAAAAATCGCATGATTCTGAGTTTGCAGACAATGCTAACCTGGTGTTTTGAAGAAATGCTATCATAAAATTGTGCAGCAGAAACAATATAGAATTTTTGGAGATGTTGCTTTTGAATATTGCAGTAATATCAAAGTGGAATTTGGCAGAAGTGTCAATGTAGAATTTTGCAGAAAAAACTGATGTAAATACTAGTGTAAATAATAACATACATGTTTACCGAAATTTTAATGAAGACATTTTCTGTTAGAATTTTTTTGAATGGAGGCAGCAATGCTCACGACACATTGTATGACCTGAATAAGTTGATGGGAGAGAGATATTCGATTTTCTTGCAGTTTCCCTTATCCGCTCTTCTGGGTTGTTACTTTTTATCGACCCCAAATAAATGAAAGGCAAGTTTACCCTTGGCTGCATTGGAACCGAATGAGAATAAAGTCGGAACAAATAGGATGAGGCAATTTATCCATCGCTTTTATGACTCTGCCAATTTGCCGAAAATCTACATAAAATCCAATACAGAATATTGTGGTAATGATAAAGCAGAATTTTACCGAAATTCCTTGGGAAAGATTTGAGAAAATGATGCGTTTTGTTGGAATGAAGTGTAAAACCTTACTTAGATTCTAATGTTGATATTTACATAAACAATAATCTAGTATTTCGCAAGTCTCATTGCTAAAACAGATTCTTGCAAGCATGCCAATGTAAAAATGCTGCGGCTGACCTTGCAGAAACGCGAGAGACTGAGGAAATGCTAATGTAGAAATGTGCAATTATACTAATGTCAAATCTTACCAATATATTCGGTTGTCCGGAAAGTTCGTGCCGATTTATAGTAGCTTACCTTTCGACTTATTTTAGAACATGGTTGAGTCCATAAAATAGGATTTGGCTACACCTCCATTTAGAGCACAGTTTAAGCTATATTTTCGTGGAAGAAGGTTTATGTTCCTATAACCTGTGTTCATTCTGTAATCCTTTAAAATGGAAGATAAGAAAGTTCATTTTCGGCATTTGATGCTTTGGGAACCAGACAAAAATTGTTGCTGCTCAGCTGGGATGTGTTACCCCTCCCTCCATATTCACCAGATATTGCTCCTTCGGATTTCCACTTATTCAGGTCTCTGCAGAATAGTCTTAATGGAAAAAATTTCAATTCCTTGGATGACGTAAAAAGATACCTTGATGAATTCTTTGCCATGAAACCACCTCAATTCTGGGAAGAGGGTAAATTCAAGTTAAAGGAAAGATGGAGATGCATTGTACAACAAAATGGTTCATATTTGGCTGATTAAAAATGTAATGGCAAGTATCTAATGACCTTTTTCATTCCTTTAAAAATCAGCACGAACTTTCCGGACAACTCAATACTAATCTTCATATTTGCAGTAGCGTTTTGCAGTAATGTGAATGCATGTGTATGGAGCGATGTTGGATTAACGTTTACAAAAATGCAAAGAGATGGCGATGTGTACTTTTTCCATTAATGCCAAGACGTTCAAGAAAAAATATCAATGTAGAATTTTTCAACAATTATAGCGTTAAATTTACAGGAATGTAAATTTGAGTTTGTAAAACACGCATTCCCTAGATTTGCAGAAACGTCAATGTAGATTTGAACAACAATGTTAATGTAAAGTTTTTCAGAAATACATATGTTGGCATTTCCAGTAGTAATATTGTGGAATTTTGAAGAAATCGTAAAGGTGTCTTGCAAACAACATGCAAATGCAAGTACTACCAATCAAAAACTTCGCATACCGGAAGCCAGCAAGTGTATGGGGTCACCAGGAGTGATTGCGCGCGCCGTTTAGAAGCCTACCTTTCGATGGCATGACTGTGCACCGGCCCCCTCATTGATATGAGACCCTGCTTGCTAGATTAACTGGTTATTAAATAAAGCTCACTATTTCTCTAGCTATTGCTCATCGTCTCTTTTTAACCAAATCCAGTGGCTAGCCTTCTCCACTGTAGTTTGGATATCGGTCATGGTGGTATTGACTTTACGATGAGTTAGGCCACACGATAACAACAGTCGTCTCACACATTGGTAATGTAGATATTTACGGAAATGCTAATGTCGAATTCTTGAAAAGGTACTAGCTTTATTTTCAGAATTGCTAGTATTTTCAGAATTCCTGATATACATAAATTCTTATGAAAAATGTTTCAGCGATGCTAAGATAACAAGAGTGCTTATATTAATAATTTATAAAATTACTAATATGGAATTTGCTGCAAAGCTAAAGTAGAAATTTGCATTATAGCCATGCTACTCATGTATGTTTTTACCAATGTTATTCTGAAATTTTCCCCAAATACTAATATAGAATTTTGCAGCAGTGTGGAAGTAGAAATTTACAGAATTGTTGATGCCTGATTTTTCAGAAATGCTAATGTAGATGTTTGCATTACTAATACATAAAAGACATTTGCACATAAGCTATTGCGAAAATTTGCAGAAACAGTAATGTGGAAATTAGTAGAAATGTCCATTTCGAATATTTCGGGGTGAACTAATGCAGTGTTTTATAACATTATTGATTTAGGATATGTAGGTATTTATTGACACAGAAATAACTGTGTGATTAAGAAGATCTCTTTCCAGCCATGTAGGCTTTAGTCCCGCGGAACAGTACTTTAGATAAGTGTCTTCTGCTATAACCTCGGGTCGATCAATACTGTGTGAACAAATTTGGCAGATGGAGACTATGTGGAAGACCAGTGTGTTTATATATATATATGAGCATGTATGTATGCATGTAATATAAGTATGCATGAGCACATACACCTTTGTGTTTGCCTTTCTAATGCTTGACAACCAGTGTTGCTTTGTTTACTTCCACATAGGCGTAGCAGTGGCTGTGTGGTAAGTAACTTGCTTACTAACCACATGGTTCCGGGTTCAGTCCCACTGCGTGGCACGTTGGACAAGTATCTTCTACTATAGCCTTGGGCCGACCGAAGCCTTGTGAGTGGATTTAGTAGACGGAAACTGAAAGAAGCCCGTCGTATATATGTATATGTGTATATACATGTATGTGTGTTTGTGTGTCTGTGTTTGTTTCCCCAACATCGCTTGACAACCGATGCTGGTGTGTTTACGTCCCCGTAACTTAGCGGCTCGGCAAAAAGACCGATAGAATAAGTACTTGGCTTACAAAGAATAAGTCTTGGGGTTGATTTGCTCGACTAAAGGCGGTGCTCCAGCTTGGTCGCAATCAAATGACTGAAACAAGTAAAAGAATAAAGAGTATAGCTTAAAGGTTTCACAAAAGAGATTAATAAAATAAATATTAGACCTAAAAAATAATAACTGAAGTCAATTTGTGTAACTAAATCCTTGAATGGCTGAAGCAAATAAAGGATATATGAGAAGAGTTTTATAGACACTACAAGGCAGTGTCTTTCAGAAATGTTGCTAATAGAATTTGGCCTCATAACTAATGCAGAGTTTTGCAGCAATGTTAACATAGATTTTTGTGGCAATGCTGCTACATATGCCAGCTGAAATATAAATAAGGTAGTTTTGCAACAATGCAAGCATAAAGGTTTGCATAAATTTCAATGTAGATGCTTGCAGATATGCTATTGTAGAATTTTTCACAATGGCCATGTAGAATATTGCTGTGAATTAATGTATTTCTTCGCTTTTTTTTGGTCATGAAAATATGCTAATATTCATGTTTTATAGCTATGATTAATATGCTCTTTTGCCGCAGTTATTGTGTTAATTTTTTTCTGACAATCTGAAGGGTAAAGTCGCAACTATAGTAATGTAATTTATGAGAGAATAAAGCTTTATAGTAATCACTAATATCAACTTCCATATAAATGCTAATTTAGATTTTGACAGATACATTTATTTAGAGCATTATACCAATCTCAGTATAGTCTTTACAACGCAAAAAGCTAAGGAATGCATATATAGGTTAAATATTATCATATTCTTCTCAATTTTTGTATAAAACCTTATCAGAATCGTATATTAACAAATATTCCAACGGGCATGCCATTACATTATAGATTAACTTGTTAGCAATAGAAAGAGCAGCTAAACAACTATAAAATAATAGTTTAAAAGTAGAGAAGCTCACATCGAAATTATAATTTGTGACCTATGATTTGATGGAAAATTAATGATTGAATTGCCTTTGATCGTCAGTTTCCTCCAGAGAGATGAACTATTGCTAAATAAAAATTACTAAAATAGCGATAAGAAGAAATAGGAAATAGAATTCTGTTTTTAAATCAGTGTATTGGAATTCAGCTATATGTAAAAAACAAAATAAAAAATATTATTCAGTTAAGATGGTGGATACAATTTACATGCAATAATTCTCTAATTATGGTATTTAAATATAGTTTTATCCCTACAAACCACGACTATAGCATAAGGCGAGTTTGCAAAAAGTACAATCGAAGTATCTTGCTGGTAATATGGAACAAAATGAAACTGGAAAGCTAGTCTTCAACAATTATTTGGGGGACGTGTTGATGTTGTTGCCGTCCCTGATCTTGTTTGTCTTCTTCTTCTCTTCTTCTTCTTCTTCTTTTCTTCTTCTTCTTCTTCTTCTTCTTCTTCTTCTTCTTCTTCTTCTTCTTCTTCTTCTTCTCCCCTTCTTCTTCTTCTCCTCCTTTCTTTCTTCTTCTCCTCCTCTTTTTCTTCTTCTCCTTCTTCTTCTTCTTCTCCCATTCTTCTTCTTCCTCCGCCACTTCTTTTTCTTCTTCCCTTCCCCTTCTTCTTATTCTTCTCCTCCTCCCCTTCTCCTTCTTCTTCCCCTCCCCTTCTTCTTCTTCTTCTACTTCTTCTTCTTCTCCCCTTCTTCTTCCCCCGCCATTTCTTTTTCTTCTTCTTCTCTTCCTCTTCTTCTTCTTATTCTCCTCCTCCTCCCCTTCTCCTTCTTCTTCCTTCTCCCCTTCTTCCTCTTCTTCTTCTTCTTCCTCTCTTCCCCTTCTTCTTATTCTTCTCCTCTTCCTCCCTTCTTCTTCTTCTCCTTCTACATTTCAACATGGCCGTGGTCTCTCAGATGGTATTTTCTGCTACGTATGCAACAGGTCAAACTTCGTCATCATTCTGTCTGTGTAAACCTGGGATCTTTGTTACGGAATCCAGAAACAATTAATGAACTTTCTTGTGCCTGTCGACACCACCTGACAATATGTCGTTATATTTTAATTGGCCCTCACCTTCTAACTGGCATTGTATCGCAAATGTGACCACAAAGTTTCAACGCTTCAACTAACATCTTTTGCTACTACTCTCATATTACCGCATTCAATAATATTGTAGCAACCGCTTATGAGCAACTCACCATTTCAACATCCTTTCGTGACTTATTGTAGTTTTCAAAGACTTGATACGCTCTTCCATCTCCTCATCCAGCCGTTCAAGAATTTGGACCTGGAGATCTCCATTTCCAGCGACTTCGAGAGCCACCTCCCAGTGGTGTCGGGCGTCAACGAAGAGCCCTCGACTACAACATGACGACCAAAATTTTTTTTTCCCAAGGTCTGGGGTTTCCCGCTCCTAAGCCTTAGGCCATCACCTAATCACCAGTGGTGCCGGGCATCACGAAGAGCCCTCGACTACAACAAGACGACCAATGTATTTTTTCCCAAGGTCTGGGGTCTCCCGCCCCTAAGCCCTAGACCATCACCTAATCACCCTTACCCGTCTTGTTGCTTAACAACAACAACAATCTCCTCGTCCAATCTTGTCTATATAGAATACAACGTTCAATGCATAATCTAATGCTTCCCGTAATTGTTCATACGAGAATATATCTATTTCTTTACTACCCACAAGGGGCTAAACCCAGAGAGGACAAACAAGGACAGACAAACGGATTGAGTCGATTACATCGACCCCAGTGCGTAACTTGTACTTAATTTAGCGACCCCAAAAGGATGAAAGGCAAAGTCGACCTCGGCGGAATTTGAACTCAGAACGTAACGGCAGACGAAATACGGCTACGCATTTCGTCCGGCGTGCTAACGTTTCTGCCAGCTCGTCGCCTTGTCATATGAGAATATATCGATGCTCCCTTGCTATTAGCAAAAGAGACTGGTCAACTGGTCATCTTCCTCACGCAAGGAAGGAAATGCTTTTGTGGCGGTGCTCCAGCATGGCCACAGCTCGTGAGCTGAAACTAGAATCAATCAACATACAAACTCCAT
>NC_042999.1:20287264-20297264 GCF_006345805.1 Octopus sinensis
TACAAAAGGTTTGCCTCCTTGGCATGGCCAGAATAATCAGGTAAGTATTAGATAGATGAAAAGAACGGACAGCATGGTACCGTAGGCTGCAGGTACCAAGCTCGCTACGCAAGCAAGGCTCCAGGAGCTCAAAACAAAACCTGTTATAAAGAAAAAAAAAAAATAATAGTCAAGATGAAGAGCGCGATTCGATTGCAAGATATTGTTGTGAATAGTTCAGGGACAGTACTTCTTGACCTACTTTGCTTGGCTTGGAGACTGGAAGTCTACGGTGTAAAGTTATTGTCCTTTATTCTGTCGGATTCACGAAAGAGTGATGGCTTTTGGAAGGACCCCTCCCCTTTTGCCGGTCAAGGAAGGGTCAAAGAAACTACCTTATAAAAGCAGGAGCTGTAAATCTGAGAGCAGTTCCAGCCGGAGAAATTGAGGTAGTAACATGGCAGACGGGATTACGAAGGAAGTGCAGAGAAAGACAGACACACAGTCATGAGAGATGACAGGCGAGATAGTGACTGGACAGCGTGGAGGAGGACAGACAGATAGTATTACAGGACTAGGGAGAGAGTGACAGTGACAGCGTCGAGAAAGACAGCCAGACGGGATTACGGCCTGAGGCAGATAGGACTACGGTGTGAGGCATTGGCTGTTGTACGGTATGTGTTGATTATTGAGTTGTGTTACTTATGTAAATGGCGGTGCCCCAGCATGGCCACAGCTCGTGAGCTGAAACTAGAATCAATCAATCAATCAATCAATCAATCAATGTAAAAGAATTGAACAATGTGAATTGAGTAAAGGACTTGTTGATGTGTTATAAAGGCTGGAAAAGAAATGAGACTGTAAAGACATTGTGAATTAAAGAAAAAGAAAAGAGTTGTTGAAATCTAAAAGAAAGTAGAAAAAGAGAAGGACTTTGAACTGTAGCGTGAATTGTTGTGACGTTAACATTATTTGATCTGAACTTATTTGTTTGATTCGACGTGTACTGTTTAAATGCTGTTGTTTTATTGTATCTGCATGTTTAAATGCTTTGATCTGTTGTATACCTGTTTCTTGCATGTGTTTTCTTTAAATGTATTTGATGTTGTAATGATTGTCATATAAACTAGTGTTAAATGTAGCCAATTGCCTTCCGCCGTATTTCTGTATCTCTTCCTGTTTGTTGTTGTTGTTATCTCTGGTCGCCGGTCCTGCCGGGTTCGCTGCCATCCCCACCGAGTTCTCTTTGTGTGGCGAATTCTCCGTTCGACCGGTGGTCCGTAACAATATTTTATTAGTTTGAACGATATTTCAACAGTAAGTTTGTTTTTGTCAAGTTCAAAATAAGAAATGATAAAAATTCAAAATTATAGACATTTAAATGTAAAGTATGAGCGAGAGCAACCAGCGTCCAAACTTTGATGGAATGACATCATCAGTCTTAAAGTTTCAATTTTATAACAGGCGTAAAAAGATAGCAAGAAGACAGAAAAAAAAGAGGAAAGAAAAAAGAGAAAAAGAAGAATATTTAATCAAACAGTTTTGTATAAATTTGATGATATTCTCCTATCATTTTATTCATTTCTCCAGAGCGTGATGTTAATAACCCGCAAACATATTTCTCCTCAAACATTCTGAGAAGTGAAAGTGAAACAGATTCAGAATATTTTCTGAGAATACGAACTTTCAAGTTACTAACTAGATATAGGACACTCCACCCAAAAAGTGACACAGAAAGACTGTATGTACCAAGAAAAAGAGGGGGAAGAGGACTTATTGCATGCGAACACAGCATTAGAGCAGAAGAAAACAACGTAACATGGTATGTAAAAGATGCTATAGAACCGCTATTATTAGAAGAAGGGAAGGTTTGTGTAGGACGAAAGATTGCAAAGATAAAGCACTGTGCAAGTAATTGAAGATGAATGAAAACTGAAAACAAGTGGGTAAAGAAAAGAATGCATGGACAATTTCATAGAGATGTTGACAGAGAAAGAAGATGGTTATGGATGATTATAAGTGAACAAATAGGGGTTGCAATAAGGGTGGAGCACTTGCAGAAAACAGCACTGCTTAGAACCGCTCGAATACTCCGGAAGGTGCTCGAAAAATAAGGGGTGTTACATTAGTTCACTTGTAATGAACAGCTGACACCGTAGTACATCTCCAGCATTAGAAGCTGTGCAAAGGCAATGATGATAATAATAATGTTTACTTGCTCGTCTTAATCCATTGACTGGGGGTAAAATTGCCGCCTGGCCAAAGATTGTCTTTTTGTTGCAATAAATGCAACTATGTCTCCGATCTGAGGATCGCTAATTCGCCATTTCCCACAATCTGAGGCCATTTGTAAAAGTCACCGTTGTTATCGTTTTATTTCAACATAAATCATAAATGTAAATGTAAAGAATGAACTTAAAGTGTGGAATGAAACTTATCTGAGAATATTTCACGTTCTCGGTAAAATTATATAAGTATTAGAGCAATTTAGTTCATCTCTCTATATATAAAGCTGAAGTTGTCTGTGTGTGGCAGGTTTGGTAGCCTTCAACTAACACTATCTCCTCTAAGACCCTGCGGCGCAAGTTGACCAAAATTGAGAGTATGATAGAAAAATGCTTGCTCTTCATTTCGTAGCAGATAAAATTCAAATTGGACCATGTTAACACCAAAAATTATTAACATAAAAAAGGTACTTTTTTTTCCATGAAAATCCCTATTTTGTAACGACTGCTGTTTCGCCATTTTTCGGTGTATTTCAACAAGAAAAATGTTCACTTAAAGAGAATAACAAGCTTCATAATGCAAAACTTTTACTTTTCAAAAATTCCAATTCTAAAGGGTCGAAACAAACCCGAGCAACGCCGGACGATACTGCTAGATAAACACAACGCTTTGAAATTTTGGTTCTAAGTCAGTAGCATTATTTATTATTTTTTTCGGTGTGGTGGGGTAGTCGATTACATCGCCCCCAGGACTTGACTGGTGCATATTTTATCGACCTTGAATGAATAAATGCTGAAGTCGACCTCGGCTGGATTTGAACTCAGAATATTTTGCTGAGCATATTTGTCCGTAGTGCTATCAGTTGCGCCAGTTCTCTGCCTTTTAAAACATGTAATTTTAATATAACGTTAATCTTATTTTTCTGTTGGTTGTTTACTACCCACAAGGGGCTAAACATAAAGGGGACAAACAAGGACAGATAAAGGGATTAAGTCGATTATATCGACCCCAGTGCGAAACTGGTACCTTATTTATCGACTCCGAAAGGATGAAAGGCAAAGTCGACCTCGGTTGAATTTGAACTCAGAACGTAGCGGCAGACGAAATACCTATTTCTTTACTACCCACAAGGGGCTAATCAAGAACAGACAAACGGACGAAGTCGATTACATCGACCCCAGTGCGTAACTGGTACTTAATTTATCGACCCCGAAAGGATGAATGGCAAAGTCGACCTCGGTTGAATTTGAACTCAGAATATTTTGCTGAGCATTTTTTGTCTGTTGTGCTATCAATTGCGCCAGCTTTCTGCCTTTTAAAACATGTAATTTTAATACAATGCTAATCTTATTTTTCTGTTGGTTGTATAGCCTCACGTCAGCTATGTGCGTGTGCACCTATGAAATGTGTAGGTAGTCGGTTGAATAGCTACTTGCAACTCGGAAATCATATGCTTCCACATGCAGTGGTAAATCGTGCCAGCTACTTGTAAAGATAACAAAATGATTTCTTTAGACTTCAAAAAGCAAAAACCAAGAATCAGAATGAATGAATACTTCAGAAAAATAGCTGAAGTAAATTATAAATAAATATAGTGTTCTTGAAGTCAAGTGAAGTTGTTATTTTCATTATAAGGAGGTATTAAATCTTGATTTAGAACCAAAATATTAAAAACAAAATTTCTAAACTATGTAAAATAAAAAATCTCTGAACCCATCCGCATATCCAGTAATTTTTTTTGTTTTTTTTTCCTAAGTGATCTTCAATATTTAAGACGAATAAATATATAAATATTTAGCTAAAATTGTTTTTGATATAAGAAATCTCTTTAAGAGATTAAATTGAAAGACAATGCCAAGAAATGTTATTTAGTATTAACAGTAATTCACTTGTTGTCATTTAAATAAACAAGTTGTCTCTTTTTTTTTCTATCTTTTAAACACTTGATTCTATTTTTCCAGTGAAGGCGCATAACTTAGTGGTTAGAGTAATTCGACTCACCGTCGTAAGTTCGATTTCCACCGAGGTCGCATTTGCCTTTCATCATTTCGGGGTCGATAAATTAAGTACATGTTACGCACTGGGGTCAATGTAATCGACTTAATCCGTTTGTCTGTCCTTGTTTGTCCCCTCTGTGTTTAACCCCTTGTGGGTAGTAAAGAAATAGGTATTTCGTCTGCAGCTACGTTCTGAGTTCAAATTCCACCGAGGTCGACATTGCCTTTCATCATTTCGGGGTCGATAAATTAAGTACATGTTACGCACTGGGGTCGATGTAATCGACTTAATCCGTTTGTATGTCCTTGTTTGTCCCCTCTGTATTTAGCCCTCTGTGGGTAGTAAAGAAATAGGTCGTAAGTTCGATTTCTGACGGCGCATTGTGTCTTTGAACAAGACACTTTATTTTACCTTACTCCAGGCCACTCGGCTGGCAAAACTAAGAAGCACCCGTGATTCAAAGGGCCGGCCCTGTCTCATTCTGTGTCACGCTGAATCTCCCTGAGAACTACGTTAAAAGTAGGTATGTCTGTGGGATGCTCAGCCAGGTTAATTTCGCAGGCATTATGCCAAATGTATCTATCTATCTATCTATCTATCTATCTATCTATCTATCTATCTATCTATCTATCTATCTATCTATCTATCTATACACCATATATCATAGCACTGTGATACACGATCCCTATTGATCGTTTTTTTTCCTCTTCCCCTTTTCCCCCCTTTTTTCTTCTTTTTTTCATTTCTCTTTTCTTTTGTTCCTTTTCCTTTTCTTCTTTTTTTCTTTATTTATTTTATTTTTTATTTATTTATTTATTTATTTTGCTCTCCGTTTTCCCTTTTACGATCCCTTTTGATCGAAAACCTACACCACCTTTTTTTTGTTTCTTTTGTTTTTTGTTTTTTCATCCCCCAAAAGAAAAGCTCTACCTTGTAACTTGTCCCATCTGTGTGCAGCCCTGTGTGGCCAATAAAGAAACTTATCTATCTATCTATCTATCTATCTATCTATCTATCTATCTATCTATCTATCTATCTATCTATCTATCTATCTATCTATCTATCTATCTAACAAACCAATGAACTAAATAAATAATAAATCAGAATGAGATAAACAAAATATTTGATTTGTTATTTGAAATTTCTTTCTCAAGTCGAAAAGTTTTAATTCTTTTCTTTTCATTTCAATATTTAAAAAATGTTTTTTTTTCTTTCGTTAGAGTAATTTATTTTACCAATTATTATTTATATGAAATAGGAAAATTTTCAATTTCTCCTCTTTTGCTTGCTGTTGTTTTCGCGTTTGCATTTTTCTTTCCTTTCTTTTTCTATCCTTTTTCCAAAGTAGCCTGTAGAGAGAAAATATTTGGCAACAGAGGTATTATATTAATTAAAAATTACAAAAAAGAAACTCAAGAATATTATGATTTGTGGGAAGGTAAAAAAAAACACTTATAAAATAATAAATATTTGTAAATGAAAGTAAATAAATGCAAGATTATTTTTATATTTCACAGACTATATTTATAGACTATATTTCAAAATAATAGAATTCGTTATTTTACCCTGAATTCCCATGCCTCTTTATCTGCATTTCTTTATCTCTCTTTTTCTCTCTCGTAGTCTCTGTTTATTTCCATCTCTTCAGTCTCATTTTTCTCTTAGGCACTGTCACGCTTTACAACTATATAAAACACACATAACATACACACATCCACGCCTACACATAGATCCATAGTTACATGGGCTTGAATGTATTTGCATATATGTGCTTTGAAAACAATGACTAAGTTGAGTACAACAGCATTATCACAGATATAGTCTAGTCCTTATATTTTCCTTACCCAACAATACATCTATGATGAAGATATTTAGAATTCATTGTTCCATTTTACAAGACTACATGTAGTAATATTTTTGCCGTCGTCCTCACGGTTGTTCACACTAGCCCCAAGTAAGCCATGATTGAGCAGCCCTATATTAAACGAAGTCCGTCTGACGAACATTCTGCCTTATTGTCAAACTTAATCCATCTAGGACTATACTATCGAATTTGTCTTTAGATTTTCTTTAGAAGCAGTACGTAGGAAGCCGATTTGTAATTACCGAAAAATTCGTGTTTATATCACGCAAGAAAATGTGTTCATAGATTGGTTATACAGACGTGGGTTATACAGACGTGGAAGCACATCTCGTTTTGGATTCGTGTTATATCGCAATACTACACAGTGGTTTTGTGAGCTGCGAAATCCTCGTCGCCACTGCTATGTCGCACGTTCGGATGCCTCTACTACTCAGCTCTGCTCTCTATTACTCTGCTGTGCTCTCTCTATATCTACGTATTGGGCTAGCCTACTTCATCGTCTGGGGGCGTCCACAAAACAATTCAGTTCTACTGTGAGTCACTTTGGGCAAGTACCTTCCACTATAGCCCCGAGTTACACAATACCTTGGAAAAACCCATCTTGTGTGTGTGTGTGTGTTTGTGTGTGTGTGTGTGTGTGTGCCTACTTATGCGTTCCTCACCGTCCTTCAGAACCGGAGTGATTTGTTTAATTCCTGTCACACATCACTTGGCAAAAGAGATTATGTGAAAAATCGCAAGACTTAAAAATGAGATTCAATTTGTTTCGATTAAACCATCGCAAACAGAGTCCCGCACAACCACAGTCCAATGAACGAAATAAATGAAGAATGAAACTACAACAGAATATACGTTACTAAAATCTCCATCAAATATTTCATGTTTTATAGGATTCATAGTATTCATTAAAAGACACTTCACTATCACATATGTTCATTCTGCATAAGAAATAATAATATAAATGAATATATGCCTATAAATAGATATGCCACACTGTTTTCAATATATATTTGGAGAACAAAGGATAAAAGAGAACAGCCACTAGCAATATTTGTACAATATTTGATACTGCACCTTATTCTAGGAATAGACAGAAACGCACTGTGGATTCAGTCCAGCTGTCACATGTCGTATTATTTACCACGCCTCTCTATGCATAAACGAAAGACCGAACTAACTTCACACTGCTCGTACATGGTAAAACTCCATCACCAATTTTTCAAACCAGATTCTAGTAACGCTGCGTTAATAGTTAGTGATGTTGAAAAACGCACTGTGGATTCTGTCCAGATGGGACATATCGTATTATTTACCACGCCTCTCTAAGCAAAAACAAAAGACCGGCCTAACTTCATACTGCTGGTACATGATGGAATTCCATCACAAATTTTCCAAACTAGATTGAAGTAACGCTAAATTAATAGTTAGTGATATTGAAAAACTCGCGAGTATCTGATTAAGATGTGACTGGAATTTATAGCGTCATAAGCAATTACTTCTAAATTAGCGGGTGTGAACTGTTATAAGTTCTCCGATTGAGGCCTCCGATTGAGCGAGAGATTAATCTACGCATGACAGACATTTAAAAGTATTATTCACTTCTAATACAATAGTTTATTCGGCGCTTTTAGATTTTTGATACCAGAAAGCAGAAATAATATCTCTGGATTCTCTGTCTGTCTGTCTCTCTCAGTATAGATATATATATATATATATATATATATATATATGTATATATATACATACATACATATATATATATATATATATATATATGTATATATATACTTACATACATATATATATATATATATATATATATATGTATGTATGTATATAATAAATTATTATACACAAACACACACGCACATATATATATATATATATATATATATACATATATAATATATATATATATATAATAATAAATATTAGGGAATAAATCCAAATTTACAGGGAAAAAAATCAGATTAGGATTAAATCGATTTTATAGTAAATATTATAAATATTATTCGAGACAAAACCACTATTTTGCAAAACAAACAAGGAAAGACTTAATTAATACATAAAATTAATAAATAGTCAAAAAACCGCCACTACAATCGTTTCTTGTCTTGATCGACAATCTTCAGGTGGACTTCCAATAATTCAGTGTCAAATTATGACTTCATAATTTGACACTGAATTATTGGAAGTCCACCTGAAGATTGTCGATCAAGACAAGAAACGATTGTAGTGGCGGTTTTTTTGACTATTTATTAATTTTTATGTATTAATTAAGTCTTTCCTTGTTTGTTTTGCAAAATAGTGGTTTTGTCTCGAATAATATTTTATATATATATATATATATATATATATGTGTGTGTGTGTGTGAAGAGAGATAGATGTATGAGTACATATACACACATGCACATATATATACGTGCGTGTGTGTTTGTGAATATATAAATTTATTATTTATTATATGTACATGTGTGTATGAATGTATGAACACATGGGGTCGTGTGCATGCGTATATGCATCTTTACATGTATGTATATATATATATATATATATATGAAATGCCGTGTACAGCATACCAATGCAGTTATATAGGACAGTATAGATAATCTAATAACAATGACAAGCAAACGGAAGCTTGTATGAACAATTATGTGGATGAGTAAATGATAACAAATCGTAAAGTAACGAAAGTTGACCGGAAAACTTGTTGGTAGTATAACATTTAATATTTATTCCCTGAGCTCTTTCAAGCATATGATTTTTCATCACATCTGCTGATCACATCTCGTCAATGCCAGGAGATAATAAAGATATATTTCCACCCGGTCTCCGTCAATAGCGGAAGGGAGCGCCAAGTGGAAGGTATTCAGGGTACCTTTACTCTCTCTCTCTCTCTTTTACTCATTTACTTGTTTCAGTCATTTGACTGCGGCCATGCTGGAGCACCACCCTTAGTCGAGCAAATCGACCCCAGGACTTATTCTTTAGTCTAGTACTTATTCTATCGGTCCTTTTCCCCGAATCGCTAAGTTACGGGGACGTAAACACACCAGCATCGGTTGACAAGCGATGTTGGGGAGAGGCAATCACAGACACACAAATACACACACACGCATATATATATATATACATATATACGACGGGCTTTTTTCAGTTTCCGTCTATCAAATCCACTCACAAGGCTTTGGTCAGTCCGAGGCTATAGAAGAAGACACTTGCCCAAGGTGCCACGCAGTGGGACTGAACCCGGAACCATGTGGCTGGTAAGCAAGCTACTTACTACACAGCCTCTCCTGCGCCTTTGTAAAATATAATGAACTAATTGAAAAAGTATCAATTTAGACAAATAAATTAATAGGTAACATACAGAATAATGTACAGTAAAAAAAACCCACTAAATTACTGTATTTGAGGGCATAAAAAATGTGCGTGCATATTAGACGAAACTCAGTTTCAGCAACGCATATTCAGAAGGGGTAAAAATGGATTTAGTGCATGAAAGAATGTAATATAGGCTCAGCGTATTCATAGAGGACCAAGGGTGATCTTTTCTTCCTTTATTTTCTTTTACTTGTTTCAGTCCCTGGATTTCGACGCATTCTCGATGTGTTTTAGTCGAACAAATTGCCCCCCAGCAACTTGTTCTCTTTTTAAATCTGGTACATATTCTATCGTTCCACGTTTTGGAACGCAAACAAACCAACACCGGTTGTCAAATTGTAGTTGTTGTGTGAACCGACATAGAAACAGAATCACACACACACACACACACACACACACCACACACACACACACACACACACGATGGGGTTCCACACAGTTTCAGTCAACTAAATTCACTCACATGGCATTGGTCGGCTCGGGACAATAATAAAAGACTTCCCCGTAACCTAGCGGCTTGGCAAAAGGACCGATAGAATAATATATATA
>NC_042999.1:20304764-20312264 GCF_006345805.1 Octopus sinensis
CGAAAGCCATAGAAACACTAATATGGGCCAGTTTAGCAACGGGGAAAAATAACTCTCAAAGACTGGAACATCTACAATACCTCATGAGTATTTGAAATTCTCTTCAAAGTGGGTTAAGAAATTTACAAATTTACATATCTGCAGCTTTCAAGCATACATCCGATCGGCTTTAAAAACTTTAATACCCACAACTGCCTCTGTAAGCACCCTTTTTTTTCTTCTCTCTAAAAACATCACGCTTTTCTTTTTGTGGACTTGCAAAACCCTAAAACTTTCTACGAAAATCTGACTTTTCTTTGCTTCCTCCCAGAATATTCAAATATAAATGTAAACATATACTTTTTATTGCAAAAACACACCTGTTCTTCTAACTGGACATACAAACATCTCTAGAGGGGTCAACTTCAACCTCCACAATATTACTTTGCACGAAATATACAAACACTTTTTATTGCAATAACACAAACGCACATGGAAAAAATAATGATGCTAAGATTCTCTCTGGTCGAACACAGCTTCTCTATTCACAAATAATACAGAACAGCCCTTCAAAATAAGTTAAGAAAATTTACAAATTTACATATCAACAGTTTTCAATCATACATTCGATTAGCTTTAAAAACTTTGATACCCACAATTGCCTCTGTAAACATCCTTTTTTTTCTTGTCTTCTCTCTAAAAACATCACGCTTTTCTTTTTGCGGACTTACAAAACCGTAAAACTTTCTATGAAAATCTGACTTTTCTTTGCTTCCTCCCTGAATATTCAAATATAAATGTAAACATATACTTTTTATTGTAAAAACACACCTGTTCTTCTAACTGGACATACAAACATCTCTAGAAAAGTCAACTTCAACTTCCACAATATTACCTTACACGAAATATACAAACACTTTTTATTGCAATAACACAAACGCACATGGAAAAAAAAAAATGATGATACTAAGATTCTCTCTGGTCGAACACAACTTCTCTATTCACAAACAATACAGAACAGCCCTTCCTTAATTTTTCTTAAGCCTAATAGTAGTAAACATCTGAACTTTTTTTGACCGATAGGACCCCACCTAAAAAGAGAAAAAAATATCACTGATGGTGATGGTGATGATGGTGATGATGATAATAATGATAGTAATAGTGCTGATAATCTATCTACACACACACACACTCAAAGAGTTCAACCAACACAAACCTCACCTCAGCTCTATTGTTAACCAAATATGAAAGTATTATTTGACAGGCAAGAACTCTGGCGTTGAAGACAGTCAGCCAGCCAACCACCAAGCCAGCCAACGAGACAGACAGACACTACTGTGATGGTGATAATGATAAAAAAAACAAAAATAACAATAAGATACTGCTGTGACTACACATAAAACAATATCATTGATGATGATGGTGGTGATGGTGAAATGATAATGATGATGGTAATGGTGGTGATAATGATGATAGTGATAATAATGGTGATGATAATAACAATAATAAGCCGACTACGGCTGCTATAATGGTACGATTATAATAGTAACGGCAATGATGGCCGTCTCCCCACGAGCCAATCAAAGCTAAAAAATGATAACATTATCGTAGCACCAAAATGTGTTTGGAAACTAAAAGGAAAACTAAATCAGTATACCAAATCGCTTGTCCTATGGTTAATTTGGAAGCGCGTCCCCCAGGGAAGAGCCAGTCTGGGATCGAAAAGTCATCAACTGGCACAAACTCTTCTCCGAATACGGACATGGATGGTCACCTGAACGGGAAATCCCCCAACTCGAGCCCTCCAAGTTCACCACCACAACCACCACAGAAAGAAAAATGCAAGCGGAACAAATGGACCCGAGAAGAGTATAAAGAAGTAATATACGCTTATTACTATGCATTAGGTAGGCCATCTCAAGAGAGACACACCGCAAACTCTTACAGTATATGGAGAACACGGAATCAAAGGCCTGAAGATACAAGAAATTCTATTGTACCTGTTAAAGATAGCCAGGAAAACGAAAAAACAACAGTAACCGAAGATTTCGCATTTGCTGAAGAACACAGAGTGTCTATGGCAGAAATGAGGCAGAAAATCCTGAATACGCTTGAAGTTGTAAGACATACAAGTATGAATGATAGAGAACCACTTCATAAACTCTCAAATACAAACCAAAATAAAAAACAAATCCAAATTGGCAACTATGTAACAAAGGAAATAATACGAGAATTAAACCTGATTTTACTGAGTTAAATGAAATTATTTACGCTTCTGCTAGGGCAATTGAAACCAGCTGTATGCCCCCGAAAAAACAAAGAAAACAAAACCTGGGAAGAAATCAAACCTGGAGAAGAAAAATTGAAAAAGAGATTGAATTTATGAGAGGGGAAATATCAATATTAAATGAACTAATATGTGGAAATGATGTAAGATCCAGAACAGGAAGAAAGATGAAGAGAAAATTTGGATCCTCACCAAGAGAAGAACTGATATCAATAAAAGAAACGCTGAAACAAAAAGTCCAAGCAAAAGCCCAAAGAATACGAAGATTTGAGAAGAGAAACAAGTTTTACAAGCAAAATAAGCTGTTCACATCCAATGCCAAAAAATTCTACAGAGAAATAGGGAAGGAGAAAGTAACCGTTAAAGACCCCCCTCCAATGGAAGAAGTTCAAAACTTTTGGAAAAGGATTTGGAGTGACAAGAAGACGTACAACATAAATGCAGACTGGATTATACAAACTGAAGGATCCTACCAAAATTTACAACAACAAGCATGGGAAAACATCACAATAGCAGACCTAAGAAAGGCACTCACGAAGGCCCATAATTGGAAATCCCCCGAATTTCTGGCTCGCATCGCTCCCATGCGCACACGGTAAGCTAGTTCAGCTGCTCAATGGAATTATGAGAGGCCCAAAGAAAACACCTGAATGGTTAGCAAGTGGCATTACTTACCTACTCCCAAAGAATAACGAAACCAACCTTCCAAAAAACTATCGGCCTATAACCTGTCTATCCACCACGTATAAAATCCTAACATCTATCCTGGCGGAGAAAACATATGCATTCATGGAGAAGAACGATATTTTCCCCATTGAACAAAAAGGGTGCCGCCGAGGCTCTTACGGATGCAAAGATCAACTGCTAATCAATCGTATGATCCTTGAGAACTGTCACAACAAGCGCAGAAATCTCAGCACCGCATGGATTGACTATAAAAAGGCCTTCGACAGTATACCGCATCCATGGATCTTGAGATCGCTGGACATCTTCAAAATTTCCCCTGTGATTTCAAAATCCTGAAGCACAATATGTCGTTGTGGAATACGAATCTCCAATTATACCACTCTAATGGAGTACTTGCCTCAGAAAATATAAACATCAACTGTGGAATTTTTCAAGGTGACTCACTTTCACCTTTAATATTCTGCATAGCCCTAATACCCCTTACATGTGGATTAAACAGAACAGGGTATGGGTATAAAATTGCCAATAAAAAAATAAGCCATCTATTTTATATGGATGACTTAAAACTTTATGGTAAAGACAATAATGAACTTGAAGGCCTATTGTGCACCGTGAAAGCATTCAGCGATGACATCGGGATGGAGTTTGGACTTGAGAAGTGTGCCAAGGCCACTTTCCAGAAAGGGAAAGTGAAGACCACAAATTCAGTCGTGTTAGATGTTGACACAGTCATAAGAGAGCTTGAGCAAGAGCAAACATACAAATATTTAGGGATAAATGAAGGCTCTGGTATTCAGCATGCAAGCATGAAAGAGAAGATCAGGAAGGATGTTATAGGAGAGTTCGTGCAGTCCTGAAATCTGAACTAAATGCACGTAACAAGGTGTTAGCTATAAATTCCCTAGCAGTTCCAGTGTTACTTATAGCTACAATGTGTGAACTGGAATATGAGTGAAGTAAAGAATATAGATAGGAAAATACGCAAGCTGCTGAGTTGTAATAGGATGCACCACCCAAAGGCAGACGTAGATCGCCTTTACCTTCCCAGAGCCCAAGGAGGTCGAGGCCTGATCCAATTTGAACTAGCTTACAAAACAACCACAATTGGAATGGCCAAATATCTCGAAATATCGAATGACTGGATGCTAAAGCTCGTGGAAAATCACGAGAGACGAAAGAAGCTTCATTCTATCATAAAGGAAAGCAAAAACTTTGCTATTGATCTCGTGCAGGATACCCAAACTGAACAACCCGAGGGAAGTACGGCAACTATTGTTGCAAAGAAGGTGAAAATGATGGCAATGAAAAAAGCGCACGAGAAATTGGCTGATAGGTGGGAGGAGAAACCTCTGCACGGCAAATATGTGACCCGTAGCAAACAAGCTGATGTTGACCAGAAGCAAGCCCATCAGTGGCTACGGAGCTCAGGGCTAAAAGCAGAGAGCGAAGGTTTCATCCTGGCTGCTCAAGATCAAAGCCTATTAACCCGGAACTACCAGGCCAATGTGATGAAAAATGGAGCAGACCCAAAATGCCGATTCTGCAACGACATGATTGAAACAGTGGACCACCTAATCTCTGGATGTAAAGTCTTAGCACCAGTGGAGTATAAATTAAGACATGACAGAGTTGGCCAATATCTACACTGGCTAATAAGTCGGCATTACAATATCAAAACTGCCGACAAGTGGTATAATCACCACCCTGAGGCTGTAACTGAAGGAGAAAATGTAACCATTCTGTGGGACTTTCCAGTACATACAGACCGAACCATCAAGGCCAATAAACCAGATATTGTTGTGAAAGACCAAAACAATAAAGTTTGCTTATTGATCGACATGAGCATCCCCTGTGATCATAATATCTCAGCGAAAGAGTTTGACAAGCTCAGAAAATATAAAGACCTACTCATTGAAATTGAGAAAATGTGGCATCTCAAGGCGGTTACAATACCAGTGATCGTAGGAGCCCTAGGAATGATCAAGAAGGGAACCGAAAATTATATGAGAATGATCCCTGGCTTACCATCCCTGCAAGAAGTGCAAAAGATTGTCTTAACTGGTACATCACACGTATTGAGAAGAGCATTGTCGATGTGAGAACTGTTGCTGCTCATGTATTTTAATTTAACTTAAAAAAAAAAAAATTAACGATCTATTGAGTTTGGTTTAATGGCCTACCAATGTATACTATGAGTTTCTTTGCCCTAGGAGTCGGGAAGACACTCGGCAAGAAATGGAAGCAATTTGAAAGAAGAAAAAAAAAGTAATAATAATAATAATAATAATGCTTTCTAATTGATGTATCAATACCGGCAGATGACAACGTGTCTCTAAAAGAAATGAAGAAACTTTCAAAATACAAAGACCTGGAAATAGAGGTAACCAGAATGTGGAATCTAAAAACAGAAACAATTCCTATCATAGTAGGTGCATTAGGCATGATAAAAAAATATTCAGACAAATACATAACAAAAACACCAGGACTTACAAACAAATATAACATACAGAAAATTGCACTACTAGGCACTGCACACATCCTACGCAGAACACTTTCCATACAATAACAATCAGAGCATCATAACAAATCACAGCACATACCTAAGGCACACAGACCTGCGCTCGGTAGTGAAGTGAAAGCACGCTATAAAAATAAAACTACTGAATAATAATAATAATAATAATAATAATAATAATAATAATAATAATAATGATAATAATAATAATAATAATAATATAATAATAATTATTATTATTATTATTATCATTATTATTATTATATTATTATTATTATTATTATTATTATTATTATTCAGTAGTTTTATTTTATAGCGTGCTTTCACTTCACTACCGAGCGCAGGTCTGTGTGCCTTAGGTATGTGCTGTGATTTGTTGTGATGCTCTGATGGTTATTGTATGGAAAGTGTTCTGCGTAGGATGTGTGCAGTGCCTAGTAGTGCAATTTTCTGTATGTTATATGTGTTTGTAAGTCCTGGTGTTTTTGTTATGTATTTGTCTGAATATTTTTTTATCATGCCTAATGCATCTACTATGATAGGAATTGTTTCTGTTTTTAGATTCCACATTCTGGTTACCTCTATTTCCAGGTCTTTGTATTTTGAAAGTTTCTTCATTTCTTTTAGAGACACGTTGTCATCTGCCGGTATTGATACATCAATTAGAAAGCATTATTATTATTATTAAAAAAAAAAAAAAATTAACGAACTACTGAGTTTGGTTTAATGGCCTACCGATATACACTATGAGTTTCTTTGCCCTAGGAGTCGGGAAGACACTCGGCAAGAAATGGAAGAAAATTTGAAAGAAGAAAAAAAAAGTAATAATAATAATAATAATAATAATAATAATAATAATAATAATAATAATAATAAAATGATAATAATGATAATAATAAGGTGCCAGTTGAAGACACACAAGATGTCGAAATAGCGTTCACTAGATGACAATGGCACTTTTCTTTTAATTTTGATTCTATATCTTCTGGGAGAGTTACCTCAATCGTTTCTGTATTATCCAAAATGAAGTAGATTGACAAATTATTTTTTGAACCGGTTGAAGCCAGGTTGTATATGAAAAGAAAGAATGGTGGCAGAGGACTAATTAGTATAGACCATTGTATAAAGAGTGAAAGGAGAACGCTTGCCGAGTATTTGATAAATAGTGACCTGCTGTAATATGCCGCGAATGATATGAATGTAAATGCGAATGAAATGATGAGCAAGGAAGAGTGTCACCAAAGAGCTGAGGAGAAGAGAAAAGAAGACCTTATTCAAATGAGAATGCATGGACAGTTTGAAAGGAATACACAAGGCGTCAAGGATAATACAGCATCGTGGGTATGGCTTGAGCGAGGTGATTTGAAACGTACCACCTAAAGTCTGATCATTGCTGCACAAGACCAGGCTCTCGCAACCAATTCAGTGAAGTATAGCATCTATAAAACTTGTGACACCAGAAATGCAGACTCTGTGGAAAGAGTGTGGAAGATGTGGCCCACTTGGCAAGTGGATGTGAGATCCTTGTACAAAGAGAATTCAAGCGACGCCATGATAAAGTATGTGTGTACCTTCATTAGCTCTTATGTCGTAAATACCCATATGAAGTAACAGAGAACTAGTATGAGAATGTACCAAGTAATGTTATGCAGGAGGATGGTAAAGTAACGATACTCTGGGACTATGATTTTCAGAGAGATCGTGTAATCGAACAGTGTCGGCCAAATATTGTCATATTAAATAAGAGAGGCAAATACTGTCAGATCATTGCAGTAGCCATACCAAATGACATGAATGTTGTGAGTAAAGAGGTTGAAAAAATCACCAAGAGCTCCGAATTGAAAGTGGAAATGGCAAGACTGTATGGAATGCGAGAGGATAATGTAAAAATGGTACCAGTGGTGATTGAAGCGTTGGGCTCAATTCCATTAAAACTTCAAAACTTCTTAAGGCAACTGGAAATTCCATGCAAGATTGATGTCTTGCGAAAGCAGCCTTATTGGGCACAGCGCACATTTTAAGAATATTATCT
>NC_042999.1:20317264-20319764 GCF_006345805.1 Octopus sinensis
AGCTTAACTTTCGACTTATTTTAGAACATGGTTGAGTCCATAAAATAGGATTTGACTACACCTCCATTTAGAGTACAGTTTTAAGCTATCTTTTCGTGGAAAGAGAGTTATATTCCTATAACCTATGTTAATTCTGTAACCCTTTAAAATGGAAGATAAGAATGTTCATCTTCGGCACTTGATGCTTTGGGAACCAGACAAAAATTGCTGCTGCTCGGCTGGGATGTGTTGCCCCACCCTCCATATTCACCAGATATTGCTCCTTCGGATTTCCACTTATTCAGGTCTCTGCAGAATAGTCTTAATGGTAAAAATTTCAATTCCTTGGATGACGTAAAAAGATACCTCGATGAATTCTTTGCCATGAAACCACCTCAATTCTGGGAAGTGGGTTTTTTCAAGTTAAAGGAAAAATGAAGACGCATTGTGCAAGAAAATAGTTTATATTTGGTTGATTAAAAATGTAATGGCAAGTATTTATTGACCTCTTTCTTTCCTTTAAAAATCGGCACGAACTTTCCGAACAACCCAATAGAAAAATAACAAGAGTATCAACAAATACTACAACAGGCATTCTAAAGCCATTTACCCTACCTATGTGTGGTTAACGTCGCGACATTCCGTCCATGATCAAGCGGTTCATTTTCTGTTATCAGACACAGCGTGTCTGGGACTGTATTTTTACAATGCATTAAACCAATTTTTACAACGATAGGGTGTAATTTGTTTATGATTTGATTGGTAGTTTTGGAAGATACATCACTGTCGATGGAGTGAAATAGTTAGCAGAAGAAAGATCAAATACAGAAACAAACATTTTAAAGCTATTTTCTCAGCCTATTTCTGGTTAGCCCTGCGGGTTAAATGAAAATATAATCGTACACAAACAACATGGTCGATTTTTTGAGCCAGTGATTTATGGCCAGATGCGTTTCCTGTCAACAGACCTTTTAGTGGCAGCATACGACATACGGAAATACAGTGTAGTTATTCTGAAACCAATATATATACAGTAAATAGAAAGTTTTGAAAAGACACCTGAGTAATTAATGAAAATCTATTCACGACTAAGCAGTAGTATTAATGTAGAACAGAACAGAATGCTATTTCACGACTCGGGAGGCTTCACTAGATCTGGTTAATAGTTTCTGTTGCGTAGTTGATTTAATTAGAGCTAATTGTTGTTATACTGAAGTATAGTTTTGAGTAGGAAGTAAGAGAAAGATGTTCAAAAACCTACTACCTCTGTTGATATTTAAAAGTTGCGACAGGCCAGCTAGGCATGCTAGATATAACAGTCAAATCTCATTCAGATTATACTATAATATTTCGTTTTGTATCTGGTTTGCAAGATTCTTGATGGGAACTCACACGCTAAAACATACGTTGTTGCATCTCGGAACGGTCATTATACCAGTTATAAACACGTGTACTGGTTCCATTTTATCACTTTATTATTTATTTGTTAATTGGTTAACTACGTAACCAATTACATAACCGATTGTCTAGGTCTATCGAAGACATTTCGTTGCCAGTAGCGACCTCATCAATAACACACTCAGTCTAGACCTGGAGAAAGGATGGCATTTCATTGAAGAGGTTGCAAATGGTGACGAAGGAACTTTGACAAATTAACTGAACGATTAATTGAACAATCGATAAGCTAATTGGTCAAATTTTAACTAATTAACAAATAAATAATGATAGGCTTGGCTGTGTGGTAAGAAACTTGCTTCCAAACCACACAGTTAAAGGTTCAGTCCCACTACGTGACACCTTGGGGAAATGTCTTCTACTATAGCCTCGGGCCGACCAAAGCTTTGGGAGTGGATTTGGTAGATGGAAACTGAAAGAAGCTCGTCGTATATATATGAAGGTGCATTGCCTAGTGGTTAGAACATCGGTCTTACGATCGTGAGTTTGTGAGCTCGAATCCCGGATCGGGCTGCGTGTTGTGTTCTTAAGCAAGACACTTTAGCTGTAGAAATGAGTTGCAACGTCACAGGTGTCAAGCTGTATCGGCCTTTGCCTTTCCCTTGGATAAAACTGGTGGCGTGGAGAGGGGAGGCCGGTATGCATGGGTGACTGCTGGTCTTCCATAAGCAACCTTTCCCGGAGTTGTGCTTGGGAGGGTAGCTTTCTAGGTGCAATCCTATGGTCAGTCATGACCGAAGGAGATCTCATGTATATATATATATATATGTTGGTTTTGTTTATTTTTGATATATTTTGAATATATTTCACTGATGAACAAAAGACGTAGATAATACGTTAATTGCGAAATCACAGGTGATCTGGAACTAAATTCTGTTTTTAAATGTCTTGCTTCGAAAGCTACATTCGGTACGATTCGTTTACTTTTGGTAGTAATGACTTTGGAAGTCCCTCCTAGCGTGTGGCATTTATGTGTAATAATGCCCTCCATATAATATATATATATATATATATATATATTATATATATATATATATAATATATATATATATATATATATATATAT
>NC_042999.1:20324764-20329764 GCF_006345805.1 Octopus sinensis
TTACCATCATTTTTTTCCATTTTTTTGCTATCTTTTGGCTATAACTTTATAGTTATTTCCCTTACAAAGCCGAGCAACGCCGGGCGATACTGCTAGTATATATATATATATATATATATATATATATATATATATATATATATGTACAGTGAACCTCGGTTTACGAACGACTCTGATCACGAATAATCGTACGTTATCTTCTGTATTTCTCATGTTCATTTAATACTGTAGTACCTCGGTTTATGAACGTCTCTGACCACGAATAAATCGTGCTTTCTATCTATCTATCTATCTATCTATCTATCTATCTATCTATCTATCTATCTATCTATCTATCTGTCTGTCTGTCTGTCTATCTATCTATCTATCTATCTGTCTGTCTGTCTGTCTGTCTGTCTGTCTGTCTATCTATCTATCTATCTATCTATCTATCTATCTATCTATCTATCTATATATCTGTACGTTATAATTATTATTATTATTATTATATTATTATTATTATTATTAGCCACTTGTGGGTTGTAAAGAAATAGGTATTTCGTCCGTCTTTACGCTCTGAGTTCAAATTCCGCCGAGGTCGACTTTGCTTTTCATTCTTTCAGGGTCGATAAATTAAGTACCAGTTGCGTACTGGGGGTCTATGTAATCGGTTAGCCCCCCCTCCTCCCAAAATTTCGGGCCTTGTGCCTAGAGTAGAAAAGAATATTTCCCAACATGTCCAAATACTATTCTTTTATTTGCTTCAGTTATTGGAGTGCAGCCACACTTGAACAACATCTCGAAGATGGTCCCAGGGCCTGTTTTTAAATTATGGTACTTATTATATAAACCCCCTTTTACTCAATCTTTAAGGTACATGATTGTAAACAAACGAACAACGGTTGGTTATTGGTGAAAGAGAGAGACAGAGATACAGACATAGAGATGCACATGTATACACGATGGGCTTATCCATAGTTTCTGTCTACCAAATTCACTCACAAGGCATTTGTCGACCCGGAGAAAAAATAGAAGATATTTGCCCAAGGCACCTTGCAGTTGGAGATTGAACTCAAAAATCCATGGTTGCAATGTGAGATTTCTAACCACAATCCTAATTTAAATTATAAAAGATATCGATGTACTAGATTATATTATTTATCTATGCGCCCTTTTCAAGACTAGCCAGGCTCATGGGCCCGGTTTTCCGGTTTCTATGGCATATGTGTTCCTCCCAGCTGCACGGGACGCCAGTCCATCGCAGCGTTAATCAAGAAACAGGAAGACAGAGTGAGAGAAAGTTGGAGCGAAAGAGTACAACGAGGGTCGCCACCACAACCTGCCGGAGCCTCGTGGAGATTTAGGTGTTTTCGCTTAAGAAACACTCACAACGCCCGGTCTGGAAATGGAAACCGCGACCCGCTGCCCTTAACCACTGAGCCATTGTACCTCCACACACGAGATAATATTACTGTAGATATTATGGCATATTTTACTGACACAACCAATAAATTATGCATACTTTAATTAATTCTCATTTGAATGGTTTTAAGTTCAGTAACCTAGACGACGAAAACATATTAGAATGTGAAGCTAATTAACTTTCATTTCATAAACTATATTCCAATGACAGGGGGAAAAAAAACATTACTGTGTATTGCCATATTGGTGGGGAAAGCATTTGACCTCATTTGCAGTATTTCAACTATAGCGAAGACCACGTTAACCCTTTAGAATTTAAACTGGCCGTATCTAACTGAATTACTCTACCTGTTTTATGTTCAAATTGACCAGATTAAGGTTTGTATCACCTACTCTACAATGTCACTCTAAAAATAAGCAATCACATCATCAACATTTCTAAGATACGTGATAATGCGTGATTAATTCAAAGTAATGTGAATAGATAAGAATTAAATTTGACAGTAGTTTGAAAGATAAAGAGTCAAAAACATATATTCGTTATGATTACCTCCGTCTATCTGCCTGTCTTACCTTCTATCATCCATTTCTTTATCCTCCTTTTCCCTCTCTCATTCTCGCCCCTTTTCTCTCCACTTTCTTTCCTTCTTCTTCCTCGCTCTTTTCAATGACATCTACTACAATTTCCATCTAAACTTGGTATCATGGTTGAGGGCGACGAACTGGCAGAAACGTTAGCACGCCGGGTGAAGTGCTTTGCGGTATTTTGTCTGCCGTTACGTTCTGAGTTCAAATTCCGCCGAGGTCGACTTTGCCTTTCATCCTTCCGGGGTCGATAAATTAAGTATCAGTTACGCACTGGGGTCGATGTAATCGACTTAATCTGTTTGTCTGTCCTTGTTTGTCCTCTCCGTGTTTGTCTACCTTGAGTAACGTGAAATTAGTAACGTGAAATTAAGGTTCGTCTACACTTATAAGCGTTGATTTTTTTTCTTGTTTCGCTGAAAACAACTTCACCCTTTCGTCAGTGAATTCTTAACAAATTTTGCAGTGTGATTCCTAAAAAATGCTTTAAGAAACTGTGGATCAGTGTGACCCGAAGGGGTAGATGGAATAGTGAGGAATCAAGCAAAGGAGATGTAGAAACACCATAAATTGTAAAGGAAAAGTAGTTGAGCAAAAGTGTTAGTACAGAAACGTTCTTAGTTTGTCAGGTCGAATTCCTTTTCAGTCTTTCTTTAATCACCATTTCTCATAATCACACACAATTACACATACAGACACGTTCTCATCCAACTATCGTAATATGGGTGTATACGAGTGCACGTGCGTATGTTTGTGTACACGTGTACGTGTCTGTGCGCATGAAAGTATATGCACAGACACACATATACACACACACACATACATATAAAAATATAAAAAAATAAACGGCTTAAAGGAGGAGCCTCGAAATAATTGAAACACGTGTATGTTTTCTCTTTTCACGAGAACTGGTGTAAATTTTTAACAAAGGTCGACAAAGTTTTGTGTATTTTAGTGCATCTTAAAGCTAAATCAAGGACTGGAAGTCCCCAAATTTTCAGTTGTTTCTCAAACTGTGTTTTGGCTGGATGCTGTCAGATACCAACGAGCCTCCCCTCCACTACCGAAATAATATTAACCTTTAGTTTTTCTGTTTCTTTTTAATATGAAAGTCCCACCAAAGAAAGCGAGAAGCCACTTAGTGTAGAGGACTTTGAAGAAAGAGAAAAATTAAGACGGAAAGACTGAATTTACTTTAGACTTGAAAGAGTTCAGGTCATAAAAATGGAGTTAAACAATGATAGGCGTAGGAGTAGCTGTGTGGTAAGTAGCTTGCTTACCAACCACATGGTTCCGGGTTCAGTTCCTCTGCGTGGCATCTTGGGCAAGTGTCTTCTACTATAGCCGCGGACCGACCAAAGCCTTGTGAGTGATTTGGTAGACGGAAACTGAAAGAAGCCCGTCGTATATATATATGTATGTATATATATATATGTGTGTGTGTCTCTGTGTGTGTCTGTGAGTGTGTGTGTGTTTGTGAATCTGTATTTGTCCCCCAAAGTCGCTTGACAACCGATGGTGGTGTGTTTATGTCTCCGTAACTTAACGGTTCGGCAAAAGAGACCGATAAAATAAGTACTAGGCTTACAAAGAATAAGTCCTGGGGTCGATTTGCTCGACTAAAAGGTGGTGCTCTAGCATGGCCATATTCAAATGACTGAAACAGGTAAAAGAGTAAAAGAGTAATGAGATGGAAGAGTATTCCAAAGTTTGGCAGTTCCAGGGAAAAAGCTACGACTGTAGAAATAATTCCTTTTAAAGGACATGCACGTAGGTGTTACCCAAATGCACTGTAGATTTGTAAGGCAATAAACATACGAACGAAAAATCGGAACTAACACTGGTGAGACTTTATACCAGAAATATAAAAATATACAGGTACATTTATACCAACTTCTCTGAATATAAAAAGCAAAGCAATAATATATATGGGTGTGTGTGTGTGTATGTCAGTGTATATGTGTATGTATGTATGTATATATATATATATGCACGCATTTTTTTCTCTCCTTCTTTCTGTGTTTTTTTTCTCTCTGTGTATCTTTCTGTTGAAGAGCGTAGGCTCGAAACGTTAAAGACTTGTTTTATTTATATTTCCTGAGCGCCATACTAATACAATTGTTTGTTTGTTTCCCACCTGCATTCGTCTTTTGTCTATTTTCATAAAGCTTCCCGTTATATATATATATATATATATATATTAATTATTTGAGGGAATATTAATCCTAGCTTATAGGGAAAAATTCAATTTAGAAATACTAAATCGAATTTAACACAATATAATATGTATATATATATAAATTAGAAAAAACACCTTTCATCAATTCAAAATGAACAATTAAATTACACAGTCTAGAAAATATATATAATATTTTATTATTATATTAATTTTAATATTTCTATTATATGTAATTTTCTAGATGGTGTAATTTAATTGTTCATTTTGAATTGATAAAAAGGTGTTTTTTCTAATTTATATATATATATATATATACTACATATGTATATATATAAATATATATATATATATAATTATATATATATATAATATATATATATATATATATATATATAATATATTATATATATATATAAATATATATATATACAAACACATATATACAATCACAAATGAACATAGAAACACGTATGTGTTTGCGTATTTGTTAGAAAATGCACAAATATAAATTGAAAGAAGAGGATTTATTTCACTTGGCTGATAAATGGTATTTCATTTTCTTTGAACTGAAGCCAAACCAAATATTCTGATTATTTTCAATGAAGTCGAAACGAGCTTAAGAAATACACCCCGTTTGAATGGTATCAATTGCTCATCTTCGAATCATATTTAAACATTATCGAAAATGTCAGTGTTATTTCTTCAGAAAAATTCCATAAACCAATTTTTTAAAATCATTATGTATGTGTTCATTTTGTAGTTAGTCAATTCCTTTCTTTTTAGATTAATTTTACTACTGGTTTTTGTTTTGGTATTTTTCATGAATGTTTGACAG
>NC_042999.1:20334764-20349764 GCF_006345805.1 Octopus sinensis
GTTCATCTAAGCCTGCCTTGTCAAGGAACCCCCCGTGTGAAAAAACCAAGCCCCGTTTGCCTTACAGGAGTAATTCTTGCAGTGGTTAATCGTAGATATCTTAAAGGCTATTTCAGAATTTGTTACCAAGGGCTATGGGTGTCGGTATTATTTATAAACGCTATTTAAAAGCCAGATAAGTGTACCCGCCAATGGGGGCATCGAAAAGCCGACTGTAAAAGCCCGTTTACCATCCGGCCTCTTGCAAACAAAATATGGAAGAGTTCGGAGACACAAAGGTTTGCACTGCCTTCTGCCCCTATCAAATGGGAGGGCCACCGACAAAATTGACCATTCCAGCCTGTAGCTTAGTTCGTATCCTTCAGTCGCCATATTAGCTTACTGAGTCCCGTGGTCTGGCGCTGTTCATGTCCCGAAAAGTTGCGTAATGGTTGGAGACACGCAAAGACAATCTTGAGGATGGGCCCCTACATAAGTGAAGACATCTGAGTCCGTGTAAACCTTGCATTGGTAGACGGCGTACAGAAACTAATCCTAGCAGAATAAGATTCACGTCGTCGAACTCCAAGATCAAAAACGCCGTCTACCAACGCAAGGTTTACACGGACTCAGATGTCTTCACTTATGTAGGGGCCTCATCCTCAAGATTGTCTTTGCGTGTCTCCAACCATTACGCAACTTTTCGGGACATGAACAAGCGCCAGACCACGGGACTCAGTAAGCTAATATGGCGACTGAAGGATACGAACTTAAGCTACACGATCAAACGCACACACGTACACAAAAAATGTTTTCTACCCCTACGCCAACACACACATATATAGATCAGTATACACACACACACGTCTCTAAGTAGATGTTTTCTCGCCCCTTATAAAACATCCAATATTCCTTAAATAGTCAGAACTTTATTCTCGGTCACAAAGAACACCCACACACCCTCACCCACATGATTGACCGATGCCTGACCCGTTAAATTCTTCAGCCACCGGTTCTCAACATACACTGATAAACAGTTTCGCCATGGGCTCTTAGGAGCATAGTTCGATTTGTTTTTGCTCCGCCTCTGTTCTGTTTTTGTTTTTCCAACGGATTTCCTATTTTCTTCCTGAAGAGAAAGACACAATATGGTCCCATTATTCAATCGGATTTTGGTAATTTGTGCCTTTCGAAACACGTGTAGAATGAAATAAAACGATTTCTGTTCAATCTGCGTTCAGCTCCATTTCTTCAATTCACCAATAATGTTTCATATATAATTATATATATATATATACTGTCCACAATATAAGCATTTTCTCTTTAAATTGTAGACGTTTGATTAATTGAATTATAGAAGTTATATATAAATTTAAATACTCAATGTGTTTTGCTATTTAGAGAAGCATTCTGTCAACGACTAACTGGGAACTCAATTTGCGCTGATGGTTTCAAGTGAATATGTATCATTATGGTTTAATGCCATCATTTTATCTTGTGATAGGTGAGCTTTGCAAACCGAAAATCTATTTTGTTATTTCCATTATACTTCACAAGAACCAATATTTTTTCTCCTTATATACATATATATTTACGTATAAGGATATATATATATATATATATATATATAATATTAATCTATAATATATATATATGTGTGTGTGTGTTTGAAAAAGTATATACAAAAGTATACAAATAAACGGGAACATATACGTGTATATATTATATATATATATATATTATATAACTAAATATATATATATATGTGTGTGTGTGTTTGAAAAAGTATATACAAAAGTACAAATAAACGGGAACATACGTGTATATATATATATTATATATATATATATATTATAACTAAATATATATATATATGTATGTATATATATATACAAACACATAGATATACATAGATAAATATTTACACACTCACACGCACATACACACACACACACATATATATATGTCAATATGTGTTGTGTGTGTGTGTTCATGTGTGTGTGTAATGTAGGCAATAATCAGGAATTTATTCAAAATATTCTTTCAAATCACTATTATAATGTCTATAATGCTTGAAAAATCATAACATAAAAGTAACCAAGAGTAGATAAGTAACCCCAAAACTACGTATGTATATATATATACATATATAAAGAGAGAGCGAGAGAGAGAGAGACAGGCAAGTAGATAGATAGATACATACACCCATCTATCCATAAATACATACATACACCCTACAATCCCACAAAACACACTCATAACATATAACTTCTTTATATATATATATATATATATATATATATATATATATATATATATATATATATATATATATACATATATATATATATATAGGTAAACAGTAAAAATAATTACAGACATGGACAAGAACATGAAACACCACAGAGACGACACAAGAACCACAGGACGGGACATTCGAAGCCCTCAGTCATCAGTCAAGAACCAGATCATCTTAGCAATTTCGGCTGATTAATCTTGAGATTGCTCCGATATGGCCAGCCCGCCAAGGGAAATCTAAGCCAGGGCATTAGATCCCCTGGAAGAAAGCTTCGAATGTATACAACGCGAGGACGGAAAACGAACGAAGTACACAAACAAAAATACAGAATACGTGACACCAATAAGAATACAAAAACGTAAAAACAATAACGGTAAAAATAAAAAATAAACAACAAAACAAAACCAGGACGTAGGACAAGGGTCTTTCGACAGGACGAGTTGAGTGTGGGGCTGGCTTGCTTGTGAAGTTGTGACTAATGGCCGCGGGGAGACGAACAAATACGTGTTGCTTCTGCGACTGCTGAAAACGAAAAGAGCGCTCAACAGCGGCTAGCGGTCACGTGAGAACAAAAGACAGGAGAAGGGACAGATGAAAAGAGAGAGAAGTGAACGAGGGAGGAGAAGAAAGAGACAGATCGAGGGGGCTGGAGGTGAGAGAGATAGAGAAACGTAGAAGGGGGGAGACGGATGGAGAGGAAAGAAAGGAAGGGGAATAAGGGAGGAGAGAGAGAGAGAGAAAAAAAGGACAGATTAAGAGTCGTATCAATGCTAGAGAAAAAATATACTTATCGTATAAGGACAATTCTGGATACGTAGCCGCCGATTATATATGGTAAACAGTAAAAATAATTACAGACATGGACAAGAACTGAAACACCACAGAGACGACACAAGAACCACAGGACGGGACATTCGAAGCCCTCAGTCATCAGTCAAGAACCAGATCATCTTAGCAATTTCGGCTGATTAATCTTGAGATTGTTCCGATATGGGCAGCCCGCCAAGGGAAATCTAAGCCAAGCGCATTAGATCCCCTGGAAGAAAGCTTCGAATGTATACAACGCGAGGACGGGAAACGAACGAAGTACACAAACAAAAATACAGAATACGTGACACCAATAAGAATACAAAAACGTAAAAACAATAACGGTAAAAATAAAAAATAAACAACAAAACAAAACCAGGACGTAGGACAAGGGTCTTTCGACAGGACGAGTTGAGTGTGGGGCTGGCTTGTGAAGTTGTGCCTAATGGCCGCGGGGAGACGAACAAATACGTTTTGCTTCTGCGACTGCTGAAACGAAAAGAGCGCTCAACAGCGGCTAGCGGTCACGTGAGAACAAAAGACAGGAGAAAGGGACAGATGAAAAGAGAGAGAAGGTGGACGCGTGTGTGTATATGTATGCATACATACACACACACATATATACACACATACACGCATAGTCACATACATACATACATACATACATACATACATACATACAAAACATACACATATATGCATACATACACACATACATGCATACATACATATATACATACATTTACACATACATACATACACACATGCACACATTTATATACACATACATACATACAAAACGTACACACACATACATACATGCATGCATATATACATACATACAGACAGACAGACGTGCACATATACATATACACATAGATACATACAAATCATACATACATACATACATACGTACATACATACATACATACATACATACATACATACATACATTCACACATACGTACATACATACATACATACATACATACGTACATACATACATACATACATACATACATACATACATACATACATACATTCACACATACATACATACATATAAACGAAATTACAGTACTTTTTTCCTTCTTGAAAATTTGTCACTATAATGTAATTTCTTTTATATTTTATTTTTGCGTTGGATTATTCTCCTTTTATTTATTTTAATTTTTTTTTAGTATTCTATCTTTTTTTTTTTACATATTGATTGATATCAATTCCTATTTGACCTCGACTCTCTCTCTTCATTGAAATTTTAAAGACGTCTCGTATAATTCTATGCCAATGGACATTGTGAGGTTGGAGTCTCTGCAATTTCAACATATTACGATTTACTTATTCCAATCTATGATTTCATAACATTAAATGTTATATCATCATATGGTTTCAACATCTCTCGCGTATTCTTGCTTTTCATATTTTTATTTTGTACTAGCGGTATCGCCCGGCGTTGCTCGGCTTGTAAGGGAAATAACTATAAAGCATTTTTAGAGAGTTATAGCCAAAAAATAGCAAAAAATGCATTAAAAATGGAAAAAAGAAATGATGGTAATTTTTTTTTAAATCGTTGACTCATCGTAGACATTTTTAGAGAGTTACTTCCCTTATATAATAGCGAAAAAATGCATTAAAAGGAAAGAAAATGATGGTAAATTATTTTAAAAATCGTAGACTCATCGTAGACGCGCGCTAATACCCAGAAGGGCTCGATATGAATCGTGACTATAAGATACCCGCTTTTGGTTAAACTGCACCGCAAAATGTGGGAGTAGTTAGGAATCTAAATCGTAGGACACAGACACACAACTTCACTTTTATATATAAAGATGTATTTTATCGTTATTTTTTTATTGCTATTTTTGTTTTTGTTCTTATTTATGTATAGTGTCACAAACTGCATTCTGTTATCATCGTCATCATTAGCATCGTTATCATCATCGTCATCAACATTATCATAATCATTGCCATCTTCATCATTATCATCATCATCATCATCATTTTCCTTCTCCTCATCGTGTTACAAACTACATTGTTATCATCATCATCATCATCATCATTATCATCACCATCACCATCACCATCATCATCATCATCATCATCATCATCATCACCATCACCATTATCATCACCATCATCATCATCATCACCATCATCATCATCATCATCATCGTCATTGCCATCATTTTCATTATCATCATCGTCGGCGTCGTCATCTTTTTTCGTCGCCAGCGTCGTCGTCGTTGTAGTTGTCGTCATCATCATCACTCTCATTATCATCCTCATCATCATCATTGCCATCATTGTCATCAACATCTTCGTTGTCGGAGTTATGATTATCCTCATCACCACCATCACCACCACCACCATCATCATTATCATCATCACCACCACCATCATCATCATCATCATCACACCACCACCATCATCATCATCATCATCATCACCACCACCACCATCATCATCATCATCATCATCATCATCATCATCATCATCATCATCATCGTCGTCGTCGCCGTTGTCACAAAAGCCTCGTCTTCCCCTCTTTAATCATTCGTAAAGGTAAAGATGTCAATAATGTTGTTTTATCCTCGTTTTTGTCTTTGCGCATGCGTGTCAGAAATCTCTGATCAATTTTCCGTACACTTCCCACTTGTTCAGCCATAAATAGCGATTTAATCTCTCACTCATCTCTTTTGCCGCTTTATTTACTTTATTATATATTTCTCACCTATTGTTTTTTTTCTTATCTTATAATATTTTTCTGTTTTTCTTTCTTTTCTAACATTCTGTTGGTGTGTCCCTCTTCTCGTCTCCCATACATCCATTTTTTCACAAGTTCGAATATGATTTGTCTTCAAATCAATCAGTTATTCTATATTTATATGCCATCTGTGCTATCTCCCTAGTATCTCTCTTTATATATATATATATATATATATATATATATATATATATATATATATATATATATATATTATATATATATATATATATATATATATATATATATATATATATATATATATATATGTATGTATGTATATATGTATGTATATGTAGGCGCAGGTGTGGCTGTGTGGCAAGTAGCTTGCTTACAAACCACATGGTTCCGGGTTCAGTCCCACTGGATGGCAACTTGGGTAAGTGCCTTCTATTATAGCCTCGGGCCGACCAAAGCCATGTGAGTGGATTTGGTAGACGGAAACTGGAAGAAACCCGTCGTATATAAATATATATATATATATGTCTTTTTATATACATATTTATACATGTATGTGTATATGTTTGTGTGTCTGTGTTTTTCTCTCCAGCATCGCTTGACAACCGATGCTGGTGTGTTTACGTCTCCGTCACTTAGCTGTTCGACAAAAGAGACCGACACAATAAGTCCTGGGCTCGATTTGCTCGACTAAATGCAGTGCTCCAGCATGGCCGCAGTCAAATGACTGAAAGTAGTAAACGAATAAAACAATAGAAGAATATATATATATATATATATGTACGTATGTATGTAATATTATATATATTATAGTATGTATGTATGTATATGCGTATTTATAATATATATATATATATATAATATATATATATATATATATAATAATTAATCAATATAGGGTGGCAAGGAAAATTTTGTAGAATTTTATTGCCACCAGCGGCCCAGCGGGAAAAAAATTAAATAGTCATAGACCATTTTTAAGTTCAACATTAACAATTAAGGAACGGCCATAATAGGCCATTCACCCACTAGAAATAACAGCCAAAGCTTCTACCGCAAATAAAGATCAACTCCGTAAACAGAGAAAATTAAAAAAACATTTACCCTGTAATTTCTTGTACGGTATACCGTTTCATCCGCTGTTTAATGGTATACTAACCTGATTAAATTAAATCAAGCCAATCTTCCATAAGCCCTCGGATTCTTCAGCAAGAAATAGCTCAAGACGGAACAGATATATACACGAGGCATACCCAATCTTGCCAAGTCAATATCTGACCTAAAATTTTCAAATCGTCGCACTCGCGCCAATTTTATCGGCAGCAAATAAATATCAGCCGTCGATTCCATTACGGAATTAACCAAAAAATTCATAATTAATCAATATAGGGTGGCAAGGAAAATTTTGTAGAATTTTATTGCCACCAGCGGCCCAGCGGGAAAAAAATTAAATAGTCATAGACCATTTTTAAGTTCAACATTAACCATTAAGGAACGGCCATAAAGGCCATTCACCCACTAGAAATAACAGCCAAAGCTTCTACCGCAAATAAAGATCAACTCCGTAAACAGGAGAAAATTAAAAAAACATTTACCCTGTAATTTCTTGTACGGTATACCGTTTCATCCGCTGTTTAATGGTATACTAACCTGATTAAATTAAATCAAGCCAATCTTCCATAAGCCCTCGGATTCTTCAGCAAGAAATAGCTCAAGACGGAACAGATATATACACGAGGCATACCCAATCTTGCCAAGTCAATCTGACCTAAAATTTTCAAATCGTCGCACTCGCGCCAAATTTATCGGCAGCAAATAAATATCAGCCGTCGATTCCATACGGAATTAACCAAAAATTCATAATTAATCAATATAGGGTGGCAAGGAAAATTTTGTAGAATTTTATTGCCACCAGGGCCCAGCGGGAAAAAAATTAAATAGTCATAGACCATTTTTAAGTTCAACATTAACAATTAAGGAACGGCCATAATAGGCCATTCACCCACTAGAAAAACAGCCAAAGCTTCTACCGCAAATAAAGATCAACTCCGTAAACAGGAGAAAATTAAAAAAACATTTACCCTGTAATTTCTTGTACGGTATACCGTTTCCGCTGTTTAATGGTATACTAACCTGATTAAATTAATCAAGCCAATCTTCCATAAGCCCTCGGATTCTTCAGCAAGAAATAGCTCAAGACGGAACAGATATATACACGAGGCATACCCAATCTTGCCAAGTCAATATCTGACCTAAATTTTCAAATCGTCGCACTCGCGCCAATTTTATCGGCAGCAAATAAATATCAGCCGTCGATTCCATTACGGAATTAACCAAAAAATTCATAATTAATCAATATAGGGTGGCAAGGAAAATTTTGTAGAATTTTATTGCCACCAGCGGCCCAGCGGGAAAAAAATAAATAGTCATAGACCATTTTTAAGTTCAACATTAACAATTAAGGAACGGCCATAATAGGCCATTCACCCACTAGAAATAACAGCCAAAGCTTCTACCGCAAATAAAGATCAACTCCGTAAACAGGAGAAAATTAAAAAAACATTTACCCTGTAATTTCTTGTACGGTATACCGTTTCATCCGCTGTTTAATGGTATACTAACCTGATAAATTAAATCAAGCCAATCTTCCATAAGCCCTCGGATTCTTCAGCAGAAATAGCTCAAGACGGAACAGATATATACGAGGCATACCCAATCTTGCCAAGTCAATATCTGACCTAAAATTTTCAAATCGTCGCACTCGCGCCAAATTTATCGGCAGCAAATAAATATCAGCCGTCGATTCCATTACGGAATTAACCAAAAAATTCATAATTAATCAATATAGGGTGGCAAGGAAAACTTTGTAGAATTTTATTGCCACCAATCAGGTTAGTATACCATTAAACAGCGGATGAAACGGTATACCGTACAAGAAATTACAGGGTAAATGTTTTTTTAATTTTCTCCTGTTTACGGAGTTGATCTTTATTTGCGGTAGAAGCTTTGGCTGTTATTTCTAGTGGGTGAATGGCCTATTATGGCCGTTCCTTAATTGTTAATATATATATATATATATATGTATGTATGTATGTATGTATGTATGTTATGTATGTATGTATGTATGTATGTATGTATGTATGTATATGTATACCTATATCTATATCTATATTTGTGTGTGCGCGTGCGTTTATCTGATCGTAAATATAAACTTGTTACCAGTTCAAATACGCTTGAGGCATATTCCGGCCCATGAGAAAATCAAGGAAAAAAGTACTGTAATTTCGTTTATATGTATGTATGTATGCATGTATGTATGTATATGTGTGTATGTGTGTATGTGTGTATATGTGTATGTATGTGTGTGTATGTATGTGTATGTGTGTATGCTTTGTATGTATGTATGTGTATATGTATGTGAATATGTGTTTATGTATGTGTGTATATGTCAGCCTACAGCACCCTCTGCCTTTCTGGTCTTTGTTTCTTAAGAGGAGATAATCACTCCGAAATGAATGCATTTCATAATCTGGTTAGAGACCGCTCTGGGGTGACTCGATGTATTTACACATATTTGTCTCAAACGAGAAATATTCTCCATGGCAAAACAGAGCAAATGGCTCTCTGACAGGTTCTAATATGACTAATATTTGAAGAGGTTACAAGTTTGTTGTCACCCCGTATTTTATTTTCGGCTCTATAAATGTAACCAGTCATTGAAAGACTGTGTCAGTTCGTAGCGTCTGCCTTTTCGCTCTCTTATACTGAAGAAGAGATAACCTCTCCGAAATGCAGTCATTCGACAGTCTTCAGAGGGAGGCTGTGAACTATCACAGTGCAGTTACTCGTCTACATCGACAGCGAGAATATTTCTCCATGACAAAATACAGTGGAAAGCTTTCTTAACGGGCTGGAATATGCCTCAAGAATATGTCAACTGGTATACATATCACACACACACACACACACACACACCACACACACACACACCACACACACATTTATATATATATTCTTTTATTCTTTTACTTGTTTCAGCCAATTCACAGGGGCCATGCTGGAGCACTGCCTTAAAGGGCGTTAGTCGAAGAAATCGACTCCACAACTTATTCTTTATAAGCCTAGTACTTATTTTATCGGTTTCTTTTGCCGAACCGCTAATATTACGGGCATATAAACGCACTTGTATCGGGTGTGAAGTGATGGTGGAGTGACAAACACACACACACAAAGGAATGTATGCATATATATATATATATATATATGTATATGTATACGATGGGCTTCTTCCAGTTTCCGTCTACCAAATCCGCTCACAAGGCTTTGGTCAGCCCGAGGCTATAATAGAAGACACTTGCCCAAGATGCCACGCCGTGGGACTGAACCCAGAATCATTTGTTTGGGAAGTAAGCTTCTTACCACACAGCCACTCCTGCTCCGAAGAATTCCTAATAAATATTATACTGTAGCTATTTGTTATACACAGCAGCTTACAGAAACAGATGGTTTAATTCATAGGTACTTATAAAAGATACTTGAATCTACTCTGAAAGATGTGACAATGATTTCCATATTGTTGGTTCTTGATCTTCATTATGCTGCAATGCTATGAAAACACTATCACTTTAAGATGTACAATTTCCATCTTGAATACACAATCAAGAGCTTCCTTCTTCCAGGAACTTGTGCAGAAACTGTTCAATGTAATTGAACTAAGTTGGTTTGTCCTCTATGATTTAGTACAGGACCTATCCAGAAAACTATTCTAGTTGGTAGCTAAACCTGCAACAAATAGAAAACGAATACTCCTTAATTAATACCCTGGCGTTTTGAAAATTAGAGAAAGCATTTAATGAACTTTCGAGGTGTGTGAATTAAAGTACACGGTAATATAATCGGCTCAAAGTCATTGACTAACGCCTCCAAAATACTTGGGTTTGTACCTGTTAGAAGCAATCATGGTTTCAATTTTTGGTACAAGACAATTCGTCACACTCCGGCGGTTGCAACGACGAGGGTTCCAGGTGATCCGATCAACGGAACAACCTGCTTTTGAAATTAACGTGCAAGTGGCTGAGCACTCTACAGTTACGTGTACCTTTAACGTAGTTCTCGGGGGGATTCGGTGTGACACAAACTGTGGCAAGGCTGGCCCCTTGAAATATAGGTACGACAGAAACAGGAAGAATGAGTGAGAGAAAGTTGTGGTGAAAGAGTCGAGCAAAATTTGCCACCCCACCCTGCCAGAGCCTCGTGGAGCTTTTGGTGTTTCTGCCAGCTCACTACCTTCTTAACATATATTCTCTAAGCACAAAACACGAAGTTTTGGGGGAGGGGCCATTCCATTTGATCGGGCCCAGTATGCAACTGGTACTTAATTTGTCGACCCCGAAAGGATGAAAGGCAAAGTCAACCTTGGCAGAATTTGAATTCAGAACGTTAAGAAAGACGAAACGCCTATTTCTTTACTACCCACAAAGGGTTAAACACAGAGAGGAGAAACACGGACAGACAAAGGATTAAATCGATTATATCGACGCCAGTGCGTAACTGGTACTTGTTTAATCGATCCCGAAAGGATGAAAGGCAAAGTCGACCTCGGAGGAATTTGAATTCAGAACGTTAAGACAGACGAAACACCACTAATCATTTCTCCCGGCATGCTAACGTTTCTTATTTCTTTATTGCCCACAAGGGGCTAAACATAGAGAACATATGTTATTGTTGTTCTATTTCAACTGTCGCTACGTTCTGAGTTCAAATTCCGCCGAGGTCAACTTTGCCTTTCATCCTTTTGGGGTCGATAAATTAAGTACCAGATACCACTTAATCCCTTTGTCTGTCTTGGTTTGTTCCCCCTATGTTTAGCCTCTTGCGGACAATAAAAGAATAAGAAAAGATTATATTGTATTTTTATTTACATCGATTCTGCTCGTAAGTGGTTAATATTCAACAATAGGTGCAGGGGTGGCTGTGTGGTAAGTAGCTTGCTTACCAACCACATGGTTCCGGGTTCAATCCCATTGCGTGGCACCTTGGGCAAGTGACTTCTACTATAGCCCCGGGCCGACCAAAGCCTTGTGAGTGGATTTGGCTGACGGAAACTGAAAGAAGCCCGCCGTATATATGTATATATGTATATATATATTTATATGTGTGCGTGTATGTTTGTGTATCTGTGTTTGTCCCCCTAGCATTGCTTGACAACCGATGCTGGTATGTTTACGTCCCCGTGACCTAGCGTTTCGGCGAAAAAGACCGATAGAATAAGTACTGGGCTTACAGAGAATAAGTCCTGGGGTCGAGTTGCTCGACTAAAGGCGGTGCTCCAGCATGGCCGCAGTCAACTGACTGAAACAAGTAAAATTGTAAAAGAGTAAAAGAGTATAGCCTTTTACCGTATGGTTTACCATCCACTGTTGGATTACATAAAAGAGGCAGCATAAATGCGTATTTCAAAAACGAATGCATCTTCGCCGAGTTTAAATGAATGACGCTTGCTAAAATACTGAACTTATTCAATAACACTTCTCAGTGTCGTTACCGTCATCGTTGTCGTGTTCGCTGTGATTCCCATTGATCTCGTCACCGCCACCTCCGTCATCGCTACCGCCATCGTCATTGTTTAGCCCTGATGGAGCTGATCTGGTATCAAAGATTTTCCAGCTGTGATCATCAGTTCGTCTTTGTTTTTTCTTCAGGCTTCACTTTATCATTTAAAGTGTTTTAGTTTTCTTAAAAGGCAGTACGGTGTGATTTGAAGCAGATTTGGTGCGTATTTTAACAAATAAAATCTCTCTGAAAATCGATTGAGTTCATGGAATCTCATTTTGCAGCCAATATTTGTGTTGTTTTGCATACGGCTGTCATGCGGGAGTCGGGTCTATGCATCTATTTATTTTTTTACGCACATAAATGTAGAAAATTCAACCTAGTAAAAAAACAGAGAAGAAAAAAATTTGATAAGTATGGTGCTTTGAAAACGTGCTAAAGTTTCTCTCATAATCAGTTCATAGTATATTTTTGTCTGTGAGATTGTTTTTGAGCCCTCGGACTCATAAAGCCAGCTACCCGGTTTCCAAATCAAGATCACAACGTTCCTCATTGAAAAGAACACCGACCCATTGTAGGCTTCAATGCTAGGAATTTAAAGGGGGAGGGTAGGACATTTCTCGGTGTCGTTATAAGTATTGTTGAATAATTTTTAGCTAGTGTCCTTTTCTACAGGGCCCGAAATTTTGGGGAAGAGGGACAGTCAATTAGATCGACCCCAGCATGCAACTGGTAGTTAATTTATCGACCCCTAAAGGTTGAAATGTAAAGTTGACCTCGGTAGAATTTGAACTCAGAAGGTAAAGACAGACGAAATACCGCTAGGCATTTCGTCCGGCGTGCTAAAGTTTCTGCCAGCTCGCCGACTTACTTTGGCTAGTATCGCGTGGCACTCCACCGGTTATGATGACGAGGGTCCCAATTGATCCCATCAAAGGAAACAGCCTGCTCGTGAGATGAACGTGCACTCCACACACATGTGTGCCCCTAATGTAGATATTCAGCGTGACACAGAGTGCGACAGGCTAGCCCTTTGAAATATAAGTACAAAAGAAACAGGGAGAAAGAGTGAGGGAAATCTAAGATGAAAGAGTACAGCAGGGTTCGCCATCACCCAACTGCCGGACTCTCGTGGAGCTTTAGGTGCTTTCGCTTAATAAACATTCACAACGCCCAGTCTGGGAATCGAAACCGCGATCCTACGACCGCGTGTCCGCTGCCTTAACCACCGGGCCATTGCGTCTCCACAGCTAGTATTACTACTTTAAACTCACCGAAGATGCAATCGTTTTTGAAATACACATCGATTACTTCGATTCCCTGTAGGTGACTGGTACTTTATTTTGTCGACCCTTGAAGAAAGAAAGGCAAAGATGACATTGGTGGATATAGGGGAACTGTACGAAATGTTGCTAAGCAATTTGTCCGATGTACAAACGATTCTGTCAGCACGCCGCCTTGATCAGCTCATATACAATTGCTAAAAATCCGTTCAGACAATTTAATCTCAATTTCTATTCAAGATCCATTTATTTACTATGGCTTTTTCAGTAAGAGCGTTCAAACCTCATGTGAAATAAAAGTTTGAGCTGAATTCTTACCTGATCATATATATACTATCAATAATAATAAAAGGTAAAATTAATTAATTAATGTATAATTAAAAATCTTACCAAGTAGTTCGGTATGTTAAAAAGTTCGGTAAACGTATATAAAATTTATTATAATTATAAACATAATTATAATTAGGGCTTAGCAAAATTGCTTTACCACATACCAAAATTTAGAAATAGCAGTTAGATGCTATTCTACTACCATAAGATATCTCCCAGATAGCAATACTCTCAACTCACACAGGCAGTTAAGCAATTTTGCTAAGCCCTAATTACAATTATGTTTATGATTATAATAAATTATTGATCATATGTATATATATAAACCAAGTGGTTGGTTGGCATGTCCGTGCACTGGGTATTCTGTCATCAGAGACAAGATATGAATAATTTAGACTGGGAAAATTTACAGTTTATAAAGAATAAAATTTACTGTTTATGAGGAATAAGATAGCAGCATAAAGAGTAAAAGTAGTTGGAAGAATATAGGCAGGAGAATAATGTTCACAGCTAATCTTTTCCCAGCTGATATGGATGTTGGTCGCTACTTCCATGAAGGTACAGGTTTATAGTTTAAAATCCTAGGTAAATTCAGGCAATATTTTGGCCGTGTTCTCAATGATGTATTTAAATTGTGAATGTGTATATAGAGTGAGGAAGTATGAGGCACATAAATGGGTTTTGTGAGTGGGTGTATGAGAGAGATAGAGAGAGAGGAAAGAGGATTAGAAGATAAGACAATGGTAAAATGGAAAAATAGGAATAAAATAAAAATATAAATAAAAAAGATCCATCCTTAGCTGTGATCTTGGAACTGAATGGTCTACCAGCTCTAGCACTTATCCAGCTTTCCTCTCTGACAATAATAGATAGCTGTTTCAAGCATCATTCGCTCATACGAAATATGGGACGCTGAAATGAGGCTCACAAAGTATTGTCTTCCTCATATTGCCCCTTTCCCCACGGTAACGGACAGATTCCTATGCATATATTCCTTGGTGTTTAGTACACCACCGTGTGAGAGGAAC
>NC_042999.1:20354764-20402264 GCF_006345805.1 Octopus sinensis
GGAATCGATAAAATTCTGTTTCGTTTTTGGATTTGGTCTGCAAGATTCTTTATATGAGTTCGTGTGTTGAATCATAGACTATTGTGTCTGGGGAGAGTCATTTTCTTTTTGTGCCTTACTATGTAACACACTCACCGGTAAAAGAGTCAAAACTATTGAAAAGGTTGCAAGACACAACGGAAATTTTAGGTCAATGAAAATAAGAAAAAAATGGAAACCGGTGAGTGTGTTACATAATAAGGCACAAAAAGAAAATTACTCTCCCCAGATACAACAGGATAAAATTCTGAATATGTTGTGCCTAGTTATTGTTTAGCTCCAGGTAAGCACCACCTGAACTACTCGTATTTGAAAATCGTTCATGCGATGATCTTCCAGTGTTTTCAAACTGATGCCTTGTATTTAGGCTACGTTATCATCTTTTTCTCAGATAAGTTGTAAATAGAGTAAAATTTAGTTCCTAGGTGCAGGAGTGGCTTGGTGGTAAGTAGCTTGCTTACCGACTGCATGGTTCCAGGTTCATTACCACTGCGTGGCACTTTGGGCAAGTGTCTTCTACTATAGCCTCGGGTCGACCAAAGCCTTGTGAGTGGATTTGATAGACGTAAACTGAAAGAAGCCCGTCGTATATATGTACATATGTATGTGTGTGTATATGTTTGTGTGTCTGTGTTTGTCCTCCAGCATCGCTTGACAGCCGATGCTGGTGTGTTTACGTCCCCGTAACTTAGCGGTTCGGTAAAAGATACTGATAATATAAGTACCCAGGCATACAAAGAATAAGTCCTGGGGTCGAGTTGCTCGAATAAAAGCGGTGCTCCAGCATGGCCGCAGTCAAACGACTGAAACAAGTAAAAGAGTAAAGAGAGCAAAAAGTATATCTAACAGATCGTGCGATCACATGAGAACTTCCTCATTTGACAATTTTCTTGCTCGTTGAGAAGGAAGTGTATGCATTTTATTTGAAAGAATGAAAAGAAGACTAAATCAAGGATTATTTCTGTCAGTTAAAATGTTGTTTGAATTCTGTTATTTGTTTAATAGTTTAAATAAGATTTTATGAAATTCTATTTCTGTATATTAAAGATGAACATTTATTTGCGTAATAAATCTACATAGGAATAAGTTAATCCTTTGTCTATATTTAAACTCTTTTGATCAGTTATAGTCTTCATTCTGCATTTGCTTCTACTGCTAATCTCTCTCATATACATATATTTGTGTGGTGTGTGTGTGTGTGTGTGTGTGTGCAGTGTTTTTGAAGTTTATGCGTATTGGTTACTTTTCGAACCCGAAATTGTTTGCTTTGATTTATAACTAAGGAAGGAAGGACCTCTGGTTTGTTTTCGTCAAACAGCATGAAATCATAATCCTCTCTGACTTTTATAGTATTTTTAGAACATTTTCGATTCACTTTGCTTGCATAAGTTCTTGTTTAACGCCGGATCCGTCTGTTTCCTTCAAGCACATGAAATCCGGGCAGACATGATTCAATCCCCTACGCAAGAAGTGAAGTTGATGAGGAAAATTTTGTCGGCTATTTGAGCGATTACGTAGACTCTCCTTCATTGGCACTTTCTAGTATAATTTAGAGGGGAATTCTCTTTCTTTTTTCTTTTAACTTTCTTTTACTTGTTTCAGTCATTTAACTGCGGCCATGCTGGAGCACCGCCTTTAGTCGAGCAAATCGACCCCAGGACTTATTCTTTGTAAGCCTAGTACTTATTCTATCGGTCTCTTTTGCCGAACCGCTAGGCTACGCGGACGTAAACACACCAGCATCGGTTGTCAAGCGCTGGTGGGGGGACAAACAAAGGCACACAAATACACACACACACACACACACACAATACATATATATGACGGGCTTCTTTCAGTTTCTGTCAGCCAAATCGACCCCAGGACTTATTCTTTGGAAGCCTAGTACTTATTCTATCGGTCTCTTTTGCCGAACCGCTAAGCTACGTGGAAGTGAACGCACCAACATCGGTTGTCAAGCGCTGGTGGGGGGACAAACACCGACACACAAACACACACACACACATATACATATATATGACGGGCTTCTTTCAGTTTCCGCCAGCCAAATCTACTCACAATGCTTTGGTCGGCCCGGGGCTGTAGTAGAAGACACTTGCCCAAGGTACCACGCAGTGGGACTGAACCCGGAACCATCTGGTTGGTAAGCAAGCTACTTACCACAGAACCACTCCTGCATCTATACCCACTCCTGCGCCTACAATTGTTTGTGTTTCTTTGAAAAATATTTTCTTTTACAGATTCTTCCTTACCAGAATCCTTGTCAGTCATGATAACAGTATCATATTCTCAGTCTAAAGTAGTTATAACTAACACCTTAGTCGACCTGGACTGACCACTTATCTGCGCCTGGAATTTTCCTTTCCGGAGCGCAAGACTAAACTAGATTCAGTACGAAAGGCCAGCAGTTGCTTATGTATCCAGATACAGTCTGTGCCACCGTGCCGCCAATTTTTTGCAAACAAAAGAAAATAATCGAGTATCGATATAGTTTGTCTCTAGTGTCATGACAAGTGAATTCGAAACGGAAAGTGCCGGATAATTACCGCAAAGTATTTTGTTAAACACTAACAATTTTGCAAAGCCTATGCCAGGAGAAGCTGCATTATTTTATCGATCTCGTAAAATTAAACGCAAAGTTTATTTCGACCAGATTTGAACTTAGACCGCAGTGAACCGATGTAAATAAGGAAAAGCATTTGTTTTCCAACATTGTTCGATTACACCAATCCAGTGTAGTTACTATTATCATTATAATGATAGCCAAAAATCTTGTGTTTTCTTCTCCCATACGTGTTGAGGTCGATGGAATAACTACTATACATTATCAGCGTTAGATAACCCTAATAAAAAAAAGCACCCTTACATATTCGTGCTACTCTAATAATATCTGAAATCATCAATCATCGGCATCCTGGGTTTCTTCTCGAGTGAAATTGCTTTTCATCTTTTGATCAACTAAATACTACTCAAATACCTATTTCTTTACTACCCACAAGGGGCTAAACGCAGAGAGGACAAACAAGGACAGATAAACGGATTAATTCGATTATATCGACCCCAGTGCGTAACTGTTACTTATTTAATCGACCCCGAAAGGATGAAAGGCAAAGTCGACCTTGGCGGAATTTGAACTCAGAACGTAACGGCAGACGAAATACGGCTACGGATTTCGCCCGGCATGCTAATGTTTCTGCCAGCTCACCGCCCTTACTACTCAGATACCAAGGTTGATTAAATCAACTGTATACCGGTTCTAAAGCTTGTATCTTTTACGTAGTGCTGCTTCACCCCAGACACTTTATATTGGTAGTTCTGGTTCTTTATATTCTAGGTTCAAATCTCTTTAAGATTTATCTAGCTGTTCACAATTGTGGGGCTGGTAAAATACCAATCAATTCTTGATAGGTTTAATCAAGTACCTCATCGCCTCACATTTCTGGCTCTGAGCCCAATCAACAATACTCTTAAAGCGGCGAGCAGTATTTCGTCTGTTGTGTTCTGAGTACAAATTCCGCCGAGGTAGACTTTGTTGTTCATCCTTTCGGGGTCGATAAATTAAGTACCAGTCGCGAATTGAAGTCGATCTAATCGACTGGCCCTCTCCCAGAAAATTTCGGGCCTTGTGTCGAGAGTAGAAAAGACTCTGAAGGTCGGCAGACTGGTAGAATGGTTAAATCGTCGGATAAAATAATGGGGTCGATGTAATCGGCTTAGTCCCTTTGTCTGTCCTTGATTGTCCCCTCTACGTTTATCCCCTCGTGGGTAATAAAGAAATAAATGTGAGAGAGGGAATGAAGAAACATGTGTGTCGTATTAAAAACAGAGGATGAAGTGAAAATGAAATTACAAATATAACGTGATACTACAGCCCAAAATTTGCTTCCACAATATCTGAGAAAGCGGAATTTGAAGGAACTTCAGGAATATCGTTCACAATTCTGCCCCCGGCTCCTAGTTCCTTTCGTAGTACTAAGAGGGCAGGGGTTATGCGCAAATGTAAAATTTGGTGACGTGTAATCCGTTGGGATCAGAATGGATATTAATGCCTTCCGCAACCTGCAAGAACACAAGAATACTAGGACTAGTGTGCTAAAGAGAATGTTGAAAGGAAAACCTCAAAGCTCAACAACCATAGTAGACAGTACGGTTGTTACATAAGGTAATCGCAACACCCATTTATGAGCTTTCTGCTTAGAAGGTCTAAACAAGCAGAAGCAACACCAGCCAGGATGATCGGCGGGCCTAGAGTCATACGAGACACAACTTAGTCGGCATACGAAATAACTCCAGCCTGACTATTCGGAGATAACCATGAGACCAAAAAAGCCCTCCTCTCTGGTCACGACCAGCGAAGATAGTGCATCACCACCATCTCTGCCAACAGGTCGTAGGAAATGACTAGGAAGTACCCTCACATCGCAGCACCATCAAAGCAATTTTATAGGATAGTGAACAGACAGCGATGTAGAAAAGTTGGTCGCCCTCCTCAAAGAAACCAATGGGAAAATCAAGAAAGATATAAAAAATATGAGTTGGGGTACAGTTACGAAGAAGTTCTCTACGTAGAGGAAGAACTCGCATCTTATGAAGGAGAATAAATATATTTAGATTTGCTCATGCCACGTTCCTGATAATACATTTACAAATTCGCTCCGTGCCATACGTTTATAGTATGTCTAAGAGCGTAATTCTCGGCATTAGCAATTTGCTTAACGTCATTTCACTGATTGGATATAAAACTAATTATCTCATATCTTGTAGGGATATTAAGCATTCATTAAATAATCTGAAATCTATTTGTAAATCGAGTAATTCCGACTACGCAAAGCCATAATACAGTTCACATCAGAAATAATAATCTACACCTATTCCTCAAATTTCACTGTATGCGAGCGTAGCAAAGCATTATGAATGAACTGAAAATATCTGTTAGGCATTTTTCCAAGAGTGTGTTTGTGACAAAACTGAAGATAATCTGGTTAGTGATGGTTGTTAGGCATATGACTTTCAATGGTGAAGAGTGAGATAGTCGGTTACATCGAATGGTATTTTAGTTTATCGACCCTGTAATGATGAAAGACAAAGTTGCCTCGGTAGGATTCGAAATAAGAACACAAAATGACTACCGTTACTTAGATTAATAGAAAATTCTTTTAATATGGAGAGATGGTCATCAAAATTATTTTTAACTACCCACAAGGGGCTAAACACAGGGAGGACAAACAAGGACAGACAAACGGATTAAGTCGATTACGTACCAGTTACGCAATGGTGCGTAACTGGTACTTAATTTATCGACCGCGAAAGGATGAAAGGCAAAGTCGACCTCGGTGGAATTTGATCTCAGAACGTAACGGCAGACGAAATACGGTTACGCATTTGGCCCGGCGTGCTAACGTTTCTGCCAGCTCGCCGCCTTCAGAGAAGGTCATTAAATAGTGAAGCGATTATTGGAAACCATCGAACCCTGTACTTGACTGATAGTTTATTTCATCGACGTTGAGACGATGAAATGCAAAGTTGAACTCGGCATGATATGAACTCAAGATGTAAAGAGCCGGGGAAAAAAGATATTATTTTCGATGTTCTAACGATAATTCCTGAGTTATGCGCTTTAAATAATCATTTGAATATATAGACACAAGGCCTGAGATTATTGAAACAGACTTAGTCGATTTGTCACCTCATCAACTTGACTGATATAGCCTCGTTTATCACGAGGGTCGGTTAAAAGAAAGTGATAAGTGAATTACTTCCACGCACTTTGTAAACAGGACTGGTTCATTCATTGGCACCAAACTCGTAGCCCACAGCAGCGAAGTTTCCACCGTCACGTATTCTCACGAGAACCCTTACCTTTTCCTGTAGAGAAAACAATTAACTGCGTCATTTGTTAGGATCAGGCCCCAGTGTGTTTTCTTTTTCCTATCTCGATGGTTATGAGTATTAAAATTTGTATAAACAATACGCAGCTTCGCAGTACGACCATTTAAACATAACTGAGGTCAGTGCATTTTGAGTAGTTCAGCCTTGTGGATGGTCGCTGGAATGCGTTTTGCAGCCCATGCAGAATCACAGATCAGTCCATGATAAGCATAATATAATTCAAACTGAGTGTACCGTTTTATCATTGGTCAGTAATCATTTCTACTCTAGGCACAAGGCCCGGAATTTTGGGGGAGGGGACCAGTCGATTAGATCGACCCCAGTACACAACTGGTACTTAATTTATCGACCCCGAAAGGATTGAAGGCAAAGTCGACCTCGGAAGAATTTGAACTCAGAACATAAAGACAGAGGAAATACTAATTTCTATTTCTTTACTACCTACAAGTGGCTAAACAGAGAGGACAAACAGGGACAGACAAACGAATTAAGTCGATTATATCGACCCCAGTGCGTAACTGGTACTTAATTTACAACAGACGAAATACCTATTTCTTTACTACCCATAAGGGGCTAAACACAGAGAGGACAAACAAGGACAGACTAAAGGATTAAGTCGATTATATCGACCCCAGTGCGTAACTGGTACTTATTTAATCGACCCCAAAAGGATGAAAGGCAAAGTCGACCTCAGCGGAATTTGAACTCAGAACGCAACGGCAGACGAAATACCGCTAAGCATTTCGCGCAACGTGCTAACGATTCTGTCAGGCTCACCGCAGAATTTATTGATCAGTAACGAATGAATCAATTAGAAATGAAACTACTTGTACTATATTTTATTGACACCGGCAAGATAGTTGAAGTTGACCTCGTACGATTTAAACTCAAAATATAAAGGGCCGGAACGAGTAAAGTGGTGCAGATGGTTCCATGTCTAATAATACAGCCATAGTCGCAGTCGACATCTATGCACAATAAATGACAGACGTAAATAGTGCCAGATGTAGCTCGGTGATAAGAAGCTTGCTTCCCAACAACATGGTTCCGTGTTCCATCCCACCTTGGGCAAGTATCTTCTACTTATAGCCTCGAGCTAACAAAAGCCTTTTCAATGCATTTGAAAAACAAAAACTGAAAGAAGCCAGTCGTATATATATATGTGTGTGTATGTGTGTGTCTGTGTGTGCGTGCGTGTGTGCGTGTGACAACCGGTATTGATAAGTTTACGTCCTCGTAACTGAGTCGTTCGGCAAAGACACCGATAGAATAAGTACTAGGCTTAAGAAATAAGTCCTGAGGCAGATTTGTTCGACTAAAATCCTCTAAGGCGGTGTTCCAGAATGGCCACAGTGAAGCGACTGGAGCAAATATATATATATATATAGGGAGAATTCACAAAAAAACAAAAGACGAAGACAGGTGATGTAGACAACAAACAGGTATTAGTATAACGCTCGGGAAGTGAAAAAGAGTTTAACGTTTCGAGCTTACGCTCTTCTATAGAGAGGAACACAGAAAGAAATAAAGAGAGAAAATAAAGAATGTGTAGTGGCTAGCGATCTATCATGGCGAATTCCGGACAGAGGGGTTACACAGGAGAGCTAGGGAGAAGGAGAGATAATAAAGTACTGGTGATCCCAAAACAAATGTGCTCGTGCGTGTGTATAAGAGAGTTTGTATGTGCGTGTGGAAGAGGGCTGGCGATCTTGACGTACGCGTGTGTGTATGTGTAGGTGTGAAAATATGGTTCTGGGAAGTGGTCAGTGCTGTGTGCGTGGTGGTATGTTGTAACGTGATGTATTGTGTGTTATGGTGGTGTAAGGTGTAGTGGTGTGTGGTGTGGTGTGATGGTGTTGGGAGATGGAGGATGTGATGGTGGGGAAAGCAAGAGTGAGGTGTAGGTTAGGCTGAGGGTGAGGGTAGAGGTGGGGGTATGTGGGTAGGCGGTGAGTAGGGATATGTGGGAGTGGGTGTAAGGGACGGGTTGGGGGATGGGGAGGGATAGGGAAGGTGTGGGTGGAATGTGTAGGGTGGAGTGGGCTTCCGAGGGAGGGGAGAGGATGAAGGGGGAAGGAGAACGTGGGTAGGAGTGAAGAGAAGAGAGAAAGAGAGTAGGAGTGATGGGAAGTAGGAGTCGGAGCAAAAGAGGAAAGGTGTGTGGGTAGGAAGAAGTAGGTGTGATATATATATATAGCAAATAAAAGACGGAAGATGGAAGATACGAGAATTTTTTTTATTAATCACGACAGTTGTTTCGACACATCTAGCATCGATTCCTCACGGGTGGGACACTCAACAACTGATTCAGGAGCATCCGGTGGTGCAGATGCATCTCGCCGGGTGATAAATAAATACAACTCGTTAAAATTACTGTTCCGCAATGTAACCTTCCGTTTTGCAGAGAGAAATGCAGCCAGACGGAGGAAATATCTTCATTTCTACAAAATATATCAAAAATAAAATGACAAAAAGACATTGCAGTAACTGATTTGGGGGCAGGGGAAACAGTAATCCGTTTCTCGTCTTGCCATCTATGGTTTTATTTTTTATCTTTTGTATAAAACAAATAAATAGTATTACGGAGATGTACTCGCATAGCAAGTAATTTGAGCTGAGATCGTGTGCTGAAACGAAAACAATTGCAGCGTGGAAGGTGTTTATAAGCCATTTAAGAAACACACAAAAGCCGTTCGATTCACTTCAACATTTAAGTTTAATTTGTCAAAATATTTTCGTCGCTAAAATCCGCGACCTGCTCACTGACAAAGTCCGTGCTGAGTATTTTCCTAAGCAATAGACCCATTTATTTCGGTTAGTTACTTATTCACGAATATACCCACAGTAACGCCGCTGAGGGTAATGTTCTCTGCGAATACACAAAAGTGTTTTCAGAGTTAATTATTTTGAATTGTTATTATTTCATATCTGATTAGCCTGTTATTACATAACATTCTTCCCGATTTTATTATACACAACTTATTAGTATTGTGTTGTCCCTAAAGTTCGTGTCGAGTTTTAAAAGAAAGAAAAAGGCCAATAAATACAATAAATACTTGCCATTACATTTTTAATCAACCAAATATGAACCATTTTGTTGCACAATGCGTCTCCTTCTTTACTTTAACTTGAAAATACCCTCTTCCTAGAATTGAGGTGGTTTCATGGCAAAGAATTCATCAAGGAATCTTTTTATATCATCCAAGGAATTTAAATTTTTACCATTAAGACTATTCTGCAAAGACCTGGATAAGTAGAAATCCGAAGGAGCAATATCTGGTGAATATGGAGGGTGGAGTAACACATCTCAGCCGAGCTGCAACAATTTCTGTCTGGTTTCCTAAGAAATGTGCGGTCTTTCATTGGAAAACAACGCCCTACCTGTTGGCCAATTTTGGATGTTTCCTTTGAATTGCTGCTTTTAACTCATCCAGTTGTGTGCAGTATTTCTCAATATTGCCTGGTTTCTTGAGAGAAGCTCATAATACAGAATTCCTTTCCAATCCTACCGGGCACAAAGCAAGACTTTTTTAGGGTGAAGACCCGCTTTTGGGGTGGCTAAGGGTGGCTTATGTCTCTTACTCCGGGATCGCTTTCTCTAAACATTTTGGTAGATAATCCATTTCTCACCACCTGTCACAATTTGCTTTAAAAAGACGCGCTTTCGTTCCGTTTATAAAGCGAATCACAGATGGAAATGCGATCCAAAAGGTTCTCACTCAACTCATGTGGTACCCAAACATCGTAGCGATTTGTGTGCCCAAGCTTTATCTGGTGCTCATGAACGATGGATTTTGATAGGTTGAGGCTTTCTGCCAATTTTCGGATTGTGCAATGTGGGTTATTCTCAATTAATGACTTGATTTGGTCATCATCTGTAGTGGATGATCTGTCTGATCGCTCTTTATCAACAAGGCTACAGTTTCCAGCTCGGAACCTTGCGAACCACTTCCGTACAGTTCTTTCAGATAAAGAAACATCACCGTAAACTGCACATATTTCTTTACCTACTTGTTTTTCCTTTTACAGAAAAAGAAAAAGCATCAAGTGCCGAAAATAAACTTTCTTATCTTCCATTTTAAAGGGTAACATAATTAACACAGGTTATAGGAACATAAACCTTCATCCACGAAAAGATAGTTTCAACTGTGCTCTAAATGGAGGTGTAGTCAATGCCCATTTTATGGACTCAACCATGTTCTAAAATAAGTCGAAATGTAAGCTACTATAAATCGACACGAACTTTCCGGGCAACCCAATATTTTCTCCTAAGTTCTGTATACTCTGGGAACATATGAAAGCCATGTTCGGGGCTGATTTGTTTGAATTCTTACTATCGAGTAATTAATTTCATGCTAATACATAATACATAAATGACTTCACAATTTGGGTATTCATAACTTACTGGGAATTTCTAAAAATAAGACCCTGTGTAAGGCAGTTCGGTAGTCTCAATAAATGCACAGAAACCGTTTTAAGGGCTGCTGACTTTATATTGTTGTTACTAGATTAGCGAAACAATTATGAGAACGGAACCAAGCGCTAAGCTCCGCTTTCCCGGTAATTACATGGTACGTCAGCTAGTATATATATATATATTTGTGTGTGTGTGTGTATGTGTCTGTGTCTGTCTGTGTCTGTGTTGTTGTTAAGCTACAAGACGAGTAAGGGTAATTAGGTGATGGTCTAGGGCTTAGGGGTGAGAGACCATAGACCTTGGAAAAAAAACTTTGGTCGTCTTGTTGTAGTCGAGGGCTCTTCGTTGACGCCCGACACCACTGGGAGGCTACCCTCGAAGTCGCTGAAAATGGGGATCTCCAGGTCCAAATTCTTGGACGGCTATGTCTGTGTGTGTGTGTGTATAATCGAAATTCCTGCCACCTTAATTGGGATGTTTTTATCATTTCCGTCTCAAAGTGGAGCTTATAACGTTCAATTAGAATTTCCATTTTACTTTTAGCATTTAATACGTACCGTAACCCATTTTCATATTAACGATTGAAACGAGCATAAGTGTAGGAGGATCTAAGAAAGCATCTTCGGGGCTGATAATGAAAAAAAAAAAACCAAAATCAAAGCATGCTTTATTACATATTGTTTTGCTGGTAACATGAAGGGAATCAAACGGTTATAAAGTATGCAAAAAAGGAAATAAACAGATGACTGTAACCACATGAAATATTGCAACTAAAATGTTGTCTGTTTGATATATGGAAGTCTTCTGTACTTCATACTTAATAACCTATGCCCGGAAGTAGAAATTGATATAAAATTGATGATGATGATGACTGCAACAAGCATGACATTTTGCTTTGATATTTACATGTGTGTAAGGTTATATTATGTTTATATCTATCTATCTATCTGTATATCTATCTATGTAGCTATCTTTCTGTCTGTCTGTTTGTTTGTCTATCTGTCTATTTATATCTATCTATCAATCTCTCTCTCTCTCTATATATATATATATATATATATATATATATATATATATATATATATATATATATATATATATATATATATATATATATATATATTATATATATATATATATATATATATATATATATATTATATATATATATATATATATATATATATATATATATATATATATATAAACATATATATATATATATAGTTTACTGTTCCATTGAGGTAAGATCAACGAAAATAGCACTCCATCCAGTGAGAGATAAACATAATTTAATGTGCATAGTATAAAGATAAGAGCAAGTAATAGTTCTTTGCTGTAAAGACGTGTAACTATAGAGGTTTCTATAAAGTGTCTTGTGGCTCCAAGTAATTTCCAGACTCTGAACACATGGTCTGATCTATTTCAAAATCAGGAGGATGGTGCATGACAGACCACAAGAAACAAAATAGAAGAAAACGAGAATCTGAATCTAAAGTTCTCTCCCTTGATTGTAGAAGCCATAATTAAACTAATTACTGTAGAATAATTCAGCAAAGAGGGGTGTAAAGTCTGCATGACAAGTGCTCAATCTGGAAAGGATGGTGTCCTCCAGTTCGCCGAAAGAAGTTTGCTGAACATTTCTGATCTGCAATTTAGTAGTGCGTTGAAAGTCTGACAGTTGCATATCTCTTTGTGCTCAAACTTCCAACTGTTGCTTCAACATATATATATATATATATATATATATATATTATATATATAAACTCGGAGTTTTATCATGGCTACCGAATAATTGTCACATATTACATTTATATATATATATATTGGGTATGGTAGATATGAGTTCAGCAAAAATTTAGATTCAGATGAATATGGTGCTTAAGTTGAGACACCAGAATTTAGTACGGTATTATCCATACTATTTCAAAGTAAGGTGATTAAAATCAAAGGTATAATTATACTAATATGTCCATCTGTTCTAATTTAATTAGATTCTATGTCTTTGTGCAGCTGAAGATCACTCTGCATTTTAAATTGATGTAATGATTGCATTGCTCAATTAAATGGAGTTGCATGAAACGACCGTACTGCATTACCTCTAGATATCCTGGTTGCTTATTTTATATTTATATATATATATATATATATATATAATATATATATATATATATATATATATATATATATATATATATATGAACAACTTATAAATTTCAAAAATCTAGTCAACAACGTAAGCAATAATATTAACTTTACTATGGAATGCAGTAAAACCCAACTACCATTCCTGGGTATATTGATCATCGAAAGCGATAAAATCATTGAAAGAGATATTCACTACAAACAAACAGATTCTAAACAATATTTACTGTTCTCCTCATGCCATCCCAAACACACAAAGAATAATATCCCCTTCAATCTAGCAAGAAGAATCTGCACAATTGTCTCAAACCCTGAAACTCGCAATAAAAGACTCCAGGAACTAAAACAAGTACTACTTAGAAAACAATATCCATTAACGTTAATAGACAACGGAAGAGAAAGTGCCAAAGCAATAAATATTGAAGAACTACGAAAAACGCTCCAGATACACCCAATAATCTACCTTTTATTACAACACACAACCCATGAAACACAGAGGTTTACAATATCCACCAGAACACCCCATTGCTAACAGAAGACCCAGGAATGAAGGACGCATTCGAAATGCACAAAATAATCAAAAGTAAAAGAGAGTCAAAGTCTCTCAAAAAATTCCTCAGAAGTGCTAAATTATCTTCCGCATTTTCTACACCAACAGTCAAAACATGTGGCCGTCCCAATTGCGGGACTGCATCAACCTTATTAAAGACACAACATACAAATTCAAATCAGGACAGACTTTTACCGTAAAAAAATCACTTTCAGGTTCTTCAAGGAACTTAATATACGCTATCAAGAAGCTCCACAGCTAACAGCCTAAATTTTAACCATTGGACTACATACAAACCACTCCTGTCCACTCTTCCTCCAGACAGATTAAATTTGGACTATCTTGATTTTAACTAAACATGTTCCATCAACCGTGTCGGCCTTCTTTTTAGGCGCAAAATATACTGTCACGTGACACTAATGCATGGACGTAGCGGGAAACGAACAAAAGGTTATAAACTTAGTCATGCGTTCATTCTCTACAAATATTTGACAGATAACATTCAGAGCAGTGATTGTTTGGACTTGCTCAGTCAAGCGTGTCAGCCTTAACTTACGACGCTAAACATTGTCATTTGGTACTAACACACGGACGTCGCGGGGAACTTACAAAAGTTTCTGCGACCAGTCATGTGACTATCCTCTACCAATCAAATCCTATTCAAACATACTAATTTGAGCCATGAACTCCCTATAAAAATAGGGTAAACTTCAAACACCAGTCAGGAGCAAGATAGCTGCAACATAAGCCACATCTTTCTATTCCATCTTTTTGTAAATCGGTGTAAATTGTGAAAACGGTTAAAGCTTTAAATATTTTAACTATATTCATATATATATATTAGAAGAAATGAGGTACTCAGAAATCTGGATGGTTTTATATTTACAGATATTTATTAGTATGTTACATGTTTTTATAAATCATATATCATATATTAGCGCTTTCGTTCACTCTGGTGGATATAGATGTATGTATGTATGTATGTATGTATGTATGTATGTATGTATTCACATGTACACACAAGCAACGAATTTCTCCAGTTTCCGTGTACCAATTACACTGAGAAGCTATTAACAGGCTCTGGACGATAGTAGAAAATACTTGCCGAAGGTGATGCGCACTTGGACCCAAAGCGAAACCACGAGATTGTAAAACGAGCTTATTAACTATACTGTCATGCCAGCGTCTCTACTGTAACAACGTGGAATAAATGCCCCTGTTCATGGGTAACAAAGTACCACTCTGTCCTGGAGTAGAACCTGCGATCCAATGCCAATGAACAACCGTATGTAGATGAATAAGCACATACATGCACATACACACACAGACACACGCGCACATACACATAGGTATGTATGACAGGTGGTGTGAATAGTTATTTAAATTGATGAGTGATATGAATGAATAATGAGAACCGGACGAGAATGTTGTGTCTACGAGGAGTACACGTTGTAGAAGTGTGAGGAAAACTTGGAAAGAATTGGTGCGGTCACATGGCATGCTGCTAAACTTGTGAGAAGAGTTGAAAAGAAAAACAAAAATTAAATTAAGTAAGTGGTATATGATGTGTGGTACACGGTACTTCGAGATCAGACATATTGGATTAACAGATCTAGACACACACTCACACATACATATTAATAATATATATATATAAAGATGTATATAGATATAGGTATAGACGCAGATATACACATACACATATGCGTACACGCGCACACATACACACACACACTTACATACACTGCTTTTCTTTTGAGCGTCTTAAGAAACTGTAGTGGTAATATATGTCAGCCAAACGTAATTCGGTTATCAAAGCTATAATCTTAAGAAGCAGTAATCATGTATATATATATATATATATATATTATATATATCTCTGTTTACCATCATTTATCAGATACCATAAGAGACATGAATAATCAAATTTGGTCAAGAAGAATTTCATTGGTCAGAGAATTATTGCCTCTTTTTTGTGAGGGCTCAAATTAAATTCTCCTTAAAGGGGAAATGCTAGGTGAGTTGCTACATTACAAATGACCTTAAGTACACAGCGCAAAGTAATATAAATTCATTTATTGAAAATCATTTTGGGATAAATATATTAATATCATATAAGTGTGTGTATGACTTCTATAGAAGTAGCTTCAGGTCTGAATTAAGTACGCACTTGAGTAGATTAATGTTTCTGCTGCCACACGTTGCTTCATGTATCAAGCTCGTCAAATTTAATTCCTATGGTGATTATAACGGAGTATGCCTTGCTTTAGATACTATTTCAATTTTCTATGCGAACAATTTGAAACTTTTGAAATAGTAGGTTAAAAACTTTGGATCGATAGTGGTTAGAACAGAACGATAGAAATTTTTCCTCAATAAATTTCTTTGTTTTTTTTTGTTTTGTTTTTGAAATAATTTCTATGATTTATATTTTTTTAAAATTCTTTTTAAATTCATAATTCTTTGTTAGCACAAATGGGTAGCTTTTATGTTTTAGTTCACTTTTTAAATTTTGCTGACATGAAAATTTTAGAGCAATTGCTTTTACAGTCGAATACCTTTACTCCTGTTAACAACTCTTGCATGAGGTACAAGTAGAATTTGTCTCTCGACTAGGGAAGCATGGTAATAATAATTTTTACCTTATGAACATCTAAAGAGGCTAATATTTGTATTCATTTGCTGCAAGCTAACAATTGAAAAATAATCAATAAAATCTATTTTATTCTTTTTTTATATTCATTATTTAATAAATTTGTTTCCACGAATTGGAATTTTTAAAGTACTACTCTTTTTGTTTCTTTTTTTTTTTTTGGCTTTCTCGAAGCCTAGCAGCAGAATTATTCCCATTTGACAAAAAAGAAAAAAAAATATGAAAAATTATATAAAGAGAGAAATAACAAGACAGAGAGGGGAAATAATGTAAGCAAAAAAGAAATAGAGTGGCAGGTAGGAAAAATAGAGAGTGGGAGGATTCATGTTCATACTTATTCCTCTGTCTGGTTTGGAAGCTGAATTGATGTTATTGCAGTTGTTGTTGTTGTTGATTAGCTTGAGGTCAGCTCTGCTGCACAGAGCTGTAATCAAAGGTATTCAAGCTATGACCATCCCATTTATATTTAAATCGAAATGTATGTAAGACTACATTATCGAATGTGTAGCTTTTCGTAACAAAGGCTTATAGTGTTATTTGAGGAAGTTCTCGTTGGTATTTCTAGCAGGCTGGACAACTGCATAAAGGTTACCTTGTTGATTCGTTAATTATACCTATTGCTTTACTACCCACAAGGGGCTAAACACAGGGAGGACAAACAAGGACAGACGCACGGATTAAGCCGATTACATCGACCCCAGTACGTAACTGGTACTTAATTTATCGACCCCGAAAGGATGAAAGGCAAAGTCGACCTCGGCGGAATTTGAACTCAAAACGTAAAGTCAGACAAAATACCTATTTCTTTACTACCCACAAGGGGTTAGACACAGAGGGGACAAACAAGGACAGACAAAGGGATTAAGTCGATTACATCGACACCAGTGTGTAACTGGTACTTAATTTATCGACCCCGAAAGGATGAAAGGCAATGTCGACCCCGGCGGAATTTGAACTCAGAACGTAAAGTCAGACAAAATACCTATTTCTTTACTACCCACAAGGGGTTACACAGAGTGGGGACAAACAATGACAGAGAAAGGGATTAAGTCAATTACATCGACCACAGTGTGTAACTGGTACTTAATTTATCGACTCCGAAAGAATCAAAGGCAAAGTCGACCCCGGCGGAATTTGAACTCAGAACTTAACGGCAGACGAAATACGGCTAAGCATTTCGCCCGTCGTGCTAACATTTCTGCCAGCTCACCGCCTTCAATTCGTTAATTATATCTGTCGTATGAGTATGAGATGCATTTTTTAGGCTCATTATCTGAAATTTTAATTATACGTTTTCTAATAGTCTGCCAAATTTGAATTCGGTCAGAAGGTCTTCGCCGAAAAAGATAAAGAAACCTTGATATAAGATGAAAAATGGGTTTTCATATTATTGCTACTTCAAAATATTTGACCATATTATATTCTGCTATTTATTCATTTGAAACTTATACGATTCATTTCAATCGTAACCAAGAGAATGACTCCACATGTCTAGAAATTAAAATAGTTGTTGAAGCGACGTTTATATTATTTCCGGTGTACAGGGGTATAATAATTATTTTGATAGGTAGATTACATTTGTATCAAAACCTTTGGACATTTCAACTGGATAAAACTAGATGAAAATATAAGATCTCTTCTTAAACTGTCCTCTTGGAATTATTTCGTGAACAGAAAGCAATCATGTTACAGCGAATTAGTGTTAGAGTGTCAAGCGGTTGAGTGAAGGAGGGTCAGATATACGATAATGTTTTAAAATTCACCAGAATTACAAGTGGTTTGAGGATAGCAAGTTTGTGTCGCCTCAATGCCAAAGCAATGTAATGATTCTGTTAGTAATGCAATGTAATCTTGTGATGGTTTATTTGGTCACAAAACAATTCCTTTCAGTTCAACAGCTTTGTTCTGAAGTGACAGGAAATCAATGATCAAGTTAGATGACTTGGTAGATAGTAGAATAGCTTCAAATCACAGAACGAAAACAATAAAATTCATACAGGTTTCTGTAGTAGAAAGTCCACGCAATCCCTTTTATGGCGGCACTTGAAAAGTAAGCAGATGAAACAATACAATAAAAGCCCAGGAAACTGTTACTTTGTAATAATCTATCGATGTAATCTGCTATGGTCGGATCCTCACAGCAAATAATAGTTTATCTGCTCTTTCATTAAACTAAGATGTTCTTATAAATCACAAGAATTCTTCAAAGCTGATGATCATCAGTTTCTTATTTCTGATTAGATAAGAAACGAAGGTGCAGATACTAACCCTAATTATGGGAAGCACTCCGTCGGTTACGACGATGAGGGTTCCGGTTGATCCGAATCAACGGAACAGCCTGCTCGTGAAATTAACGTGTAAGTGGCTGAGCACTCCACAGACACGTGCACCCTTAACGTAGTTCTCGGGGATATTCAGCGTGACACAGAGAGTGACAAGGCCGGCCCCTTGAAATACAGGTACAACAGAAACAGGAAGTAAGAGTGAGAGAAAGTTGTGGTGAAAGAGTACAGCAGGGATCACCACCATCCCCTGCCGCAGCCTCGTGGAGCTTTTAGCTGTTTTCGCTCAATAAACACTCACAACGCCCGGTCTGGGAATCGAAACCGCGATCGTATGACCGCGAGTCCGCTGCCCTAACCACTAATTATACGCAGATAGCGAATAGATATCTGTCCTAAAATAGGTTAATCGTGTATGGAATCGAACTCAGCATTGTAAATTGACGAGAGAGACCTAGTGGTTAGGGTTTTGAGCTCACAAGTGTACATAAGGACATATATTCGATACATGAAGCGGGTATTGTATTGTGTCATTGTGATTGAGCAGCCCTTTCTCCCTCCAGTTGTTACACGCTCGGTATTCGTGGAGACACATGGCCTAGTGGTTAGAGCAGCGGACTCACGGTCGAGGGATCGCGCGTTCGAATATCAGACCGGACGATGTGTGTGTTTATGAGCGAAACACCTAGGCTCCACGCGGCTCCGGCAGAAGGTAATGGCGAACTCCGGCTGACTCTTTCCGCCACAACTTTCTCTCACACTTTCCTCCTGCATCTTGCAGCTCACCTGCGACGGACTGGCATCTCGTCCAGGTGGGGAACCTATACGCCAAGGAAACCGGGGAACCAGCCATTATGAGCCAGGCATGGCTCGACAAGGAGCAAAACAAACAAAACGCTCGGTATTCCGTTAGATCGTGTGTATAAAGACCAAGCTCGTATCTATGTCTGCCTGTGACTACATACACGTAAAACAACTAATGAAAGCACAGTACATGCTACCAATGTTAACAGCTGGTAATCACTTGCTAGAGACGGCTATGATTATTTGTTTTAGCATACCAGACTGTAGTAACTTTGTAATATCAGGATGTTTTCAGCCATTAAGGATCTTTATCAATATCACTAGTTTCCTACGACAGCCATAACACTGGTAAGTTTTCCAATGTCTGTCCTCTCAACTCAACAATCAATTCTTACAACTGCTAAATACTTGAGATGCTGAATATATTTAAATACCTACTGACTAATAAGACAGTGAGCTGACAGCATCGGTAGCACTTCGGACAAAACGCTTACTGACATTTCGTCCGTCTTTATATTATAAGTTCAAATTCTGCCGAGGTCGATTTTATCTTTCATTGTTTCGGGGTCGATGAAATAAATAATAGTGGATCATTAGGGTCAATATAATCTATTTGTCCCCTTCTCCCAAAATTTCAAGCCTTGTGTCTATAGTAGTAAAAAATACTTAAAGACAAATGTTGTGAATATAGCAGGAGTTGCTATCGTTTAACCCCAAATCAATTTTTATTTAAGTTATGGCGTATCCAGTCCCACATTATCTGGAATGTATTTACAGTAATCCCTTGCCATATCGCGGTTCACATTTCGCAGTTTATTATTTAAGCTTACGTCGATACCTCCCTGGTGTTGTTTTGCATTTATATTAAAATAAATATATACAAATTAGAAAAATGATATATATATATATATATATATATATATAGATAGATAGATAGATAGATAGAGAGAGAGAGAGAGAGAGAGAGAGAGAGAGAGAGAGAGAGAGAGAGAGAGAGAGATATGTACATGTAAAAAAATACTAACTGGGACAGGAACGCAAAACATTTAGAAGACGATACAAAAAACCCGGACGGGACATTCGAAGCCTTCAATCTTCAGTCAAGAACCGGATCATCCTCGCATTTCGGCTGATTAATCTTGAGATCGCTCCGATCTGGCATTAAATTTCTTGGAAAAAGAAACGGACGATGCCACACGAATATGAATACAAAAAACAATAATAGTAGTAACAGGACAAAAACAGCGGGTGTCTTATGACTATATATTTCTTTACTGCCCTCAAGGGGCTAAACATAGAGGGGACAAACAAGGGCAGACAAAGGGATTAAGTCGATTACATCGACCCAGTGCAAAACTGGTACTTTATTTATCGACCCCGAGAGGATGAAAGGCAAAGTCGACCTCGGCGGAATTTGAACCCAGAACGTAACGGCAGACGAAATACGGCTACGCATTTCGCCCGGCGTGCTTACGATTCTGCCAGAGTACAACTTAGCTTAGCTGGCGTAGTACAGTATTGTTTCTCCTTCGCGGATGTTTACGTATCGCAGGGGGTTATTTGGAACGTAACACTGCAATAGTCGAGGGACTACTGTATCCATATTTTAGACCGCTACAGTGTAATAGAATCTGAGATTTATCTAGCAGATGAAACAACTACATAGATTTCAACAGTTGTTCCATGTGGTAAGATTTAAAGAAATCTATAAAATGTTATATTCAACAACTGTCATCATTTTATACTTTACTAGCAGTATCGCCCGGCGTTGCTCGGGTTTGTAAGGGAAATAACTATAAAGCATTTTTAGAGAGTTATAGCCAAAAAATAGCAAAAAAATGCATTAAAAATGGGAAAAAAATAATGTTAAATTTTTTTAAAATCGTTGACTCATCGTAGACATTTTTAGAGAGTTATTTCCCTTTATAAAATAGCGGAAAAAATGCATTAAAATGGAAAAAAATTATGGCAAATTATTTTTTAAATCGTAGACTCATCGTAGACGCGCGCTAATACCCAGAAGGGCTCGATATGAATCACGACTATAAGATACCCGGTTTTGGTTAAACTGCACCGCAAAATGTGGGAGTAGTTAGGAATCTAAATCGTAGGAAACAGACAACACACAACCTTACTTTTATATAGAAAGATGAGCAAAGCGGCGAGCCGGCAGAACCGTTAGCGCGCTGGACGTAACGCTCTGCGGTAATTTGCAACGTTCTGAGTTCAAATTCTACCGAGGTCGACTTTACTTTTCATCCTTTCGGGGGTCGATAAAATAAGTACCAGTTGAACACTGGGGTGTAATCGACTCATCCCAAGCTACCCATGTGGCAAAAATTTGAAATAATTATATTTTTCATGAGGGGTTTTCTTTTTTTTTTACTCTTGCAATTCATATATCCTAAATTATCACCTTTATTTGTCTTAGTCGTTTGACAGCGGTTATGCACTGCTAATGAATGATGCTAATTATATCATCTCTAGAAACATGCATGGTATTTATTTTAGCTATTTCATAGCTCACGAGATCTGTGAAATATCTAAAATAATCGGTCGGAAAAAAATATCGAAATTTTTTTGTCACGTATCAACAAATTTACTTGCCACATCGACAAATACACACATAGTATTTGCGTACGTACTTATGTATGCATTCATATATGCATGTATGTGTGTGTATGTATGTATGTATGTACATATGTATGTATGTATGCAGGTATGTATGTATGTGTGTATGTAAGTACATGCGCAATGTGAATATAAAACGTACGCGCACACGTTCACTCTTGCTCTCACGCATATTTAAGGACTGTACCCCTGCTGAAAGGCCGATCAAGTTTAATTATAATTGTTTAAATTATTAAGTTTTCCGATTTGGAATGTCAAAGTTGTAGCATCATCTTGAAGTGATGGTTATCCCGACTCTAGAATTCGAATTCTGTAGCGGTTGTTACAACGTTTCCCTTCTAATATATATATATATATATATATATAAGCCTTCTAACATATATATATATATATATATATTAGAAGGCTTGGAGGTGATGTACAGGTATTTTATATTAGAAGAAATAAGGTACTCAGAAATCTGGATAGTTTTATATTTACAGATTGTTATTGATATGTCACATGTTTTTATAAATCATATATATTAGCTCTTGCATCTACTCTAGTAGACTCTTCAGATTTGAATGTGTTTGATATGATTCCTCTCTTTTTATAGTATTATTGAGTGTGTGGGATTGGGGAGAGATATAGGATAGTAAAAGAGGGTGAGGATTACGGAGAAAGTGAGAGAGAGAGAGAATGTGTGTATTTGTGTGTGTGTGTGTGTAAGTGTTTGTGTGTGTGTGTGTATGTATGTATATATATATACATATATGTATGTAAAGAAATTCTTATTTAACACGCCATAGTACATTCGGACGTGAGAAACCTTCCACTGCAGAAACGGTGGTGCTAAATCGAGTGACATTAAATCTATCATCGAAAAACCGGAGCAGTATCTTTGACGGATAAAAATTTCATTTCCGTTTCCATGTGCCAAATTTTAATTACAATTCTTTGGTCGACATGAAACTATGGTTAAGAAGACTTGTGTCAGATGCTGTAGTATACAATTAAACCAGAACCTACATCACTGTTAAGCGAAAGTTGTAGCCACACAACCAGATCTATGCTCATTATTTTCTTTCTTTGTATTGTTTAGCCTCTGTGTCCAACAATGATTGCGAAAACCCTTCAGTAATGACCATTCTCTCTTTTTAAGGGTACGTGGCTGTGATTTCATGTTCCGATCCACTGTGCGGTACCTTGGGCCTTTGCTTTCTACAGATTTGGGCTAATCAATGCCTTGTGAGTGAATTTGGTAGAAGAAACTTTCAAGCTGCCCCTAATATATATGAGGTGGGTGCTTAAATGTTGCTGGACTTAAGGGTATCGCAAAAGGTCTGGTTGGAAATCTAACGTTTCGAGTTCTTTTACAGGGCTTAGAACACTTGAAGCGACGCTCCAATAAGTGTGTGAATCCGAGAGGGGAATATTTTGAACAAAATCATAAATCACTGATCCGACTGTACTTTCTTTTACCCAAAGCAAGTAACATTTCAGTAACCCTCGTGTGCGTATATATATATATGGAGGTGCAATGGCCTAGTGGTTAGGGCAGCGGACTCGCGGTCGTAGGATCGCGGTTTCCATTCCAAGACCGGGCGTTGTGAGTGTTTATTGAGCGAAAACACCTAAAAGCTCCACGAGGCTCCGGCAGAGGGTGGTGATCCCTGCTGTACTCTTTCACCACTCTTTCTCCCACTCTTTCTTCTGTTGGCCTGCTCGCTTAGCCAGCAGGGTGGCGTCATTCGAAGGCTGAAACAATGCGAACGCATTGTGACCAACGATGTATAACTACATCTGATGGACTGGTCGGTCACGTGATATATATATATATATATATATATATATAGAGAGAGAGAGAGAGAGAGAGAAAGTGAGAGAGATAGGAAGAGAGAGATAAATATATATATGTTTGTATGTGTATATGTTTGTACGTATGTGTGCATGCGTATGAATGTGGGTCGTATGTCTGTGTATTTTTCGTTTGTATATGATCCCTGAAACAGATAGAATAAGTTGCAAACTTTAAAATAGTATTGGGATTTATTTGTTCCATTTACTCCCTTCGAAACAGTGCCCCAGCCTGTCCGCAGTTTAATGACTGGAACAAACAATACAAAAAAAGCTGATTATGAAATCAGTGTTCTTTTAAATTTATGTTCAGAGAGATTTATCTACGTCGTATTGTCTCATTCGTCGGTCATATTATTGTTGTAAACCTTTAAACATATCTTTTAAACATGTGTTTGGTTCTGTAATGCCTTTCTCCAAAATTGTTTAAATAAGTGAAAATCTTTCAATTGGATGGTAAATTGAGCTGGTTGAACAAAATGCTCAATGGCAATTTTTCCTCCACTTTACGTTCTGAGTTCAAATCCTGTGGAGGTCAACTTTGCCGTTCATTTCTTTCGGGTCGATAAAATATATTATCTGTGAAGATACGACTTTTCCGTCAAAGTAATCGACTTGTCCCTCCAAATTTTTTTTCTGTTTTTTCGCCCTTCTCAAGCCTAACCATGCTCATGGGTCCGGTTTCCCGGTTTCTGAGGCGTATGTCCCCCCCTCCCCAGTTGGACGGGACGCCAGTCCATAGCAGCGTTACTCAAGAAACAGGAAGAGAGAGAGAGTGAGAGAAAGTTGTGGCGAAAGAGTACAACAGGGGTCGCCACCAGCCCATGCCGGTGCCTCGTAGAGCTTTTAGGTGTTTTCGCTCAATAAACACACACAACGCCCGGTCTGGGAATTGAAACCGCGATCCTCCGACCGCGAATCCGCTGCCCTAACAACTGGGCCATTGCGCCGCCACCCCTCCAAAATTGCTGGCCTTGAATCGCACAATGTTTCAGCGTTCCGTTCAGGATGTTGTGATCGCAGGAACGAAGAGACCTTGGAAACTGGGCAAACATGACTGTCAACCATCACCTGAACGGATCTGCTCTAAAAGAATGCAAGACAGTGGCAGATGAAAATTTTAAATTATTAAAAGCCAGTGGTCTTGCAACTCGGCACCTGGAGAAGCAGCTCTATGCCATCCTTTAACGACGTGAAACGCTGGGGGGCAGGAGGAGCAGTTTAAATTGCTCAGAGTTTAGTTTGGTCCGGAGCTCCTGGTGGAGAAGAACTAGAACGGGTTCCGAGCATGGTAGCCAATATCACACAGAAACGCATCGGGGTCTCGTACAAGATGTTGTGATCTCGGCCACTTATAGGCCATGGAAACTGAGTAACTAGATTTATGAATCCTAGAGATTGAGAAAAATTTTCAAAGTAATTATTGAGATGGTGGAGGCGCGTGGCTTAGTGGTTAGGGTGTCAGCACCATGATCGTAAGATTGTGGTTACGATTCCTGGACCGGGTGACGCGTTGTGCTCTTGAGCAAAACACTTCATTTCACGTTACTCCAGTCCACTCAGCTGGCAAATATGAGTAACGCTGCGATGGACTGGTGTCCCGTCCAGCTGGGGAACACATACGCCATTGAAACCGGGAAACCGGGCCCATGAGTCTGGCAAGGCTTTAAAAGGGCGCATTTATTTGTGGAGGTGCAATGGCCCAGTGGTTAGGACAGCGAACTCGCGGTCAGAGGATCGCGGTTTCGATTCCCAGACCGGGTTTTGTGTGTATTTATTGAGAGAAAACATCTAAAAGCTCCACAAGGTTTTCATACGCCATTGAAACTGGAAAACCGGGCCCATGAGCCTGGCTAGGATTTAAAAGGGCGCATAAAAATAAAAATTAAAATTTTTGAGATGGTATTGATAGTTCCCACTATAAATATGTTGCCTAATATAAATCTAAAACATTCCAGTTCTCCCTGTTCGAAGTTTTAAAGAAAACGAGATGCGACGCTATCCTTAATCGAATTAATAACGCTTGTGTGAAGAGAACCTGGTATGTCTGGTTATAGAAGTCAAGTATTAGACTTAGATCTATATGATGTAACACATACATGAAAACTATCTCTCAAATATTTTGTTCGCAAAAGTTCTAATTCTACTTCAACGTAGGATAATCAACTGTCGCTTTCTCTCTCCGATTTTATTATAAGCATCGAACTAATCATATCTCGGTATACACATTCCGTCATAAAATTTGATTTGTGCTTTTGATCAGGCAAAGGAATTCATACACATGAATAATATCACCGAAGCATTTTCATATACACATCTAAACATATTCTTCGACATGCATCAATGCACATAATACATGCATATATGAAAGCTGTGGAATCTCGGTAATGAAATCTAACAAAGGAAGGATTTACTTGAATAGTCATATGAAATTCCCCAACATGTGTTCACTAAATGCACTTTCTTAACCTATTGATTTTTTTTAGTTGAAGTAGTTCAGCCTCAGAGAACTTCACTCAGCTATACTTGCAAACTATACCAAAGAAATGGTAGTACGTATATATATATATATATATATATATATATATATATATATATATATATATATATATATATATTTAGTCTAAACAATAATGTCAAACAATAGACGGTTCATTCCTGTCTTCATTATGTTTCTTACCAAATAGCATCGCATGACATGCCTTGACATTCCATATCAAATATGCTGAAATACATCACTGGAAACTTCAAAACTTCACCCAGAGAAAATGTGGGAGAACAAATGGCGAAACAAATAAATGATATCCACAAACATATATATGCATATATGTATATACATATTGTATATATATATATTGATGAATAAGTCTCTATACGCAAACATGTACGTTAATGTATACGTAGGCATACACACATGTATGAATCTTTATATGTGTGTGTAAAGGTGTATAATGTATGCGTATATACATATATATGTGTATATAATATATATATACACACACATATATACTCTTTTACTTGTTTCAGTCATTTGACTGTGGCCATGCTGGAGCACCGCCTTTAGTCGAGCAAATCGACCCCGGGACTTATTCTATCGGTCTCTTTGGCCGAACCGCTAGGTGACGGGGACGTAAACACACCAGCATCGGTTGTCAATCAATGCTAGGGGGACAAACACACACACATATATATATATACGACAGGCTTATTTCAGTTTCCGTCTACCAAATCCACTCACAAGGTATTGGTCGGCCCAGGGCTATAGCAGAAGACACTTGCCCAAGATGCCACGCAGTGGGACTGAACCCGGATCCATGTGGTTGGTTAGCAAGCTACTTACCACACAGCCACTCCTAATATATATATATAATATATATATATATATATATATATATATATATTATATTATTATTATTATTATTATTATCATTATTATTATTATTGATATTTCTAATTCTCTCTAAAGGAGACTACGACAGCAGTACTGGATATTAATAGTTATCGCCAAGCTAATATGACAGTTCAAAAAAATAGGACGAATGCTGCCGTTGATTAGCTCCAAGAGGCCATCGCCTCTAGCTAGCTATGTGACACACAAACCTGTGTCTATTTTAAGCTTCGAACAAGGGAGGTCAGCATCTTCCCCTTACAGGTCTGGCACCCACAAACTAATTTCGAGGTGTTTGCCTTTTATCAATGTGGAGTAGCCGAACCCAACAGGTTCTCACTATATATATATATATATATATATGTGTGTGTGTGTGTGTGTGTGTGTATGTTTGTGCGTCTGTGTTTGTCCCCACAACTGCTTGAAACCGATGCTGTTGTGTTTACGTCCCCGTAATTTAGCAGTTCAGCAAAAGAGTAGGCTTACAACGAATAAGTCCCGGGTCGATTTGCTCGACTAAAGGCGGTACTCCAGCATGGCCGCAGTCAAATGACTGCCACAAGTAAAAGAATATAGTGAGAGAGAGAGAGGTAGAAAGCTATGTATAAAGGTATCTTTATACACAGCTTTGTGTAGCTATGTATAAAGATATCTTTAGATACACGTACATACATACGTATATTCTTCGTTCAAACAGATATACTTCAAAAACAAAACACCTACAAACGAAGCTAAACTATAGAGACCGATGGGTCAAAAGAATATTAGTGGAAATTTTAAATGAAATCAGCGAACAATTTAGAATACAACCGAACAAATTTTGCTGTGTGAGACCAAACCGAAAATGCATGTTTGGTTGTGGCTCTCAGCTACCCTCTGTATATCAGTGTGGTTAAAAAATACAAGAGAAAGACGACACGTATGGACCATTGATAAGGAGTTTGCAAATCCAGAACTCAGCTTACACTTTCAGCTTCATACTTATTACCTCTGTCAAGGAAGGAGGTTATGTTTTCATCGGCGTTGGTTGTCTGTCTGTCTGGTTGGCCCTCTGTCTGTCCGTCTGTGTGCAAAATAACTCAAAACGGTATTTGATGAAACTTGCAGAAAAAGTTGGTATTGACACTAGGGACAGATGATGAAATTTTGGTAGTGATCTGGGAATTTTGATGGATTCTTGAAGGATTTTTCCTTTGTTATATTTTCTTTACATGAAGTATAACAACGTTACGTGCTGTGTTATTTTTTTAACCCCCCGCTAAGGAGGTTATATCTTTGCTGGCGTTGGTTTGGGAAATTGGGGGATTTTCAGCATGCGTGTATGTGGGTGGGAATGAGCTGCTTGGTGGAGGTCTGCGCTATGCAAGTGCTTTTCTAGTTATTATTGGTGCAACAGGATACATAATAACCCGCCTGTAAATGTTTTCTTTGTGAAACAGTTTGCCTGGGGCGTTAGCGACTCTGCCAGCTTGCCGCCTTAATTTCAAATTTCTATTAACCAACTGCGGTGTTCTTCATCATTCATCTTTTCGAGGTCGATAAAATAAGTACCGATTGATCACTGGTGTCAATGTAATCGATTTATCGCCTCTCCCGAAATTGCTGGCCTTGTACCAAAATTTGAAATTAATATTTTTATCAACTCTAGGCACAAGGCTCAGGAGGGAGGCCAGTCGATTGGATCGACCCCAGTGCGCAACTGGTACTTAATTTATCGACCACAGATGGATGAAATGTCAAGTAGACTTCAGCGGAATTTGAACTCAGAACGTAAAGACAGACGAAATACCTATTTCTTTACTACCCTCAAGGGGCTAAACACAGAGAGGACAAACAAGGACAGACAAACGAATTAAGTCAATTATATCGACCCCAGTGCGTAACAGGTACTTAATGTATCGACCCCGAAAGGATGAAAGGCAAAGTCGACCTCGGCGGAATTTGAACTCAGAACGCAGCGGCGGACAAAATACCACAAAGCATTTCGTCCGGCGTGCTAACGTTTCTGCCAGCTCGCCGCCTTATTTGAAATTAAAAATTTTTGTACTCTAGGTACAAGGCCCGAAATTTGGGGGGGAGGGGGACAGTCGAATAGATGGATTCCAGTATGCAACTGGTACTTAATTTATCGACTCTGAAAGAATGAAAGGCAAAGTCAACCTCGGCGGAATTTGGAGTCAGAACGTAAAAACAGACGAAATACCGTTTAAGCATCCCGCCCGGTTGCCAGCTCGCTGCCTTATCATGAAAGAATACTTTTTTCTACTCTAGGCACAAGGCCCGAAATTTTGGGGGAGGAGGACGATCAATTAGATCGATCCCAGTACGCAACTGATACTTAGTTTATCGACCCTGAAAGGATGAAAGGCAATGTCGACCTCTGCAGAATTTGAACTCAGAACGTAGCGGCAGACGAAATGCGGCTAAGCATTTCACCCGGCGTGCTAACGTTTCTGCTCGCTCGCCGCCTTATTTGAAATTAATATTAACAAACAAATAGTGTATTCGTGCTTTCATAAAATATCCGAGCAGGAGTGGTATATCTTAACGACTATTAATAACATTAAATACAAATATACTGCGTCAAACAACAGAGTGTTAATCTGTGTATTGTTCCAATCTTGAAACGACAATGGCATATCAAATATCATCGAAAACTTTAGGCACAAAAGCGCGAAGATATAGGTTAAAGAAAGAAATCACTGAAAAGCAATTCGTAAACAACAACGGAAATATAAAATTATATAAAAATCTCGAGATAAAATAAACATGAAAAAGCAAAGGTATAATTGTTTAACTTTGTTTATAGAAAAATAGAGAAAAGAACAAGAAAACAGTATTTTGGTAAATCTAATTATCGATCATTGAACTTTATTAACACATGAAATCTACAACTCAGCGAAATAAATTTGATTACTCTGAACATTTTTACATTTAACAGCAGTTCTTTGTGAAAGTTGAGTTTCTGTAGATTTGTGGTTTTGATTTTTGCGTTATTATTTGTATCTTTTGTTTTTCTTTTTTTTTTGGTTTAATTTTTTTTTTCTGAAATATAGTTTTAAATTATTTTCCTTTTACCCGTGGATACAAATTTTCTGAAATGCGTAGTTGATTGCATTAATCTCAATATACAACTTATTTCATCGACTCTGATTTGATTTCACCTCAAAATCAAGAAAGACAAAGCAAGAAGGGCTGAAATCTTATAACCGCAAAGTGACACATGCCACATGAACAAAGACTTTATTAATTATTTAAGGGTTTCTTTCCAAGCGCATCCTCTGATTTTAAGGACAGGGGAACCGAGATTAGCTAACGGAGATATCAGAATAAAAACACACGCCAGTACCCTACGTGGAATAAATTGAAGGCAACCCGGAATCCAACATAGCTCTGACTCATGCTATTCTACACAGATATATTTTACAATAGCAGAAACAATAGTAACAACAACAGCAACTACTACTACTACTACTAATAATAATAATCTCTTTTACTCGTCTCAGTCATTTGACTGCGGCCATGCTGGAGCACCGCCTTTAATCGAGCAAATTGATCCCGGAACTTATTCTTTGTAAGTCCAGTACTTATTCTATTGGTCCCTTTTGCCGAATCGCTAAGTGACGGGGATATAAACACACCAGCATCGGTTGTAAGCTAGGAGGACAAACACAGACACACAAACACACACACACACACACACACACACACACACACACACACACATATATATATATATATATATATATATATATATATACATATATACGACGGGATTCCTTCAGTTTCCGTCTACCAAATCCATTCACAAGCCTTTGGTCGGCCCTAGGCTATAGTAGAAGACACTTGCACAATGTGCCACGCAGTGGGACTGAACCCGGAACCATGTGGTTGGTAAACAAGCTACTTACCACACAGCCACTCCTTAATTGATTGGAAGTGTGATCATCAGGGCTACAGCAAATATTCTGCTGAATACCACAGATTTGCGTGTCAGTTGCTTGACCATAAACCAGTTGAACATGGCTAGTGTAAAATATATATATATCGTTATCGTTTTTACTGTTTACATTCTTCTTTCTGTAACCCTACAGTGTCTTGTCCTGTACCGCCCCCAATATCTTTTTTCCGAACCTTAGTGGTGCGTAAAGAAAGTATGAATATTTTTTATTGATGTGACGAGCTTGCAGAATTGTTAGCATGCATTTCGTCTATCTTTACGTTCTTCGTTCAAATTCTGCCATGGTTTACTTTGCCTTTCGTGGTCAATAAAGTAAGTACCAGTCGAGCATTGGGTTCAACGTAACCAACCGAGCCCCTCCCCCGATATTGCTGGCCTTGCACAAAAATTAGAAACCCTTGTTATTATCATCTGTCGCGTGAGGAATGGTTATAAATCTTTCCCAGAATTTTCGGATTATTAACAAATTTTTTACGAGATGAAGATTTTCGGTTTTGATTATTTTATAGAGGATGCTAGAATGTTTGCATGTATGCAGCCTTTCCTCAGGTAAACAAATGTTTTCTAATTTTTTTTTCAGAATTTTACGGTTGTTTTCAATAGTTTTCAATACGGCTTCCTCTACAGAAAAATAAGCGCTTATAACAAAAAATGTAGTTGTATTGAATACTTCATTTCTCAACAAAGAAATCGTTTAATCTTCTATCATATTAAGAATATTTATAAAATATGAAAAAGATTTGAAAAATGATAAAAAGAAAATAATTGCAAGATAACAGAAAATTACCCTATTCAGAACGTACATTGACGAAGTTGTTGGATCTCCACCGTTTGTCGACGAGGATTCAGCTGTCCAATCAAACAGAATTTCCTGCAAGTAATTTAACATATATGTAGCTAAGCATTCAACAGACACATAATTAGCAGATAATTTACACAATAGTAACAAAACAATTAATTCACGGGAAGCACACAAATTTTAATCAAATGAAGAAAAAACGGTAAAGCACATAAATACATGTTGAACTTGATTTCAAATACAGGGGAAATGGTTCTGGCTTTCATTCTTTCGCCGCAGCGCGGATAAGAATGATTTACCCTTGTGAGTAGTATGACAACAAATATATCAGTCAGTTTCTTTGTGTAAAACGGAAAAAGTAAATGAAAGTGATATTTCTACATCTCGATAGGAAATTATCTTATGCTACCAAAAATGCAATTGTGCGCAACCCTACCCCGTGTAGTACAAGAGCCTAAATCTCTGGTTGGACGAGATAGAGCTCAGTATATTTCGTTTCAAAATTAGGACGAGAGAGAAGCTCAGTTATTGAATTCCATGTTCAACCATAGACTTATAGCATAGCGTATAGAAAACAGAGCAACTGTGTTTCATGGTTCGTCACCACTCCTCAAAGAGGACGTACCCGGTTTTCTTCCACAACCAATAGCACAGAAGATTTTACGATTATATAAAACATTTACTAATTATCGTGAAGTATATTTGCCACTTAAATGTAGCTAACCATTAAGGGTGGATGCTACTGTTGCTTGAAGCCCCAGGGGACACCACCTCCAGCTGGCTATTGACAGACTTTCTGTGCGCTATCAGTATTTGCAAAGGGAAGCCATCCTTCCCATCTTCCATCTGACATGATACACACGCATTCGAGTTTCTGGGTACTGACCCGTCATCAGCGCGTGACAATCACCGATTGCCGATGAAAAGTGGGTCCCTTTTGCAAATGTATATCATTTTATCCCTATTGTGGAGAGATATTTATCATGTTTGTGCTTTCGACGACTCATCATCAAATTAAATATATTCTCTGCAGAACATTTTGTTTTCATTTTTATGTTTCCCTCGCAAACGGCATTTTAATATTGAAATTTATTTCCACCTTTTAGCACCGTGTTTGCATCAAATATTCACTTCCTTCTAAAAAGTATCTGCCTTGAAAATTACACGTCTTCTGTGGTTCTGACTGAGGAGTTATTGCTGTATCAAATAATACAGACTGTTAGATACATATGAAATAAGTTACAGTAAATATTTCAACTATTCTTACGGAATCTTTATTTAAATTGCAGTAATCCCTCGCCATATGGCGGTTCACCTATCGCGGTTTATTATTTAAGCTTACGTCGATTCCTCCGGTGGTGTTGTTTTGCATTTATAATAAAATATGTATTTACAAATTATAAAAATAAAAACAAAATGTACGGTACTGTTTCTACTTCGCGGATATTCATCTATCACGGGGTTTGTTTTGGAAAGTAACACCCGCGATAGTCGAAGGTGTGTAGATTGTGATTGTCACATTGACCACGACAGAGAAAGTCCTCATGGTGATACCTGCTGAGAGGCCTACAAAAAGTTTCAGAAAGTGTATGGAGAGGAGTATATGAACTGCACACAAGTGTACGAGGGTTTCAGACGTTTCCAAGATGGCCGACAAATTACTGAGGGAAAAAATGTGTCGATTCTATGGGACTTCCCAGTACATACCGACAAAACTATAAAAGCTAATAAACCGGATATTATTATAAAATATCAGACAAAAAAGATGTGTTTGTTAATTGACATGAGTATCCCTTGCGATCACAATATAGCGGAGAAAGAATTTGACAAGATCAGTAAATATAAAGACTTCCTAATAGAAATTTTAAAAAATGTGACATCGCAAGGCGACTACAGTACCAGTGATTGTAGGATGTCTAGGAATGATAAAAGAAGGTACTGAAATCTATTTTAAAATGATACCAGGCTTACCATCCCTACAGGAAGTGCAAAAAATAGTGTTAACGGGAACGACTCATGTACTGAAAAGAGCATTATCGATGTGAAAACAACATCCATTCATGAATTTATTTATTTATCAATTTTTTCAAAATGCATATTTTACCTGTGAATTTGCGTGTGTAATCTGGGAATGCATGCAATGAGCTTCTCTGCCCTAGGTGTATGGAAAACACCCAACGAGAAACGGAAGAAAATTTGAAGAAAGAAGGAAAAAAACGAATAAAATAATGATAATAATGTAAACGAGCAATAATCGTGCAGTTAATGATAATAAAGACCATCCTGAAATATTATAATAACTGTTTCAACACTCAATTTCACACCAGAAATCTTGCAAAACAAATCCATAAGCGTAAAAAAAAAATTATATTAGAATGTTTAGAATCAAAATATTTTAAAGGCAATCTTTATCACCTCTTGGTATTTTCCATGTGTTGACATTCATCAAGAATTTAGGCAGCTTCTTGAATTAATATCATCTCCAACGATTGCTCATGCTCTGCACGTACTGCTTTGAACATTCCCATCCATAGATTTACAATTACTGTTCGTGCATATCTCCAAGTTTGTGCACTTGTGTTTCATTAGTCTTATTTTGTTGTTACATAATTGTACTACTTGTTTTGTCCAAAGATGCCCTATAGTTTGTTATCGTAATAAATTATTAGCGATTTATCAAGGATCTTTTGTTTCAGACTTTCTTGGAGTACGAATAGTTCCTGTTTTCAATTTTGTCTTTATGCTATTCATTTCATTGAGAATTAAGAAATAACTTATTTTTCTATTTTCTATTTCTTCGAGTTGCTTCCTTGGATGTGCATATTCATTAAATAGTAAATCAGTGAAAGTATCTATTTTCACTTCTATTTGCTATGACTATTGCATATATCATTTCGTTTATCCTTGTGGTATTGATGCACGCATCAGTTTTCTTGAAATCAACGAAGATCGTTTTCCTTAGCGTCTTTGTTATATCGTCGGAAAATTTCATTTGTAGAAGAAAAGGTATTCTTTTATTCCGTAAGAATATTTTGTATACATTCCAATTACTTAAGCATTGCTACATTCAGATTATCTTTGATATACCCAGAAATTATATATTTACATATGACGTTTCTATTTTAAAATCTTTCTCATAATTGCTTCCAATATATATTTTTTTGTTTGAGATGCTTTTGTTCGGCATTTGCTGGTCAGTACTTAATAGATATGACTGAGGTTTCTTTTGTGATCAGATATTTCTTCTTATTTTGTACAGAAGTTCTGCTATCTTCATGGCTTATGTTCTTAATTTTATATAAAATAACCTTCTTGGTTTTTGTTCGTGTTTGTCTGACATTGTTTGACTTTTAAATGTTCTATTGCTATGTCTGGTATATCTTTACTTTTGAGCATACATCTTCATGACTTCGATCATCTGTTGCGACCAAAAACTAGGTTTATATTACTGTTATTTTTCTTCTCATTAATATGAGAAAATGTTAATGTAGTGTTCGCATTTTCTGTGTGTAGAGTACTACTGTAAAATATACATGATGATAAGAAACATATTCCCTTCATATTTATTTATGATTGTGATTTTTGACTGCGAGGTATAATGATTAAAGTCCATCCTCTTATTTAGATTGTCATGATCATTAGCTCGGTATCGGTTCAATCGTTTGGTGCAATGAACTTTTAAAATCTGAGTGATTTGGTATGTTTATATGCATCGAACTCAAACATACTGTTTCCAACCGTTTTTTAAAACGTTGGGTTTCAAATTTTTGTTGTATTTATAACTAATAGAAATATCCGGCGTTTTCCGCGTTAAAGAAAATAACGAAATTTAAAAGTGCCCTTTAGATCTCTAACATGAAACATAGACAACTCAGGCGTTACCTCCTAGTAGTTGAGATACTAACTTTATACATTAATAAGCTGGTGTTTCCCAGGTTATTGAAAATAATGAAATTTAAGCCTGCCTTTTAAATCTCTAAGTAAAATCAAACATGGATCATGCACTTCTCACCAGTAATTAGCTGAGGTACAAACTATTAATGTCAATAATATGTTTTATCCAATGTTCTCACTGTTAAAATTGTTAAAATAAACCAGGTAGTTCTTTGTCTTTGCAATCACCTTCAGTTGTCAGTATTTATTTGAAACCCGTTGAACCTGAAAATCCATAAATTTTAGAAGAACCGGCCTGCGGACGTTCCCCTCCTGTTAATAAGTACATTTAACAAAAATTCTATCAGATGGCATGAGAATAAACAAATGTATTGAAACAATACGGGAAATCAATCACACTTTAATTATCTAGAGCTTCTAAATATACGATGTTTTCAGTGTGTCCTTTAATTGGTGTATGGATAAAATGATTTTGGGGAATTCCAATTCGCGAACATACTACATATAATTGCCCATGAAAGAAGCAGTGACGTCCAATAACCTTGAGAGACTGTCTTTGAGACGTGTTTATTGACATAGCGAAACTTGGTTTCACTGGGAACTGGAAGCATTTAAATTTAAAGGGAAGGTCATGTGGGATTAATGAGATCCGTGGAATGAAAATATCCTCAGCCTTATAGTTCCCAGTCATAACTGTTGTCCGTAGGACATGGAGTCGCATCGCTTTCACCACCAGTCTGTTGCCATTGCACAGAGGAAGAGGATCCAGATTCTCGAGCAGCAGGATTGGGGCCACCTTTTTAAGTGTTAACTGGTGACTGTAGAGAGTTCAGGAATTCAAGTGAAAAAACTACAGCTTGGTCTTGATCTATGATAGTGACGAGGAATTTGAAAGACTGTTCTTGTCCAGGCAACAGCTGCAAGAGGTCCCAGTTGATTTTGTTGACAGCATCATTACGTGAAGCTAAGATAGCTCGCGCATAGAGCCATTGACTGTTGCTAAAGTTTTGTGCAATGTTTGGGTGCACGTGCATTATGAGATTATTGACAGTTGGTACTATCTCACCACAGGCTTTCTGCCTCCGCTGACTTTGAATGATGATAACTTTCAGAAAAATTGATATTTTTAATGAAGTTTTCTACGAATATGTGTTATAGCATATAGATTCCGAACATGCAAACATTTTTGGGAACAGTATTTTAGGAGGGAATTGGGAGGATTTTCGGAAAATTCAATTCGTCTTAACTTTTAGGAGATGGATATTTTTAATGAAATTGTCTACAAATATACCCCGGCCTATGTAGATTCGAAGCATATATGATATTGGGGGAATATAAGGCGGCAAGCTGGTAGAAACATTAGCGCGTCGGGTGAAATGCTTAGCGGTATTTCGTCTGCCGTTACGTTCTGAGTTCAAATACCGCCGAGGTCGACTTTGCCTTTCATCCTTTCGGGGTCGATAAATTAAGTACCAGTTACGCACTGGGGTCGATGTAATCGACTTAATACCTATGTCTGTTCTTGTTTGTCCCCTCTGTGTTTAGCCCCTTGTGGGTAATAAAGAAATAGGTATTTCGTCTGCCGTTACGTTCTGAGTTCAAATTCCGCTGAGGTCGACTTTGCCTTTCATTCTTTCGGGATCGATTAAATAAGTACCTCTTACGAACTGGGGTCGATATCATCGACTTAATCCGTTTGTCTGTCCTTGATAGTGCTCTATGTGTTTAACCCCTTGTGGGTAGTAAAAATATAGATATTGGGGAAAAAAATTGCAGGTTATTTTTGCGAACTGCTGCACACTGGTGGTGGGGTGAAACAATCGTCCATGTTTGTTTCAGTCTTTTGTGCGTTTGTGCATCCATATATAACCCTTAACCGTATCCGTAACATTTCGGGAAAAAAGTTAAGGAGCGGAGCGTATTAAAATGTCTAAAAGTAGATTTTTTTGCATATTCAGAATCTCCGTTGGAGACAAAGTCTGAATCCGTAGAGAAAAAAAAAAGCACAATGGGGTTGCATCCTTATTCTCAGTGTCCTCGCCCACACATATGTATAATGAAAAAAAGTTCAAATGGGGAATTATTCCATTCAATATCGTGTTTATATATAGAGATTATGTAACAAATTATACTTTACACTTCTATATTTGACTGTGTGTGTATATTCCTTATTTTTGCTTCTGGTGTCTTCTGCCTTTCTATAAGAACCGTTTACCTAGGAATTTACTTAAGGTGAAAAAATAGTCGTATGCAACAGGTAAGTTGTCTTAATAACATATATATGTGTACCAGACATTTAGCTGTTATTTTTAGCACGAGTTTTCTGGTGAGGACTTCATTTGTCTTTATTGCCTGTTGCTTCAGTAGAAATATACGAATGCACAAAGTAACACAACAGAGAAACTGTAACAAATATGGACGACGTGTTCTGAAACACCCCCGAGTGGGGAACAGTTCTGAAAAATAACTCCCTATTGCTTTTCCTCCAAATTTCTAAATTCTCGGAATCTACATAGTCCGAGGTATATTTGTAGACATTGTCATGAAAAATTATCCATTTTCCTGAAAGTTAAACTAATTGAAGTGGAAGCCGTTGAAGTTTCCGAAAATCCTCCCAATTCCCTCCTGAAAAACTTTTCCCAAAAATGTTTGTATGTGCGGAATCTATATGATATAACACATATTCATAGAAAATTTCATTAAGAAATATCCGTTATTCTGAAAGTTAGGACCATCCAAAGTCGGTGAGGGGAGTGCAGAAATCTGTAGTTATGCTCTGTTGACAATTGATCAATTCAAGGAAATTTCTGTATGAAATATTTTTCCCCACACACACTCTCACATAGGCATATATCTCACACAAATAAAAACCCCGAGAAGAATATAAAAAATGAAAGCAGCTTTAGAAATTCCTTTTTACCTGAAATTGTCCCTACTGTATCTGTGTAAATAGCTGGTTTCTTAGTTACTATGTTGACATTTACAAAATAGTGAAGTGAAAGTGTTAATATATCAATTTGCGCCAAGAATAATCACATGGGATTTAAATGTGAATTATGAAGTTTTAATAAGAGACTTGTTCTAAAACTGTCCGAAACATATATTGGAAAATCAAGGTACTATACAGAGTACCTCATTTAATTAATTGAGACAAAGGCGTCTATCTCCGTATGAAATTTTTTTCTGACATGAAATTACGTTTAGAAATTCTTTATGGATCTTTTCGGTTTGAACGGCAGTTTTTTCTAACGGTGTCATATGAAATTGTCACCATAATTATGACCCTAGTATCGATCTATTGCATTTCAATCTGTTTTAGGGTTAGGGTTAGTTAGGGTTAGGGTTTGGGTTAGGGGCGGAGAGAAGGGTACCTTGTTTTCTTCAGAAATGTAAATAAACCCAATCTGTTTCTTAAACGAGGGACATATTCATACGGCACAGAATGCTTTCACCTCAATAGACGTCATTGATTGGTTGAAATTGCAGAAATTGAAGACAAAAACAACAAATATCTCACAAACTATAGAATTTTCTCAATAAAGCTAAGAGAAAAAGATGTTTTATAAACACATTCTACCAGTATACGACGTTTAAAAGTGTTTAGTTACGTGGAAATTATTTTAAAAAACTGCCTGCCAAAAAGAAAATATCCTTCTTTTTTATTAGAAATCGTCACAAGTGTAATGATGGATACATATGTGTGTACGTATATAGCTGGTTGTGACAGCAAAGACAAGAAGTTCAAACACAGGAAGTTGAGGAAACAATTTTAAGAAGTGAATTTTTATATATATACTAGGAGTATCGCCCGGCGTTGCTCGGGTTTGTAAGGGAAATAACTATATAAGCATTTTTAGAGAGTTATAGCTAAAAAATAGCAAAAAATGCATTAAAAATGGAAAAAAATTGATGGTAAATTTTTTTTAAATCGTTGACTCATCGTAGACATTTTTAGAGAGTTACTTCCCTTATATAATAGCGAAAAATGCATTAAAATGGAAAAAAATGATGGTAATTTTTTTTTTAATCGTAGACTCATGGTAGACGCGCGCTAATATCCAGACGGGCTCGATATGAAGCACGGCTATAAGATACCCGGTTTTGGTTAAACTGCACCGCAAAATGTGGGAGTAGTTAGGAATCTAAATCGACAGACACACAACTTGACTTTCATAATTAAAGATTATGAGCAATATTATTTATTTTTTAATAATGAAAAAAATAAGACATCAGGACCGTATTTTTCTTTCCATGGTCAAATTATTCACGTACTCCAAGTATGATACAGATTGATCCAGAGGTTAGAGCATGCATTGAGGACACTTACACACACACACACACGCAGACATGGTATTTTATATATTGAGATTTCACGTACATTTCGTAGTGTATTCAATCTGTCGTGTGATTCTTTGATATTCACTCTGTTAGTTTCTTTATTGTTAGTTTCTTCTAACTCTGTTAGTTTCTTAATCTGCCGTTTGTGCGAGCATTTGTAGCATATTACACGTTTTTAAAGCAATTCAATTTCAGTAACAATTCCCTGTATTATACAGGAACACTTGTGTGAATTTTTGCTAACGCTAGAATAATATTATTAGTAAAACATCGACAATACACTAGATTGGGATAAGAATTGATCATGGCTTAGAAATGGCGATCTGAAAGGATGCTTTGAAGTTCTGATGTTCAGCGCCCGGGGGGCAGGCTTTTCAAACTAACTACGTTAAACATTATGTTGACAAAACGAGAGATTCACTATTATGTGGAATGTGTGGGACAATCAGAAAAACGGTCAGCCATCTTGTAAGCTAATGTGCTGAATTTTCACAGCGGGAGTACAAAAGACGACACGATAATGTTGCTAGTTATATCCACTGGATGATATCTGAGTAATGTGGGTTCGCCAGAGAGGCTAAATAGTGAAAGTAAAATGCAAAAGCGGGGTTAGAGAACGACTAATTTAAGCTTTTGTGGGTCCTCACCATTCAGTGTGAGAGAATGATTAAGACAAGAAGACCAGAGATTGTAGTTGTCAACAAAAAAGTAAAAAAAAAAAAAAAACAGGCCCAAATTATCGATATCTCTTTCCCCCAAAATAGCAGGGTGAAAACTACAGAGAACGAGAAAGTAGAGAAGTCTGAACCACTGAAGGAAAAGATTCGAAATTTATGGCGGGGGGAATAAAAAAGTTTTAAGAGATTCCAGTAGTGATCGGAGCATTGGGATGCATATCAGACAGTTTCGATTATTGTGGAAATAAAATCGAATCTGATGTATGCCCAACTGACAACAAGGTATGCGATAAGGAAGAAATAAAAGTTGAGAGATATGACTGGTTAGCTTGATAAGTTAAGCAGTTGTGGTCGATGAAAAAGGTAGCAGTAGTACCAATAATTGTCGGAGCCCTGGGAACGGTGAGCAAAAACCTCGAGAAGTACGTGGAACAAATAGGGGCTGCAATAATGTCGGAGTACTTACAGCAAACAGCACTGCTTGGAACAGCTCGAATACTTCGGAAGGTGCTCGAAAAATAAGAGGTGTTACCTTAGTTCACTGGTAGTGAACAGCTGACACTGCAGTACATCTCCAGCGTTAGAAGCTATGCAAAGGCAATAATAATAATGATGATAATAATAATAATAATAATAATAATAATAATAATAATAATAATAAATAATAATAATAATAGACGTTTAACAGAGAGAACACCGGGGACGTTTAACATGTGAGAACGATAAAACAGTGCTCCGAAATCTATAAAAAACATCGAAAACAAAGACATCGTATGGAGCCAAAAAATAGCTGACAAAGGATTGTATTATATCCGAGTAAGCAATACTCATTGAAATTTATTACTATTTTCGAAACGAAATAATGTAGTTTAACTCGATATCATCTCCAGCTCTAACACAACGCATGTAAACATGCGTGATACATTACGATACATCAACACCAGATTATCTCCGACCCCAAACACCATGTACAAAAAACTACGAAGAAATTAAATAACACCGATATTATTCAACCCAAGAATAACAATCGGGGAGTATGTACTTTAAACTTACAACATAAAATGTACGAAAAACTACACGCGCAAAACAATGTGATAACAGAAATGAACGGACCGGTACCCTACGAAAATGACGACCGTCAAAATAATGTGCCGGACGTTGTTTCTAATGTCCCGCAAATAAAACCCAAAAGACATAAATGGACACGTGAGGAATACATTTCTATCCTACACGCTTACTTTACAGCAGTACTCTACCCAAAGAATGAAAACACAACAAAACATACATATAAAATATGGAAGAAAAATAACATAAATATAGATTTGGATACAGCAATGAAGCCTAATAAACTAGCTAACGTACGAAGATATACATAACAAAAACACCAGGACTTACAAACACATATAACATACAGAAAATTGCACTACTGGGCACTGCACACATCCTACGCAGAACACTTTCCATACAATAACCATCAGAGCATCACAACAAATTACAGCACATACCCAAGGTGCACAGAGCTGCGCTCGGTAGGGAAGTGAAAGCACGCTATAAAAATAAAACTACTGAATAATAATATAATAATAATAATATAATAATAATAATAATAATAATAATATAATAATAATAATAATAATAATAATAATAATATAATAATAATAATAATAATAATAATAATAATAATAATAATAATAAGAAGAAGAAGAAGAAGAAGAAGAAGAAGAAGAAGAAGAAGAAGAAGAAGGAATATATTCACAGACATGACAGAGTTAGAACCTACATACACTGGAAGCTATGCACACATTATGGAATAACAACAGAAAAAAGATGGTATAGGCACACACCAGAAAAGGTCACGGAAAACGAGAAAGCAACATACTCTGGGATATGTCGATACACACAGATAGTGAAATTAAGCCAACAGACCAGATATAGTTGTCAGAGATCATGAAGAAAAAAAATGCTTTCTAATTGAGTATCAATACCGGCAGATGACAACTTTTCTCTAAAAGAAACGGAGAAACTTTCAAAATACAAGACCTGGAAATAGAGGTAACCAGAATGTGGAATCTAAAACCAGAAACAATTCCTATCATAGTAGGTGCATTAGCATTATAAAAAATATTCAGACAAATACATAACAAAACACCAGGACTTACAAACACATATAACATACAGAAAATTGCACTACTAGGCACTGCACACATCCTACGCAGAACACTTCCCATACAATAACCATCAGAGCATCACAACAAATCACAGCACATACCCAAGGCACACAGAGCTGCGCTCGGTAGTGAAGTGAAAGCACGCTATAAAAATAAAACTACTGAATAATAATAATATAATAATAATAATAATAATAAATAATAATAATAACAATAATAATAATGATAATCAATAATAATAATAATAAATAATAATAATAATATAATATAATAATAATAATAATATTATAATAATAATAATAATCATATAATAATCATAATAATAATAATAATAATAATAATAATAAATAATAATAAATAATAATAATAAATAATAATAATAATGATAATCATAATAATAATAATAATAATAAATAATAATAATAATATAATAATATAATAATAATAATAATAATAATAATAATAATAATAATAATAATAATAATTATAATAATAATAATATAATAATATAATAATATAATAATAATATAATAATAATAATAATAATAATAATAATAATAATTATAATAATAATAATAACAATAATAACATCATCGCTGATAAGTATAATATTATGGTTCTTTAGAAACATTACAGTTACTACTGCTGCCACTGATATATACACTGCCTGTTCTTTCTCAAGTCGACACATATTATTCCAAAATGCAATAAAATAAACAAGTATTTGCTATCATTAAAATCCACTGAATAATCCTTATCCTGAAGCTATCTATGGATTTTGTCTTCCCAGTTTAACTGCTTGTGCCGTTTTTGGTATTATTTCCTTTCACTATATCCACCATTAATACAACAACCACCGCTTTCTACCAACTGAAAATATTTCTATATCCATTTTAACTCTATCGCATCTTTTTAGAATTAATCTTTGCTTTATGAAACAAATTCTGCTGTGGCACACACAGACACACACTTGCGTACACACTGACGAGCCTACATATACGTTTGTGCGTTACCACACGCCTACAACGCGCATACATATGCACACACACACAAACACACAAATATACACACATACATATATATATGTATGTACACCGCCCATGGATATAATAAATTTATGCATTCATATTAGACATAAGCACAGGTATACACACATGTATATATGTGCATGCATACACACACACACATACATATATATATATATGACTTTATTCTTTATACTCATCTCACACATACATGTGTATTCGTATATAAATTTATATATATATATACATATCTATATATAAAAAAAAAATATATATATATATGACTTTGTACTATATACACATCTCACACATAATGTGTATTCGTATATGAAATAATATATATATATATATATATATATATATATATATATATATACACATTTATATATATTCATACGCGAGCATGTCAAGATTTTTGTTCATATATGTGGAACGAGGAGAGGAGGAAAAAGAGAGATATGGAGAGCGTTTTTGTTACGAGATTTTTGAAAATCAGCAATAAATGACACTTAGAATATATTTAGAAGATTTATTCATCAAAATGCGTATTAACAATAGTAAAACTGACTACTGTATTGGCAAAGAAATATATACGTTTTCATTTTTCATTAATATCATTATCTATCTGTCCGTTTCAATTCCAATTTGTTTCTCTTCTTTTCTATCTTCCTTACTGCCTATTCGTCTGTTGTTCTTTCCATCAACCTATATTTCTGTCAATATCCTTTTTTTTGTTTCGTTTTGAGTTAGTCTTTTGCAAGGTGGGTCAGTTTCTGTGACCTTTTTCTGGGTCTACCAAACCGGTGATAGATCGATGCAGTTGATATTCCTGCTTGAACAGTTGTAGGTCAATGGTTTCAGGAAAAGTGAGAGATTGGGTAGGGCGTTACAGATGATTGATCTATCCATAAAACTATACGAAGTGACTACTACCGGTTCTGTTGGCAATGACACATCGCGGTTGACAGGACAAGGAACGATATGTGCTTCAGATAAACCTGAGTGGAAAATATATACAGCAAGCTATATATTTCAAAGATAGTAACGATCATTTTTAGTATCGATATGAGAGGCAAACAGAAAGCCATGCTTCTATGAGTCACTCGCTGTAATATGTCGGAAGATAGAAATGCTTCTTCCAGTCAGTCGAATGATCATCCTTTGGAGGCATTTGAAGATATCTCTATCATTGTTTCTTTTACTTTATTTCACTCCATTTTCTCAAAGCTTCCCTTTTCTTCTGTCTATCTATCTCTCTTCTTTAGAATCACATGTGTAGCATTGTTCGTTTAGTGGAATTATTGGCAATCACCCTGATGTTCGGACATCGTGCGTTTCCATTTAAACCGATCTCTGCGTTTTGTTGAAACTAATGAAATTAGCATTGTTAGTGAAAACACTAATATTTACAGCAGTGTCGCTTACCACACTTTTTTAATATCAATCCATTCAAGAATAGTCATACGAATGATAAATTATTATCTCTACTACTACTACTACTACTACTACTACTACTACTACTACTACTACTACTACTACTACTACTACTGCTGCTGCTGCTGCTGCTGCTGCTACTGCTGCTGCTGCTACTACTACTACTACTACTACTACTACTACTACTACTACTACTGCTACTGCTACTACTACTACTACTACTACTACTACTACTACTACTACTACTACTACTACTACTACTACTACTACTAGTATTGTTATCGTAATTATTATCATTTTATTATTATTATTATTATTAGTAGTAGTAGTAGTAGTAGTAGTAGGAAGAGGAGGTGGAAGAGGAGAATGTGGAAGAGGAGAATGTGGAAGAGGAGGAGGTGGAGGAGGAGGAGAAGTTGGAGGTGGAGTAATAGTAGTAGTAGTAGCAGCAATAATAATAATAATAATAATAATATTAATAATAATAATATAAATAATAATAATATTAATAATAATAATAATAATATAATAATAATAATAATGATAATAATAATAATAATAATAATAATAATAATAATAATAATAATAATAATAAAAATAATAATGATGATGATGATGATGATTATTTCAAATGTCTTCACATTTTCGGTGGGAGTAGTTTAGTCGATTACATCGCCCCCCCCCCAGCAGGGTTCGACTGGTACTGATTTTATAGACCCCGAAAAGATAAAAGGCAAAGACGACTCCAGTGGCATTTGAACTCAGAAGGTGAAGATGAACGAAATGCCGCTAAGCATGTTTGCCCAGCGTTCTAATGATTCCTGATTCTGCTAGATTGCCACCTTTGAAACCAAAGCTCCTAAAACTATCGGCCCATAACATGTTTATCTACTACTTATATAAAATTTCAACATCCATTATCGTGGAGAAAACATACACATTTATGGAATAGAACGATATTTTCCCAACGGAACCAAAAAAAAAGACAGCCGATGAGGTTCATATGGATGCAAAGATTAACTCCTAATCAAGCGTATAGGTCTTAAGGTCTGTCATAACAAATGCAGAATTCTCATTTCTGCATGATTGATTATAAAGAGGCCATTGATAGCAAACAGCATTCATAGATCTTCAAATCGCTAGATATTTTCAAAAATTCTCCTGTGAGTTCAAACTTCCTGAAGCACATGTCAGTGTGGAATACGAATCTCCAATTATACCACTCTAATAGAGTACTGACCTCAAATAGTATTAATATCAACAACGGAATTTTCCAAGGTGACTCAATTTCATTATTAATTTTCTGCATCGCCCTAATGCCCCTTACAAGTGAACTTAGCAGAACAGGGTATAACTATACAATTGATAATAAGAAAATGAGCTGTCTACTTTATATTCATGATTTATAACTCTTCAACAATGATGAGCTTCAAGGACAATTCCGTTCGTTGAAAGCATTCAGAGATGACATCTGGGTGGAATTTAATCTTGATAAATGTGCCAAGCCACTTTCCAGAAAGAGAAATTAAAGACCTCGAATTCAGTCGTGTTATATATTGGGACACTTATAAAACAACTTGAGCAGGAACAAACTTACAGATACCTCGGAATGAATGAAGGTCGAACAGTCATGAAATCTGAGTTAAATGCACGTAAACAGGTGTTAGTCATCAATTCTGTAGCGGTTTTAGATGTTATTTATAGCTTCAAATTGTTGAACTGGAATATCAGTGAAATAAGGAAATTTGACAGGAAAACTGGTGAGCTGTTGACTTGCAATACGATGCACCACTCAAAGGGAGACATGGATCGTCTTTACATTCCCAGATCCCAAAGATGTCGAGCCTTGATCTAATTTGAAATCTCTTACAGAACCACTGGATGCTGAAAATCGTGAGAAGCTTCATTCTGTCATGAAGGAGAGCAAAAATTTATTATTGAGTTTATGCATAATATCCAGGTAGAACAGCATGATGGAAGTGCGGTAACCGTCGTTGCAAAAGTGATATCAATGGTACAGAAAAACGTGTTTGAGCAATTAGCTAATAGGTGGGAACAAAAACCTCTGCATGGCAAATATGTGGTATGTAGAAAACAAGTTGGTGTGAGCCACAAGCACACCCATCATTAGCTTCGCAACTTATATCTAAAAGCAGAGAGTGAAGGCTTCATCTTGGCTGCTTAAGATCAAAGCATATTGACCTGGAACTACCAATCCAATGTGATGAATAATAGTGCCGATACGGCAACGATGAGATTGAAACAGTGGACCAGCTAATCTTTGGGAGTACGGTTTAGCACCAGTAGAGTATAAATGAAGACATGACAGAGTTGGCCAATATCTACACTGGATAATATGTCGGCATTATAAAATCAAAACTGCTGACAAATGGTACAAGACTGCAACTGATGAGGGAAAATGTAACGATTCTTTGGGACTTTCCAGTATATACAAACTGGACCATCAAAGCTAATAAACCAGATATTGTTGTGAAAGACCAAAAAAATTAACTCTGTTTATTAATTGACATGAGTATACCTTGTGATCATAATATCTTGGCAAAAGAATT